>NC_141875.1:470227385-470560885 GCF_056163025.1 Triticum urartu | reverse complement strand
CCCAATACGGAGTAAAATCCTCCCTCTGTTCCCAAATACGGAGTAAAACTCTCCTTTTGTTCCCAATTACGGAGTAAAATCCTGCTCTGTTCCCAAATAGGGAGTATTTGTCTTTCTATAGATTTCAGCAAGTGACTACGTGCGGAGAAAAATGAGTGAAGTGAGCGTAGAGGCATAGGGATAATGTAGAAAGGAAGTCTTCGCGATCCATTATTCCCCATCTCGGTCAGAGAGAACTATTCAACTAGTCTTCGCAGTGAAGTGACAATACACGCTGCAGCAGATGGGATAAAATAGAGTTGTTATGATAACTGTAGTAAGTGTTATGGTAGAATATGAGTAGGCCATGTCATATATGTTTTCCTCTCATTGTTACATGATGTTTGAACCATGATATTGTAACATCCCAAAATTCTAAATTTTGGAATGTTATAATAAATAGATAGATTGATTGTTTGTTTGATTGTTGTGTGATTGATTGAGTGAAATTCGAAACTTTTCAAAGTAAAATGAGAGGGAATAAAAGGACTTTCCCAAACTTTCACCTTTTTGCATTTTGATCTTCGTGAATTCAAATTCTTTTCAAATACAAAACCCTCGAGAGAAGATGATATGACTTCTTCCATTTAAATAAATGATACAGGATTTTTGAAAAGATTTGAATTTCATTTGAAAATATTTCAAATTCAGAACTTTAAGCAACTCAATGATTTTCATGAGAGAAGATAAAATGACTTCTTCAAATTATATGAAATACGAGTTGGAAGTTAAAAAGGATCAAATGCAAAGTCCTTTTGAAATTATTTTCAATTTGGAGTTATTTGGGTTTCATTCAAATGATTTTTCCCCAAAAATAAAATACATGGAAAATAGGGTAACATGATTCCCTACATCAGAAAAATGGAGAGAAATAAATTTGAAATCATTTTGGTATTTTTAAAATGATTTTTACTGGATTTTACTAGAGCAGTAGCACTCTTTGCTTTATTTGAATTTCTGTAGATTTTATTTGGTTCTATAAAAATGTTCATGTTGTAGAAAATCTTTTTCTGAAAATTTTGATATATAATATGCTATATATCTTTTTAGTTATTTGTTTTTTATGTTTGTTGTCTGTTTAAAAAAATGTTTGTTTTTAGAAAACTCCTTTGGACCCAACTGGGCCGCGGCCAGCCAGCTAGCCCAGCCGGCCCACCTCCTCGTCTCCGTCCCCGAGCGGGACTCCGCTCGGGAGTCCGTCACCGCCACGGCGCGCCGCCACGCCGACCTCGGCGTCCGTGCCGAGGCCGGGCTCTCTGCCCCCTCCCGCAAGTCGCCTCCCTCCGCCCTTATATACTCCGCCCGGCCCTGTTTCCCCTCCTCGCATTGCTGCCGCAGCCGCGCCTCGCCTGCCACCGCCGCCGCAGCCGCGCCCTGCCTAGCCCCGTGACGCTCCGCGTAGCTGCCGCCGCCGTCCGCTGCCTTGCCCCGACGCCGGAGCTCGCCGCACTCATCGGAACCGCCGCGCCGCCACGCCTCGCTGCCGCCGGATTTGACCGCCGACGCCGGTCCGATCCGCCCAATCCATGAACTGCTGTGAACCGGTAATAAAACCGCCCGGATCGCCTATTTTTAGGGTTTGGGTTTCCGTTTAAAAACCCGTTTTTTAAGTTAATTTACTTAGCGTATGTTCATCAGATTAGATTCGGTAGAGAACGATTTTCGTTCTTGTTCGCATACGAACACGTCATCGTGTACCCTCGGCGTCGAGCGCGATACGTAGGCCACGTCGCCGAAGGAGGCTCACCGGAAGCGCGATACGCAAGACAATCCGGCGAGCTCTTTTGAAGACCCGAAACCCCACGCGGCCGGGAGAGACCCCGTCTGGACGCACGGCGATGATGGGCTGCCCTAGGTCGGTTCGCCCGCCCCTAGGGCTTCGTAGATTAGATCTCTCCGAAGCGAAGAACACCGATGAACGAGAAGCAGAAAACTAGGGTAGGAGATGAAAGTTTGTAGATGGGTTTTGCGATTGTGTGTTGTTGTTCAATCGGTCGTCACCCCTTAGGTATATAAGAGTCGGCTGGACTTCCCGTGCAAGAAAATGCTTGGATTCACGTCCAAAACCCTAGTTTGGGTCCAACTCGGAGTCAAACTTTCCAAAACGGTTCAGTTTACAATCTGGCTGCACCTTGCGGGTCATGTTTGAGGCAGTAAACGACCTCGGATAGAAACGAGTCCAAAAGCAATCTTGACAGTTTCGACGAGACGAAAAACTTTTATGTTGAACATTTTTTGATCAGAGGTCATCTTGAAGGTCAAATCGCTCGCACAAAACGGACTATTACGCAAAACACCTGTTCCCTCGCGCTACCCATCAGACATAGGTCTGGTGGGGCGCGCCACATCACGCCTCATGACAGGGCTGCACTCCGATATATCTAACTTTTGCATACGAACTCGGATTGGAACGATTTTTATATCAAAATCAATCGTTTCGACGAGGCGAAGACAATTCGTGTAGATCATTTTTCATACGAGTCGGTCTTGAGGGCATAATGAGCCGAATAGTGTTCTGAATACAAAATCTCAGTATTTCGAACATAACTTCAGCATGCGAGATGAGATCGGATGGTGATGGCCCAAACTTCAAAGATGTTCATATCGACAATACAAAACTTTTTTATATAGATCACTTCTCCATTTGAGGACATATTAATTAAGTTCTTGACCGTGCCAAAATCTGGTGTCAACACATGCCCCCCTGTTTTTCGGCAAAGCTAGCATGCCGAAAAATAACTTGTACCTTGTTTGTTCTAAGGACGATGTCAACACTCCATCGGACATTTATAGTTTCTTAGGGCGATAATTATATATCGGCCATGTTTATGCTAAGGGTGATAGCTATTTATCGGCCATGTCTTTGCTTAGGACGATAGTGATATATCGGCCATTGCCTATCTATGCTTCTTGCCACACACTTGGGTGATATTTCTTTAAATATTTTCCATTGAGAGCTCGAGGTAATAATGTGCCTTGTACGGATTCTACCAAATATGAGTTTCCAGGAACCACTCTTGTAATCTTAAAAGGACCTTCCCAACTTGGAGACCACTTCCCGAATTTTCTATCTTTTGAACCAATTGGTAGAATCACCTTCCACACAAGATCGCCAACTTGAAAATTCTTCAACTTGACCTTCTTATTGTAAGCTCTTGCCACCCTCAACTTATCTCTCTCTATGGCATTCAAAGCAGACAAACGTTTATCGGCGACTTCATAAATATTGTCCATCATCAAGTTATAGAAGTCCACTGCCGATAAATCATTTTGTTTGGCTATTCTCAAAGCATTCAAATTCACTTCCACTGGTAAAACGGCCTCTTGACCATATACGAGCTCATATGGAGTTACCTTTGTAGCACCATGCCTTGAGATTCTGTGCACCCACAAAGCTTCGGAGAGTAGCTCATGCCATCTCCTTGGATTATCCTCAATCTTCTTCTTGATGAGTTTGATTAAAATTTTATTGCTAGACTCAGCGTGTCCATTGGCTTGGGCATAATATGGAGAGGAATTGAGCAACTTTATGTTATAAGATTCGGCAAATTCTCTGACTTGGTGTGACATAAAAGATGAGCCTTGATCTGTAGTCAACGTTTGAGGAATGCCGAATCTATGAATAATGTGCTCGGTTATGAATTTAATTACCTCCACATGTGTCATGTTCTTGAGAGGTACTGCTTCAGACCATTTAGTGAAATAATCGGTTGCCACCAATACGAACCGATGCCCCTTTGAGGAAGACGGATGAATTTGTCTAATAAAGTCTAAACCCCATCCTCTGAAAGGCCACGGCTTGATAATGGGATGTAACATAGCAGCAGGAGCCAAATGAATATCACCAAATTTTTGACAAGCTTCACACCCTTTGTAATATCTGAAGCAATCATTAATCATAGTCGGCCAATAAAATCCAGCATGTCGTAGCAACCATTTCATCTTAGAAGCCGACTGATTAGTGCCACAAATACCTTCATGGACCTCCCCCATAGCAACTCTCGCTTGGTCCTCGTCCAAGCACTTTAGAAGAACATCATCAACCGTTCGGCGATAGAGACCATCATCTCTCATTGTGTATTTAAAAGCCATACGCTGAACAACCCTATCCACCCTTCTATTAGGATCACGCAAATAATCAACAATGGGTTTCCTCCAGTCTTGATTTTCTCCTGCATTGAATATTTCATTATTGGCCGAAACGGTGGGCTCTGGTTCGGCCTCCCCTCTGTTGGCAAGACTAGACATCGGCCTTTGAGAAATATGAAACATGCCATGATCCACATGATAGCCGGATGCTTGTTGTGCCAACCCATTTGCTTTCCAGTTGTCATGTCTAGATATATGAGCAATGCTAAAATAATCCAAAGTAGAAATTATATCTAGACACTTATCAAGATAAACATTAAGTGATTCATCAAAACACTGAAAAACTTTGGATATTTGCTGCACTACTAATAACGAATCACCAAAAGCCTCAATATGTGTAGCACCTATGGCAAGCAATATCTCTAAGCCGAATAACACTGCTTCATATTCGGCTTGATTATTTGTGCAAAAATATTCTAAGCAGCACGAGGCTTCAAAAACAGCACCATGAGGAGATATCATGATACTAACGAGACAAGGTTTATATCAATATCATGCTTGTCATCAATCCGATGATCAACAATAAAATTAGCAACGATTTGGCCTTTCATGAATTTCAGAGATTCATAAGCCAAATCATATTCAATTAAAGCATAAGCCCACTTGCCAATTCTACCACTAAGAATTGGCCTATGCAAGATGTACTTGATGACATCGTTTTGACAAGCTATAATGCAAGTACTAGGCACTAGGTAATGTCTAAATTTTGTACAAGCATAATATAAGCATAAGCATAATTTTTCAATAAATGTATACCTTGTCTCGGCATCCAATAAGCGTCGGCTTAAATAAGTAATAACATGCTCCTTCCCTTCAGTCTCTTGAGTTAAAACAGCACCAATAACACCTTCTTCCGCTACAATGTAAAGTCTAAATGGCTCCCTGTGCCTGGGCGCTTTCATAACCGGAGGAGTGCACAAATATTTCTTAATTATATCAAATGCCTCTTGCTGTTTTGCCCCCCAAGTTTAATCAACATCATTCTTTAACCGAAGGATAGGAGTAAATGCATCAACCTTCCCTGATAGATTGGCTATGAACCTCCTCAAATAATTGACCTTGCCAAGGAATTTTTGCATATCTCTCTTGCATGTTGGAGCCTCTACTTTTTGTATAGCTTCTATCTTTTTGGGATCAATTTCCATGCCATCTTCATGAATAATGAAACCCAGAAACTTCCCAGCCGATACACCAAAGGCACACCTCAAAGGATTCATTTTCAGCCCATATTTCTTCATTCTTTCAAAAGCTAAGCGCAAATCGGCTAGATGAGATTCAAAAGCATCCGATTTGACAACAATATCATCAATATAAACCTCAAGTATAACACCAAGTAAATCATGAAAAATTAAATTCATAGCCCTTTGATACGTGGCACCGGCATTTTTTAATCCAAAGGTCATCACTGTCCACTCAAATAAACCAAGGAAACCGGGACATCGAAAAGCCGTTTTGGACATGTCCTCTTCGGCCATAAAAATCTGACTATACCCCGCATTACCATCAAGAAAGCTAATGACCTTATGTCCAGAAGCATCATTAATAAGCACATCGGCTATTGGCATAGGATATTCATCTTTAGGTTTAGCTCTATTCAAATCTCTGAAATCAATGCACACCCTCAACTTGCCGGAGCCTTTCTTCTCTACTGGTACAATGTTAGAAATCCACTCGGCATACCTACAAGGTCTAATAAAATTAGCTTTAAGCAAACGATCGATCTCTTCCTTGATCCGGTCATACGTTTTTGGATTAAACTTTCTGGCCGATTGCTTATATGGCCTAAAACCGGCCTTTATAGGTAACCGATGCTCCACTAGCTCTCGGCTTAAACCTGGCATCTCATGATATTCCCATGCAAAGCAACAAACATATTCTTTTAATAGCTCGATCAACTTAGCCTTATGACCGGCTCTTAAATTTTCGTTTACAAATCTCGGCCTAGGAATTGAACCATCTCCTATATCTATCTCTTCCAATGGATCGGCCGATGTAAAACCTTGTCCTAGTTTATCCATATCATCTAACTCTTCTATGGACTCATACATATCATTCTCATCAGACCGATATTCTACAAGACGTTTCTGTAACCACTCTGAGTTAGGATCCATTTAAATACATCATACCTTGGAGCCGATTACTGCCAACCGGCTTTAAAGAAACGGGCACAAAACCACTTTTCGTGGCGCTAAGAAAATCATATTCTGATAAGTCGCGCCCCGTTAGGCAAGTAGCATTGGGATGTTGCCCATCCACCGATGCATCGGCCAAAGCAACACAAGCCGAATTATCTACATGAATGACTTCTACTTCATCATCAACCCATTGAATTAAAAACTGGTGCATAGTAGATGGCACACATTGGTTTGCATGAACCCAATCGCGGCCTAATATCACATTGTAGTTACCTTGCACCTCGACGACAAAGAAGGCGGTAGCTAAAGTTTTGCCTCCCACCATAAGCCCCACATACATTATACCTTTGGCTTCAGTTTTCTCTTTGCCTTCAAATCCGTTAAGTACCATGTTGGTCTTTATTAACTCTTCATCACGCAGCCCCAATTTTTTAAAAACCGAATATGGCATAAGATTAACCACAACACCACCATCGACAAGCATTCTAGCAACCGGCGATCCATTAACATGACCTTTAAGGAACAATGGCTTCAAGTGCGTCACCGGTTCTTTTGGCTTCTCGAATATAGCATTTTTAGGACCAAAATCTAGCTGAGCTACTTCCCCTTCTTCATCTATAGCACGAAATTCAGCGGGTAAGTAATACACCATATTAATATCCATACCTTAATGAACTGGTGTAGACTCATAATCAAGCATTTCATCTTCTTCCGTAAGCATGTCCACTGACTCCGAAATATCTTCAAGGGAAGAGGAAGTAGTAGGCAAAGTGGACGATGTAATAGTAGCCGCATCGTCCTCCGTTGGTGGTGTCGGTGTTGCTATGATCAATGCAGAAGCTGCTATGTTTTCCTTTTGCTTTGGCCTCCACACTTGTTTTGGGGGTACCATGGGATGACTTTCATTGAAAAATTTATCCCTTAGCTTTTCTGCTTCTTGTTCCTCCTTCTCATGACTCCTCATGCGCTGCAATCTCCTTTTTTGCGCCTTGGTCAGACCGGAAGGACACCACTTAGGCTGAGTATATTTTGGATCCCTCAACTTGGCCTTGCTTGTGCTAGCTTTATGATCATTAGCCATGGGACCCTGCTGGACAGCAGCCACATCTTTATTAGAATCAGCCGGATTATCACCAATAATTGGCTCTTTGATTGTTAATTCTTTAGTGCCTATCATAATAGTTTCAGTACCAGTATTCTTCTCATTTTGCTTGCCAGGATCTGAAATTTCAGCACTTGGTGATTTAGCATGCCACACTTGCTTGCCAACCCTTCCATGATTATCTTGCATTGGCCGATTGACACCGTTGTTCAAACTGCCTCATGTGGGATAAAAAAGCCTCTCATGAACGGGCCTCCTTGGTTCAATCCCAACCCGGATGCAAAGCATATGGGGCTATTGGGGGCTGCCCACATCCTCCATTGTAGCCTCCCATGTAGTATGGCGCATAGGGGGTGGCGCCATCCATGGTCTCGGTGCCCATGATCCATATGGCCTTGAGTGATGCTGAAATTCTTCCCGAGGAGGTGACCTTGAGCACTTCAAATTTAATGCCCGGTCAGAGCTAGAACCGGCCGCTTGATTGGCATACTTGGACAACAGCATATCAAAAGTTGGCTTCATTCTCTTGCGCTGCACTTTAGCTTCATTCGTCTTCCACTTGCCAACCTCTGGACTCTTGGGCTTAACAAATTTGACATGAGTGTTCTCTTGCACTTGTGGTTGCCCCCCGAGTGTAGGATTCTTGATGGTGATCTTGATTACCTCCTTTCCACCGGGTCGCTTGTCAAGCACAACTTGTCTCCCCAAGATCTTGTCGCTCTCCTTATTTTTCCTGGGCTCACTAATGACAATATTATTTTTATTAGCTGATTCGGCTATGTTGGGCCGAATTAACATCTTCTTCCCCTCCAAATCCATGGTGTTCATTGGGAAAGGCTGCTTATCAACTTGCATCTCAGAAAAATTCAATCGTCCGTCATTAATGGCCGATTGTATCTGTCGTCGAAAAACATTACAATCATTAGTAGCATGAGAAAAAGAATTATGATACTTGCAATAAGCACGCCGTTTCAGCTCTTCGAACGGCGGTAAAGTATGAGATATTCTAATAATCTTGGCTTGCAACAAAGCATCAAATATTTTATCACACTTAGCAATGTTGAAAGTAAATTTCATCTCTTCATCACGATTCTTACGAATCAGCTTTAAATCATTGCAAGTAAACGGTTTGGCCTTAGATGGCCAAACAAATTCGGCAGCATAAATATCACCCTCATCGTTCGAGTGATCACTATCATACTCAACCATATTCATCTTAGGATGATCAGTTTTATATCTATGCACCTCTGTAAGATCTTTGCTTCGGCTTTCCTGAGACAAAGCCCTTTGCAAGACTTGGTTGATATTTAAAAACTCATGTCCTTCTAGCCTTTCTCTAATGTGAGTTCCCAAACCAGTAAGCACAAGATCAGCCAAATCTCTCTCGGTTATCACCAAACTATAGCACCGGTTTTTTGTATCTCTAAATCTTTTGACATAATCGGAGACCGATTCATCATGCTTTTGCTTAACCAATGTAAGATGGGATAGTTTAAGCTCATTGTCACCACTGTAGAAGTGATCATGAAACTTTTGCTCCAATTGAAACCATGTAGTAATAGAACCGGGTGGTAATGCAGAAAACCATGAGAAAGCAGTACCAGTTAAAGATAAAGGAAAATAACGTACTTTCCACTCGTCTCGTGAACTTGCCTCACCTAATTGTGCCAAGTATTGAATAACATGCTCCCATGTAGTCTTTTTTCCCTCTCCGCTAAACTTAACAAAATCTGGAACTTTATATCCAGGAGGACATGGCATGACATCAAAAATTTCTAGATATGGTTTCCTGGAAATTCTTGGTTTAGGTAGTTCAATCCCACAATGCTCTCGGAACACCCTAGACATTTCCTCTCTGACATTAGCCAAAATATCACTCGTATTGAGTGACGTTGCGTGTGGTTGTGGCGCATGGTGAATATAATTTCTAATAGTTGGTACAGTGCTAGTCGGAAGAGATGGTGGTGTGTATGTTGTACCATAGTTCGGCAGCAATCCACTTGGACTTGCCGAACCGTAACCTAGCAATGCAGTTAGATTCACTGAACTTGGTACGTTCATGGCAGGATTAAAGGGTGGAGCAACAAGTTGGTTTGTCTGACTGGGATAAGAATTCAACGGCACGGGCGGCGCCGATGAAATAGGTAAAGTTGGACTAAAGTTTTCCACACCAGCAGACATACTACCACTACCATGATATGACCGAGGAGTATTATTTCGAGCAGTATTATTGTGTATGATAGCTTGGTAAATAAGATCATTATTCTGAGCAATAAGAGTAGTAATTTCAGCCAACTGTTCAGGAGAGAAGATTTTGCTTACAGACGGTTCTACCCGCTCATTGTGAAGAGGAGGAAACTTGATTTCTTCAATTGAAGTGATGTTGCCTTGGCGATCCTTTTTGAACTTAGCAAGGAACTCCTGCATCTCCTTCTCTTCACGCGCCTTCTTGTACTCCTCAAAAGCTTGGCGATGTTCTGTCGATAATTCCTCAAAATTGGGCTTGATGATGTTATCGGCATCCACTTTAGATGGCTTGGGAAGATCGACCATGATGGATGATGATGATTGCTCTTTGTCCCCAGCGGAGTCGCCAAAAAGTGTGTTCGCACACGAACACGTCACCGTGTACCCTCGGCGTCGAGCATGATATGCAGGACACGTCGCCGAAGGAGGCTCACCGGAAGCGCGATACGCAAGACAATCCGACGAGCTCTTTTGAAGACCCGAAACCCCACGCGGCTGGGAGAGACCCCGTCTGGACGCACAGCGGTGATGGGATGCCCTAGGTCGGTTCGGCCACCCCTAGGGCTTCGTAGATCGAAGCTCTTTGAAGCGAAGAACACCGATGAACGAGAAGCAGAAAAGTAGGGTAGGAGATGAAAGTTTGTAGATGGGTTTTGCGATTGTGTGTTGTTGTTCAATCAGCCGTCACCCCTTAGGTATATAAGAGGCGGCTGGACTTCTCGTGAAAGAAAAATGCTTGGATTCACGTCCAAAACCCTAGTTTGGGTCCAACTCGGAGTCAAACTTTCCAAAACGGTTCGGTTTACAATCTGGCTGCACCTTGCGGGTCATGTTTGAGGCAGTAAACGACCTCGGATGGAAACGAGTCCAAAAGCAATCTTGACAGTTTCGACGAGACAAAAAACTTTTATGTTGAACATTTTTTGATCAGAGGTCATCTTGAAGGTCAAATCGCTCGCACAAAACGGACTGTTACGCAAAACACCTGTTGCCTCGCGCTACCCATCAGACATAGGTCTGGTGGGGCGCGCCACATCACACCTCATGACAGGGCTGCACTCCGCTATCTCTAACTTTTGCATACTAACTCGGATTTGAACGATTTTTATATCAAAATCGATCGTTTCGACGAGGCGAAGACAATCCGTGCAGATCATTTTTCCATATGAGTCGGTCTTGAGGGTGTAATGAGCCAAATAGTGATTTGAATACAAAATCTCAGTATTTCGAACACAACTTCGGCCTGCGTGATGAGATCGGATGGCGATGGCCCAAACTTCAAAGATGTTCATATCGACAATACCGAACTTTTTTTATATAGATCACTTCTCCATTTGAGGCCATATTAATTAAGTTCTTGACCGTGCCAAAATCTGGTGTCAACACATGCCCCCCTATTTTTCGGCAAAGCTAACGTGCCGAAAAAGAACTTTTTACCCGTTTGTCCAAATCCAACGAAACCAACGCCCAATTCTTCGTTATGATCTCTTCTATCCAGTAATCCAACTCAAAGATGTTTTTGAAAGTTTAAAATTTGAATTAGACCAGATTTGAATTCAAACTTCGTTTGATCATAACTTGAGTTTTATAACTCTGTTTTAGTTGATTTTTTTTGCAAATCGAAGCTCTTGACCTAAACTTTTTGATAATGCCAAATTCATATAATTTTGGTACTGTTAGAAATTGTTTTATGTTGCAAGAGTTATTTGCTTGGTTTTGCAGCTTTCTGAAGTGTTTTGTTCGTACTTTCAGATCTTTTGAGTGATTGCTTATGCGTGGTTCTATTGCTTGCGTACGATAGATTGACCGGAGTGTGACGAGAGGATCTATCAAGAGTTATGAGTGGGAATCATCTTCATCAACATTGCAGGCAAGTTCACACTTTGATCATATCCCTTTCATACCCAGTTTTTATGCATTAGTTTCAACCCTCAAACATTGCATGGTTAGGACTTGATAACATGTGGGAATTGGGAATTAGTTGATGAGGTAGGAACCTATTGCCCTGCATTCAAACCCTGGGAGTTACTCTTACGTTATGCTGATATTGCTATGCTATGCTCGTAGACGTGGTTTGGTTTGAGAGAATTCATGACAGATGTGAGAGTTATTATTTAATGGATAACTTAAGGTGGCTACTTTAATACACATCTGGGTGGATTGGTTGGGGCACCCTGGAGTACCCAGTGGTTTGCCCGGGCACCTGGAGAACCCAGTGTTTTCCCAAGGGGATCCCGGAGGACCCGTGTGATCACCCTATGGAATGCCACCCAGGCTCAAAGGGATCATAAGATTATTCATGCTAGAAACTTCCGTGTGCAGCCACAAGCTATTATGGGCTCTAGCATAGGTGAGTAAGTTACGTGAAGCTCTTGAAGAGGTGGATCAACAGGTAGTGGGTTGTTGGTTTGGTATGGTTTGCCCGGAGTAGAGAGTTAATGTTTCTGAAAGACTATGTCTCGGTCATCCGATTCTCAAACACCATGTAGTGGGAGAAACCCAATGGAGGCGATCGAGTCTTGTGGGGAAAAGTGCACAAACCTCTGCAGAGTGTACAAACTAATCATGGTTAGCCGTGTCCCCGACTATGGACATCTTGAGTATCTGGTTCTTGGATTATCATATTGATCTCAACACGTTATTTGTTGGGTTATTGATGTTAATTTGGGATTGAGTTGGAGGAACCTTCTCAATATTTTCAACTAACTTTGTAGTTAAATAAATTATATTCCTTGTAGTAGGGAAAAATTGGATTTTCGCAAAAACATTATAACCATAGAGCCTTTCCACCAGCCAAATATGCATGTAGTGATAGCCTTTATTCATCATTATCCTATGGTGTGAATTTGCTAGTAAATTCAACGTACTGACCCTTTGTGGCTGCAACGTCTCATGTTGCAGGAATCTTACGACGAGTAAGTGATACGTTAGGGTTATGATTTCTACAATCAACTTTGCCGTTGGTGTTGATGGGAATCCACAACCTTTTTACTTCCGCTATTTGGATTAGGTAATAGTATTTACGTTATTTTATACATGTGATTTACCTCTGTTATAAATCCTCGAGTACTGTGTGTGTCAGCATATCGATCCAGGGATGACACTTAAGCACAGAGACTTGACCGTCTGAGGTCGGGTCGCTACAAGATGGTATCAGAGCACATTTTGACTGTAGGACGTGACCCCTAGAAACTGGCAAAACCATTGAAAAGATTTTTTCTAAAACTTTCTTTTTCAAAAAGACCTTTTACCTCTCTTCTCTTCTAAGACTATTAAAAAAATTGCTTTTAGTGAGACTTTACCCCTCTTACCCTTTTGACCACACGAAGATTCGACTGATGAGGCCACTCCAAGAAGTACAAGATATCGGACAACTGAGACCATTCGGCATGAAGAGGATTTTACCATACATTATAATAATGGAAACTACAACGGTTGAAGACTCCGAAGACTAGGAGAATTTGAAGGCCCTGTAGAAACTTCCAGATTTGTATGACCTAAGAAGGCACCCCTTATGGAACTTGGCAGACTAAGGAAGCTGTCAATACCCGAGATCAAGGTGTATCGGAGAAAGACTGGAACATGGAGCATTAGAACCCAAGGTTTTGTCAAGAAAACCCTAAGGCAGGAGATATCAACTATGGAAGATAGCTCATGGCAATGACAAGGGCAGAAACACGGTTATCCATGATGTCATCGCCACTGATACTATGGTCACCGAGCTGAGCTAAGCATGCATTTTTTCGGAAGGATTGGATGGTAGAAGGCTGATGGAGCATCTATCAGCAAAAGATGAAGTTTTAACCTTAGCCGATGTATCACCAGGATCTGGAGTAGTACATCAAGAAGTTTAAGATGGAGCTCCAGGAAGCCGTATTAGACAAGGAAGCATTTCGTGAAGAAGTCAGGAACCAGAAGCTGGAAGTAGCCAAGCTGGAGGAGCTACAACCTCGAGAATACCGGAGATTTGTCAGGAACTGAAGGACAGTAGGACCATGGCTCATGCCAAGGGTGTTGAAACCTAGAAGTTTGGAATGCAACTCCAGAAATATTAAAGAACGTCACGACAGACTTTGCGACAACAGAAATGATCTGGCAAAAGGATTTGAGAAAGACAAGCATGATCGGAAGAAGCCATTAGAGGCATGAACAAGACCTGAAGAGTTAGACGACCTTGAAGATTTATTGACCTTTAGAAGACCAAACCCCTGTCATATACCTACGTTAGATGCGACGATTGTGATCTGTCATTTGTTTGATGTTTTTCGACAGCCACAACAAAAATCTGTCTTTTCAAAACTGTTGTTTGCATTGTGTGTATCCCTCTCTATCTCTCTTACCTCACCCCAAACCCATGGACCCAATAGAGGATGAATGAAGATGAGCTTGTATTTTCTGGACCGATGAGTCAATTGGAGACAGACCGGTGGATTCAGAACATGGAGGATCACATGAAGAATAACCCTGTAGTCGGAAAGGATATAACCCAGCATGCTCTTCAGTGCTTTGAAAGTGGTGCTGCTACGTGGTAGAGGATGTACCAAACCATCAATGGATGG
This sequence comes from Triticum urartu, assembly GCF_056163025.1. Lineage (NCBI taxonomy): Eukaryota > Viridiplantae > Streptophyta > Magnoliopsida > Poales > Poaceae > Triticum > Triticum urartu. The sequence goes on along the minus strand of NC_141875.1, from coordinate 470,546,654 downwards.
AAAGGAGTAACCATTTGGAAGGAATTTAAGTTGACTTTGCTAAAGTCTCGGTTTGTGTCCTTGAAATTGAAGCCTTCTGGAAATGATATGAAGAAACCCTGTGCATGCAAGCTTTGTGGAGAAATAGGACACAACCATAGAGAAAACAAGGATGAATACCCTCATAAGAGGAGGATTACCAAACAAGTTAGCCAAGGACCTCAGGGAACTTCGGTTGTAGATTGTTCCCAAAGGTTTTGTTGTAGCAATGGAAGTTCAGTATACATTGTTGGGAAAGATCCGTGAAGCTCAGAAGGATGACAAAGAGATTGCTGAGATAAAAGAGAGGATGAGCAAAGGAAAGGCCAAAGGTTTTCGTAAGGATGAGCACGACACCTTAAGGTTCGAGGACCGTGTATATGTGCCCAATAATGCAAAGATCAGGAAGTTAATACTTCAGGAGGCTCATGAGTCACCATACTCGATTCTCCCTGGAAACACCAAGATGTATTTGGATTTGAAGGAGTGTTTCTGGTGGACTGGTATGAAGAAGGATATTGCGGAGTGTGTAGACGTAGGTAATGTATGCCAGAGAGTAAAGGCGGAGCATCAGAAGCCAGCAAGATTACTATAGCCTATGCCGATACCCGAATGGAAGTGGGATAAGCTTGCAATGGATTTCATTACCGGATTTCCCAGAACCCAATCGGGATATGATTCTGTCAGGGTAGTAGTTGATCCGCTTGAACAAAGTGGCTCACTTTATCCCAGTGAAAACCACCTATACAAGTGCGAAGTTGGCCAAGATGTATATGACCAGGATCGTATGTCTGCATGGAGTTCCGAGGACCATCTTGTCAGATAGAGGAACACAGTTTACCTCAAAGTTTTGGAATCATCTGCACTAGACTTTGGGTACTAGGCTAGAATTCAGTACAGCCTTTCATCCGCAGACAGATGGATAGACTGAGAGAGTCAACCAGATTCTGGAGGACATACTGGGAGCATGTGCGCTAGATTATGGATCTAGTAGGGATGATAATCTACCTTACGCGGAGTTCTCATACAACAACAGTTACCAAGCCAGTTTGAAGATGGCCCCTTTTGAAGCTTTGTATGGGAGAAGAAGCCAGACACCGTTGATGTGGGATGAAGTTGGAGACCGTCAGTTGTAAGGAGTCAGAAGAGAATGTTAAGTTGATTCGAGAAAGACTGAAGGTAGCTCAGTCCAGGCAGAAGAGTTATGCATTCTCAAAAACGCAAGGAGGTAGTCTATGAAATTGGAGATAGAGCATGTCTTCGTGTCTCCCCTCAGCGACGAGTTAAGCAATTTGGAGTTAAGGGAAAGTTAGCCCCAAGATTTGTAGGACCATACCGAGTTCTGGAGCATATGGGAGAAGTGGCCAACAAGTTGGAGTCACCCAAAGGACTGTCAGGAGTTCATGATGTGTCTCACGTTTCCCAGTTGAAGAAGTGCCATGCAGAGATGGCCAATATTCCCCTGTAAGGACGCTTGACCCTGGAAAGGATAATGATGTTCCATGAAGTGGAGTATGGACTGCATAAGTATAAGTTTTTATCTCGGTATGTGGGATATCCCACAAGGATGAAGAGATGAATTACTATTGGATATAAAGGAGGTATGATGTTGGTATTATGGATCAATGGAAACTCCAAGATGAATCTGAGTAATCATGTCCTAGTTTGGTGCCAATAGAAGGAAGGAAGACAGTACAATTGGATGGATTTTAGAATACTAGGAAGTTGGAAGTTGGAATAATGATCAGTTGCCCGATGATAAGTTCAAGGACTACAAGTGATGAGATGGGCCATAACCCACATGCCCCAGGACCTGCCAAGAAGCAAGCACATTCTTGCTGAAGGAGAAACCCTGGAAGAAGTTATGACTTTATCGACAGATGATCTTATAGGAGTTACGCAAAACCTGAGGGTTGTGAAGAAACGATAGATGTTTGTTTGGCTTGCAGAATCCATGGATTTATCTGAACTTGGTTCGTCGACAAGAGAAATTCTGCAATGCTCGTGAGGATGATCGAGTGTTAGAATGCGAGATTTGCTAAACCAGATACAGGGCAATGATTTGGGTGCGGGATGGATTGATCACCATACCGACTTACTCTTATTGTTCGCCTTGCTATAAGGGATGGTAAATTTGAGAGACTTACCTATAGTAGAGAGACGACGATCAAACCTTGTTTAAACCCTAGAATGGTATAAGAATTTTCCCTTATACACGGCAGCTTTTGCCAACCGTAGGTTATACAGTTAGGATCAACCCAGACCCATTTCCTGTAGGAGAAACCATAATTGGATGGCCGCCATGAGATATCGATAGTTGATTAGTATTGGCGCCAGACCCGTCAGCTAAGAAGACCCAATCTCAGAATAACCCTACCAGGATGAAAGGACAAAAGTATTGAGGAAAAAGTTATGCCACTACCAGAAGTGCCCAGAGAAAGAATTTTCCCGAGGATCTGAGAAGACCGACACTGTTAACAATATGGATGAAGTATATGAGTTTTGATGGAACCGTAACCATGCTTCTAAGGGTGGTAGCACCCCAGACCCCCTCCTGCGACAATTGATGGATTTTGAGGAGACCCCCAAACTCTAACCTTTTTCTTGCTAGCCTCTCCGAATCTCGAGGACGAGATTCATTTTAAGGGTGGTAGGTTTTTGGAATGTTATAATAAATAGATAGATTGATTGTTTGTTTGATTGTTGTGTTATTGATTGAGTGAAATTCGAAACTTTTGAAAGTTAAATGAGAGGGAATAAAAGGACTTTCCCAAACTTTCACCTTTTTGCATTTTGATCTCCGTGAATTCAAATTCTTTTCAAATACAAAACCCTCGACAGAAGATGATATGAGTTCTTCCATTTAAATAAATAATAAAGAGTTTTTGAAAAGATTTGAATTTCATTTGAAAATATTTCAAATTCAGAACCTTAAGAAACTCAATGATTTTCATGAGAGAAGATAAAATGACTTCTTCAAATTATATGAAATATGAGTTGGAAGTTAAAAAGGGTCAAATTCAAAGTCCTTTTGAAATTATTTTCAATTTGGAGTTATTTGGGTTTCATTCAAATTATTTTTCTCCGAAAATAAAATACATGGAAAATAGGGTAACATGATTCCCTACATCAAAAAATTGGGGAGAAATAAATTTGAAATCATTTTGGTATTTTTAAAATGATTTTTACTAGATTTTACTAGATCAGTAGCACTCTTTGCTTTATTTGAATTTCTGTAGATTTTATTTGGTGCTATAAAAATGTTCATGTTGTAGAAAATCTTTTTCTAAAAAATTTGATATATAATATGCTATATATCATTTTAGTTATTTGTTGTTTTTTTATGTTTGTTGTTTGTTTAAAAAAATGTTTGTTTTTAGAAAACTCATTTGGACCAAACTGGGCCGCGGCCCAGCCAGCCCAGCCGACCCACCTCCTCGTCTCCGTCCTCGAGCGGGACTCCGCTCGGGAGTCCGTCACCGCCACGGCGCGCCGCCGCGCCGACCTCGGCGTCCGTGCCGAGGCCGGGCTCTGTGCCTCCTCCCGCAAGTCGCCTCCCTCCGCCCTTATATACTCCGCCCGGCCCCGTTTCCCCTCCTCGCATCGCTGCCGCAGCCGCGCCTCGCCTGCCACCGCCGCCGCAGATTTCTGCTGCCGCTCGCCGCCGCAGCCGCGCCCCGCCTAGCCCCGCGCCGCCCCGCGTAGCTGCCACCTCCGCCCATCGCCGCCGTCCGCTGCCTCGCCCTGACGCCGGAGCTCGCCGCACTCGCCGCAACCGCCGCGCCGCCACGCCTCGCTGCCGCCGGAGTTGACCGCCGACGCCGGTCTGATCCGCCCAATCCATGAACCGCTGTGAACCGGTAATAAAACCACCGGTTTGCTGTTTTATTAGGGTTTCGGTTTCCGTTTAAAACCCCGTTTTTTAGTTAATTTACTTAGCGTACGTTCATCAGATTAGATTCGGTAGCGAACGATTTTCGTTCTGTAAGTTTCTGTAACGAGCGTTCATTAGATAGATTTATTCTTTTTATTTTTATTTTCGGCCAGGGACCCGTTTGTGAATTTCTTCTTACAGTTTAGTCCCTGATCTTCAATCAGACACTACTTTTTACCTATTTGTCCAAATCCAACGAAACCAACGCCCACTTCTTCGTTATGATCTCCTCTGTCTAGTAATCCAACTCAAACATGTTTTTGAAAGTTTAAAATTTGAATTAGACCAGATTTGAATTCAAACTTTGTTTGATCATAACTTGAGTTTCGTAACACTGTTTTAGTTGATTCTTTTTGCAAATTGCAGCACTTGACCTAAACTTTCTGATAAGGCCAAATTCATATAATTTTGGTACTGTTAGAAATTGTTTTATGTTGCAAGAGTTATTTGCTTGGTTTTGCAGCTTTCTGAAGTGTTTTGTTCGTACTTTCAGATCTTTTGAGTGATTGCTTATGCGTGGTTCTATTGCTTGCGTACGATAGATTGCCCGGAGTGTGACGAGTAGATCTATCAAGATTTATGAGTGCGAATCATCTTCATCAACATTGCAGGCAAGTTCACACTTTGATCATATCCCTTTCATACCCAGTTTTTATGCATTAGTTTCAAGCCTTGAACATTGCATGGTTAGGACTTGATAACATGTGGGTATTGGGAACTAGTTGATGAGGTAGGAACCTATTGCCCTGCATTCAAATCCTGGGAGTTACTCTTACGTTATGCTGATATTGCTATGCTATGCTCGTAGACGTGGTTTGGTTTGAGAGAATTCATGACAGATGTGAGAGTTATTATTTAATGGATATTTTAAGGTGGCTACTTTAATACACATCTGGGTGGATTGGTTGGGGCACCCTGGAGTACCCAGTGGTTTGCCCGGGCACCTGGAGAACCCAGTGTTTGCCCAAGGGGATCCCGGAGGACCCGTGTGATCACCCTATGGAATGCCACCCAGGCTCAAAGGGATCATAAGATTATTCATGCTAGAAACTTCCGTGTGCAGCCACCAGCTATTATGGGCTCTAGCATAGTTGAGTAAGTTACGTGAAGCTCTTGAAGAGGTGGATCAACAGGTAGTGGGTTGTTGGTTTGGTATGGTTTGCCCGGAGTAGAGAGTTAATGTTTCTGAAAGACTGTGTCTCGGTCATCCGGTTCTCAAACACCATGTAGTGGGAGAAACCCAATGGAGGCGATCGAGTCTTGTGGGGAAAAGTGCGCAAACCTCTGCAGAGTGTACAAACTAATCATGGTTAGCCGTGTCCCCGATTATGGACATCTTGAGTATCTGGTTCTTGGATTATCATATTGATCTCAACACGTTATTTGTTGGGTTATTGATGTTAATTTGGGATTGAGTTGGAGGAACCTTCTCAATATTTTCAACTAACTTTGTAGTTAAATAAATTATATTCCTTGTAGTAGGGAAAAATTGGATTTTCGCAAAAACATTATAACCATAGAGCCTTTCCACCAGCCAAATATGCATGTAGTGATAGCCTTTATTCATCATTATCCTATGGTGTGAATTTGCCAGTAAATTCAATGTACTGACCCTTTGTGGCTGCAACGTCTCATGTTGTAGGAATCTTACGACGAGTAAGTGATACGTTAGGGTTACAATTTCTACACTCAACTTTGCCGTTGGTGTTGATGGGAATCCACAACCTTGTTACTTCCGCTATTTGGATTGAGATAATAGTATTTACGTTATTTTATACATGTGATTTACCTCTGTTATAAATCCTCGAGTACTGTGTGTGTCAGCATACCGATCCATGGATGACACTTAAGCACAGAGACTTGACCATCTGAGGTCAGGTCGCTACAGATATATTGCTAGAATATGAAAGCCATTGGCTTATTTTTTAACTTGGGGTATGATTATGACCACGACATTGCAATTCACTGTCTATGATATGTGTCACTGTTATAATAATCTTAATTCCACACATACTCTGAACATGATTGTTTATTTTTGTCCTTTTGGTCTCCGATTTGAATTGTTGCAGCAGACGCAAATGCGCTGGCCTTCATGATTCCAGGACCTGGAATCATACCAGCCGATGGGTGGTGGTTTATCGCTCGTTCAGCTGACGGTGGTCATTTGATGCTCATTTGCACGTACCAAATTGACCAATCCATTCCATCAAACCACATGCAGTACAATGCCTGGGGCGTTCGTGACATTGATGGCTATGGCTGCTTCGTGTTCGAGAAAGATCCCAGCTCCGCTGGGCCAGGCGTATTCAACTGGAGGCGGGTTTACAGCCTCGGCAACCACTCCATGTTCCTCGGGCTCAATTATCCGATCATCCAACCAATCATCGATCATATCACCGGCGATGATTACCGTGCTATGCAACTTCCATTCGCCAGGGGGGCTATGTTTACACATCATACCATGGGTTTCATGAATCACCATATCCATAGATTCGTCGACACAGCTTATTGCCAGATAATATTCAGTGTGTGAAAGGCATCAAGCTTCCATGCGATGGATGGCTTTTGCAAACCCGACATGCGGCGATGTGGTTCATGCCAACAGCAAATATGCACAACTTGATTCATACTGATATGTAGACTGAGTCATGTATTCTTCTGTTGTAGCATGACCCTCTTTTGTTGGATATTATGTAATGTTGTTAGTTTGAAGCACTCCTCTCGTTTGAAGGATAGATACCTTTCTGGGATCAAGTGCATCCTAACTCACCTGCGCGGGATGTACTGATAATGATGATGGAGATGTTGTGCAGTATATATATATATATAAACAAAAAAATGGCATATTATTGTACAAGCTTAAAGGGCATGCCAATCTGTCAAAATACTATAGATATTGGGTAACAGATGTAGTGCTATCAGATATCATCTACAAATTCAACAAACTCATTTACGCACTAGTTGGGATTGTGGTGTGAAACTGCAATGCGGGCCGTGACATCTATGGTATACAATAGCCACATTAGTAAGATTTTTCTTTACACAATCAGTAAGCAAATGGCCGGAGAAAAACTTGGTGTCTGAATTAGAGTTTACTGGGATGCACCGCAATGCGCCAAGCATTGCAACATTCTACTTGTATGTCTATGGACAACATAATAGTACAGACCTATATCTGAGTGTGGTACAGACCTATATCTGAGTTTGTTGAATTTGTAGATGATATCTGATAGCACTACATCTGTTACCCAATATCTATAGTATTTTGATAGATTGGCATGCCCTTTTCTGTTTACATATTTGCTTGTACAATAATATAACCTTTAAGCTGATATATATATATATATATCACTTAGGCTTCAAGTGCGTACTTGTTAGTTAAACCTATGGTTAAAATGTGACAATAAATACGACTAGTAAGTAGTACAGTAGCGGTACTAGTATACGTTGGTCAAATTATTCATCATGTCCACACATTGAATTGACGTGACAACACGCTGCACGTGAGGTGACACAAGAATCTCGGCGGCGTGTTCGAGTATTCTGGACTTCAGATTTGGAGTACCACTTATCTGTCGAAATCTTTCATCATTCACTTAAAACATTCGATTGATCATACATTGAGTACCATATAACTGCAATTAACCCATGCAAGTCGAAGAAGGATTGGCCGGTGCTGCCGGCTGGCGTCAAGTTCGATCCCACGGATCAGGAGCTGATCGAGCACCTTGAAGCCAAAGTGAGTGCTGACAGCGCAAGATCTCACCCTCTCATCGATTTGTTCATACCAACCATCGAAAATGAGCACGGCATATGCTACACCCATCTTGAGAAACTTCCAGGTAAGACACCAAGCGACCGTCTACTTGCACAAACATATTCCTTTGCTTATAGCTTTATTTTTCTTTTTAGATGTAGACCTGGTGAAGCAATTACAATTTGAAAGTTAAGAAAAAGTGAAACAAGTGATTGCAACATGCCAAAGATGTTATGAAAATGCCAACTACGTACACTAAAACCTGTATTCGACAATACTGCAGGTATCACACTGAGAGGCCTAAGCAAGCATTTCTTCCAGCACAATTCCAGGGCATTCAAAAGGGGCACGTGGACGCGTCGCAAGATACAGTCGGAGTGCGGCATGCACGCGATGTGGCACAACACCGGCAATACCTTGCCGGTGATGGTCAACGGCCGACAGACGGGCGGCAAAAAGGTTCTGGTGCTGCACACCAACAAGAACTTCGACCATCAGAGGACCAACTGGGTGATGCACCAGTACCACCTCGGGGACCTGGGGCAAGAGAAGGAGCGGGAGCTGGTCCTCTGCAAGATTTTCTACCAAACGAACACTAGGGCCAGGAGTAAAAAGATTATAAGTTAGTTTGGTATTGGTACTTGTACTACCTTGTCGTCCGCAAGTTGGTATTGTTGCTAACGGTCTTTTGGTATGAACTTGGCATTTTCTTCCAACCATCATGCCGAGGGTCGACGTGGATATAAAGATGAATCATTTGTTTCAAAACGAATTTTTAGGCACCTATTTTTTATTTGATGGGTAGCATAAGCACCTGCCATTCGAATTCCCAGTTCTCCAATTTTTTCATAACAAGTGCATGCTCTTATTATCACGATGAAAAAACAACATCCCTGCTGCATCCCAGTTATCAGTTTGTACTTGCAGAATTCTCTCGTTTATTGAGCATGTATATTGTTTTTTCAGGTTGAGCAAGTTTCAACTAGGCTGTAGACTGCCCAGGCTTGGTTTTGTTTTTAACAGGCCTAGCCCATGACGACAATGGTTCAAAAGGTCCAGCAGGTATCTACTGGCCTCTGGCCCACCAGCGTTAGTTATATTTTGTCTTATAACATCCGCAGTCACTTTTTTTACTGAATCAAACACACAACCCAGTTCTATTTTCCTCTTGAAACGCATGTCCTACATCCGTTTTCTAATCTCTACCTATAGTTTTACTAGTTCGTATACATGTATCATTATATGGAAAATACATAAAATTCCCTTTTCGTATTTGCACCCTTATTTTTGTTGTTATTTTCCCTCCCAGCACTGATTTTTTCACCACTGGTTTTCCCTTAAACTAGCTCAATTGTCCCATGTCTTATTTGCTTACAAAAACAAAATGATTTTTTTGGCAAATCAAAAAGTTCTTAAAAAATGTTTATCATTTTGGGATTGCAAAAGTTTAGACTCCAGTGAAATATGCAAAATAGGTTGAACTTTTTGACAGTGGTCCTGGGCAGAAAATGGGCTACAATAAATTACTTAAGAATTAGCAAATGGGCTGCAAACTATTAAAAAATAGCAAATGGGCTCTATGTTGTCTGCCACAGATTTGGAGGCTGACTTGTGGGCCTACTAAGTTCATGCGTACACAAGGTTTATCAAAAAATAAACTTAGTCAACAATCGACTCTACCAGCGTCAAACCGTTAGATGGCAATCTAATGGCAATCGTGCTTCTTCAGTCTCTGATCTTCCTGCCCCAGCCGCCCAAACCAGCTCCGTCGGGACCGCCTACTCCCGCCTCCTGTGGCCGGCTGTGCTGCCGGGCAGGCCTCATGGCCCCATCATATACTCGCATCCCTAGCCTGTCTATCCCTCTACTCACCCACACCTCATGTTGTTTTCCGGCGACGGCAGCCGAACCAGTCAACCCTCGTACTCTCCACCGCGTGGGCAGCCACTGCCGTGTCTTCCCCAGCTCCATGTCGTTCCCTTCGTAGGCCTCGCCGTCGTCCACCGCCCTGGTGCTCTCAGCGCGGCATGGTCAACGTGGTCAATGAACGACATCCATCGGAAGTTGACTGTACGTGGAGAGGCTGACAGCTGGGTCCACGACCGCACACAAGGAAATGCCTCCTTATTACGCGCAAAATAATGATTCCTCTAGCTGACATCAACTATATCTTCGCACGCAAAATAATGATTCGTCCACCGGAAGGGCCTCTGTATTTCGCAAAAAAACGTTCCCTCCGCTGACAGGTCGGACTCACCAACTATATCTTCGTACGCAAGGAAGTGCCTCCTTATTGCGCACAAAAAAATGAATACCCCCTTCCAGCTGGGAACCACCACAGTGGGAGGCTGACTTGTGGGCCTACTAAGTTGACGAGGATGGAGGGCTTTGTCAACTTAGTCAATATGAACGATTCTAGCTCTAGTGACCATACGATGTCCATCCAATGGCCTTAATGCTTCTTCAACCCCTGGTCTTCTTGCTCCAGCCTCCCAAAGCAGAGCCGGTCGTGCCTCCTGCTCCTGCATCCTATGGCCGGCTGTGCTACCGCGGAGGCCTCACCGCCCCCATACTACTCCTGCCGCTGGCCAGGCCATCCCTCCACTCACCCACACCCCCTGTTATTCTGCGGCGACGGCAGCCTCACACCGCAGCCGAACCAATGAAACCTCGTACTCCTCTCCGCGTGGGCATCCACTGCCGCCTCTTCCCCAGATTCGTGTCGTCCCCTTCCTAGGCCTCGCCTTCATCCACCGCCTTGGTGCTCTCGGCGCGGCGTGGTTAATGTGGTCAACGACCGACTTCCATCGGAAGAGTACTGTACGTGGAGAGGCTGACAGCTGGGTCCACGGCCAAAGCCCAGTTTTTTTTGTGATTTGCCAAGTAAGTCGCTTTGTCAGGCCTATTGGGCTGCAAATCTTTCAAGATGAGGAGAGCTTCATTCGGCTGGCCGAGAAAATGGCCTATCTGTAACGAGAAATGGGTTGTACATTTTTAAAACACATCAAATCGGCAATTAGTTTCAAATTTCTTTTTTTCATTTCAAGATTTTAAATTGCATTGATTTTTATGCGTGGACAATTTGTTGGATTTTATATTGATATACAATTATTTTTAAAATCAGTTTGAATGTGACTCGAAATTTCGGGATTAAAAACAGTTCGGACCGCACCGAAATATGCAAAATTTCGTATAATTTTTTAACCGTGGCCACAATATGGGCTGTAATGCTAACAAAAAGAATATGGGCTCCAAAAAAACCTTAAGAATTAGCAAATGGGCTGTAAATTATTAGAAATAATGGAAGATGGGTTGTATGATGTTTTCTACAGATTTGAGGCTTTCCTAAAAAAATGTTGACGCATAAGCAGTGACTGTTGGATGTCCATCCAACGGCCGTCGTGCTTCTTCAATCTTTGCTCTTCCTGCTCTAGCCGCTCAAACAAGCGCCGGCGAGACTGCCTGCTCCCTCCTCCCCGCGGCCGGCTATGCTAAGCAGAAAAACTAAACGATCATTATGCTAAGCTAACGGATGGGTCTTGTCCATCACATAGTTCTCTAATGATGTGATCCCATTCTTCAAATGACAACACATGTCTATGGTCAGGAAACTTAACCATCTTTGATTAACGAGCTAGTCAAGTAGAGGCATACTAGGGACACTCTGTTTGTCTATGTATTCACACATGTACTAAGTTTCCAGTTAATACAATTCTAGCATGAATAATAAACATTTATCATGATATAAGGAAATATAAATAACAACTTTATTATTGTCTCTAGGGCATATTTCCTTCATCTTCCTCCGCCGCGAGGGGTCGTTCCAGCGTGGAGCTTCTCCGCGTGAAGAGGGAGTAGACGGAGGAGCCGGAGGAGATCGAGCTCGTCGCCATCAAGCAGGAGCCAGAGGAGATTGAGCAACAAGGCACCATCAGGCCCGAAGATTTTGTGGCTGATGTCGACGTGGTTGCGACCACCATTACCAAACGGAGCTTGCGCAAGGAGGCGGAGCGCCGACGCCACGACGAGGAGCTCAAAGACCTCATCCTCAAGCAGGCGGTCGCGGCTAAAGGAAATATGCCCTAGAAGCAATAATAAAGTTGTTATTGTATATTTCCTTATATCATGAGAAATGTTTATTCTTAATACTAAAATTGTATTAACCGAAAACTTAGTATATGTGTGAATACATAGACAAACAGAGTGTCCCTAGTATGCCTCTACTTGACTAACTCGTTAATCAAAGATGGTTAAGTTTGCTGACCATAGACATGTGTTGTCATTTTGATGAATGGGATCACATCATTAGACAATGATGTGATGGACAAGACCCATTCGTTAGCTTAGCGTAATGATCGTTTAGTTTTATTGCTATTGGTTTCTTCATGACTTATACATGTTCCTCTGACTATGAGATTATGCAACTCCCGAATACCGGATGAACACCTTGTGTGCTATCAAACATCACAACGTAACTGGGTGATTATAAAGATGCTCTACAGGTGTCTCCGATACTATTTGTTGAGTTGGCATAGATCGAGATTAGGGTTTATCACTCCGTGTATCGGAGAGGTATCTCTGGGCCCTCTCGGTAATGCACATCACTATGAGACTTGGAAGCAATGTGTCTAATGAGTTAGTTACGGGATGATGCATTACGGAATGAGTAAAGAGACTTGCCAGTAACGAGATTGAACTAGGTATGATGATACCGACGATCGAATCTTGGGCAAGTTACATACCGATGACAAAGGGAACAACGTATGTCGTTATGCGGTTTGACCGATAAAGATCTTCATAGAATATGTAGGAGCCAATATGAGCATCCAGGTTCCGCTATTGGTTATTGACCAGAGATGTGTCTCGGTCATGTCTACATAGTTCTCAAACCCATAGGGTCCGCACGCTTAACGTTCGATGACGATTTGTATTATGAGTTATGTGATTTGATGAACCGAAGTTTGTTCGGAGTCCCGGATGAGATCATGGACATGATGGGGAGTCTCTAAATGGTTGAGAAAGAAAGATTGATATATTGGAAGGTTATGTTTGGACACCAGAATGGTTTCGAAAAGGTTCAGGCATTTTTCCGGAGTATCGGGGGTTACCGGAACCCCCCGGGGTGTTAATGGTCCTTCATGGGCCCTAGTGGAGAGAGGAGGCGGCGGCCAGGTGGTGGTTCACGCCCCCCAAACCCAAACCGAATTGGACTAGGGTTCGGGGGGTCGGCCCCCCTTTCTTTCTCTCTTCATCCTCCTTCCCTCCTTCTCCTAGTGGTAATAGGAAAGGGGGGATGAATCCTACTTAGACTGGGAGTCCAAGTAGCACTCCCCCCATGGCGCGGCCACCCTTGGGCTGGCCACCTCTCCTCCCCCCTTTATATACGTGGGAGGGGGCACCCCAAAGGCACACCAAGTCTTCTCTTAGCCGTATGCGTGCCCCCCCTCCACGGTTACACACCGCGGTCATATCGTCGTAGTGCTTAGGCGAAGCCCTGCGCCGGTAACTTCATCATCACCGTCGCCACGCCGTCATGCTGACGGAACTCTCCATCATCCTCAACTAGATTAAGAGATCGAGGGACGTCATCGAGCTGAACGTGTGCTGAACGCGGAGGTGTCGTACATTCAGTGCTTGGATCGGTTGGATCGCTAAGACGTTCAACTACATCAATCATGTTAATAAATGCTTCCGCTTTCGGTCTACGACGGTATGTGGACTCACTCTCCCCTCTCATTGCTATGCATCTCCTAGATAGATCTTTCGTGATCGTAGGATTTTTTTTTTGAAATACTGCGTTCCCCAATAGTGGCATCCAAGCGAGGTCTATGCGTAGATGTTATATGCACGAGTAGAACACAATGAGTTGTGGGCGATAACAGTCATATTAGTTACCAGCAACGTCTTACTTTGATTCGGTGCTATTGTTGGATGAAGTAGCCCGGACCGACATTACATGACTGCGTTCATGAGACTGGTTCTACCGACGTGCTTCGCACACAGGTGGCTGGCGGGTGTGTAACACCCCGGGTGTCAGGCTAAAGTAACCTCACACTAATGGTGCCATGTCATCATGTGTGACTAAGTCAAATTGCCGTTGTTAAAGATCCAAGTCAAATCCAAAATTCAAATTTAAAGTTACACAAACATGTCTAAACAATAGTTCATGTTTGAGTAGATATTCCATAACATTTTACTGTGAAAGAAACCACCACACTTGTTTTCTCATTTGGGAGCTATCATCAAAAATAGCCCCATCTAAGAATTACCTTTTTATGCAAATAAAATCAAATTAAAATACCCCCCCCCCCCAAATTTGTGGCAGTTGCAGCACTAATTTTGGACAAAGTTCCTTTTTTTACAAAACTGAATATCCATAAAAATAAATAAATGAATGCACAACAGAAAATAAATGAGTAGAAAATAAAGGGGGAGGACCTAAACTGTTGGGCATATTGGCCCATCTGACAAATGGGTGGCCCAGCCCACCTCTCTCCCCACTCATCTCCCTCCTCTATACAGGAGGCTGGGCGTGCCGGCCATCCGCCACCCTCCGACGCCCTATAAGATCCCGAGCACCCTCTCCCTCCCTGGAACCCTAGCACCCACCTTCTCCCGCTTCCTCCTCGCGTCGCTCTGCACTCTCACGCACAAATCGACGCGTCGCCGCTTTAGCCTCCTCCGTCCACGCGGCCACCTCCCTCCTAGCCGGCTGAAACTTTGCGTGGAGCTCCGCCACACTCGGATGCTTCGACTACGACCACCCGTTCGAGCTGGAGTGCCCTACACCATCCCCTTCGTCTTCGTCCTCTTATTCTGCAGCCACACGACATCGCCATCGATTTGCCGCGCCTCGTCCACCTCCGACCTCCCCAGCCACGTCTCTGAGCTCGCGGTGAACTCCTTCTTCGATTCCCAGACTTCCCCCTTTGATTCCTCGCCGTAGACAGCGTATGCCATCGCGGCCAATCTCACCGGACTGCGCGCTCACCGCGTCGAGACCATGTCCCGTGGAGTAAATAGCATAAAACTACTACTTCACAGGTTAGGGTTCCAAAAAACTACCGGTTTTTAATTTTTCTCAGATAACTACGAAATGGGTGGTCGGCTGTTTCAAAAAACCCAAATCGCGCATTGCTAACATTTTAAACCGATTTATGACAGGTCGGGCCCACTTCTAAACAATCCGTTAGTTGACCGTTTTATTTGACCGTTAGCTTATTGTGGGACCCACGTGTAAGATGTCTCTTCTTCCTCCTACCATTTCTTCTTACTTTCCCGTCTCCTCCTCCCGGCAAAGGCCCGAGCTCCAGCATCCATCACTCACCCACGGCCACCCCCATCACGCCCCGCGCCCAGGAGCAAGGGTCGGCCACCGCGAGCCGCCGCACCCAGGAGCAAGGGCCGGCCGCCGCGAGCCGCTGCGCCCAGGAGCACAGGCTGCCGCGAGCCGCGCGCCGCGCCCAGGAGAAGCGGCAGTGGCCGGCAAGGAGCTCCGCCTGGACCCAGCCCGTCGGCCGCCTGGAGAAGCCCCGCCTTTCGCGTTGAGGAACGCTGCGGCCGAGCCGCCTCCTTCCGCCTGGTCCGCAACCTGGTCGCCGGCGAGCTGCCGGCGTTGTTCCTGTCGCGACGGAATGGAGCTCCATGCGTCGCCCGCAACGGAAGGGAGCTCCACGGCGATGCCATGGCTGCTGGCCGGCGACCCTCACGCCGGCTGCTGACGCACGGCCACGGGAGGACCCGATTGCTTTTTTCAAAAGTTTGCAGGGATCTAATTGCGTTTTGAAAAGTTACAAGGACCTGATGGCATTTTTGAAAAGTTTGCAGACACTGACATGTGGGACCCACATGTCAGTTAACAGTCAAACAAACGGTCAAATAGACGGATCGTTTAGGTGCGGGCCCGATCTGTCATAAACCTGATTAAAATTTTAACAACGATGATTTTGGGTTTTTTGAAACAGCCGACCACCCAATTGGTAGTTATATGAGAAATATTAAAAACCAGTAGTTTTTTGAAACCCTAGCCTGTAAAGTAGTAGTTTTATGCTATTTACTCTGTCCCGCGTCCCCCCAGCATGCGTGCCGGCCGCCCCTTGCGGGTGTGCGCGTGCCCGCACCCGCGCCCCCATGCTATTGTCCGCTTCACCGAGCCCTGCGCTGCTCGCCGCCCCTGCTACAGTCACCGAAGCCTGTCGCTGCCGCAGTGCCCGCCGCTCGCCAGCTCCCGTCCGCAGCACCGCAGCACCTGGAGCTCTTCTCCCTGGCCCCGCCTGCAGCCCTGCGCTGCTCCTGCGGCTGCCTGCTGCGCCTGCGCGCCGCCGCCTGGCAGCGCCCGCCTGGGCCGCCCCTTGCTGCTGCCCGCCTTGCCGCCGGCCATGGCCACGGCCTTGGCCGTGTTAACAGTAATTTTGATTAGATTGATGAGTGCTAGTTAATTAAGATACGTGTGCATGTTGTGCATGCACGTGAAGAGTCATAGTAGTATACGGTGTACTCTGCTGCCGTGTAGTTTAGTTGATTAGTAGTACGTGTTGGAGTCAACTTCGTGTACTAGTAGGAGTCTAAGAGTTTAGGCTGAGTCAAAGTCGGTTATTGTTAGCTTTGGGGCTGGCCGACGTGTATATATAGATACACAGGGCCTGCAACTTTGTATCGACAGAAAACAAGAAAAAAAATAAGGAGGAAGAGAGGCACGACACGTGCCTTTGGCAAAAAGTTTTTGCGTCTGCGTGTTTATCGTGGTTTGATGTGATCGATCTTGTGGACGAAGTTCCAACAATTGGTATCAGAGCTAGGTCGAGGTGAAGCCGCGCTTGCCCCGGGGTCACGACCCGACTAGTGCCTCGGAGCGGGCGATGTTGTCGCTGGGTGATGCAGTGATGAGATGGTTCGGGCGATCGTCGTTTGGTGGAGTGACAAGGAGTGAGACGGCAGGCTGTCGTCAGGAAGGCGATGGAAGAAGATCATTGACGTGAGCAGTGGTGCCGAGGTACGGTGCCGGGAAGAGTCGTCAAGATCGTCGTCCGGGGGAGTCGGATGAGTCAAGGAGTCGTGTGAGTCAACATGTCTTGGTTGGTCGGTCAGTCGTCGTCGTCATCGTTATGTCCAAGTGCTCGTCTCTGTGAGGAGGCGTTGAAGATGAAGCGCATCTAGGTCGTCTATGTGTCTCGACGAGAGGATCAAGTTCAAATATGTGGGGACGGTAAACCAGTGAAGGTGAGTCTCTTCAATGAGGCCATGTCTCTACATGAGGCTGGAGTGCATGGTGTAGTGCACAGGGTGGTGTGATCCACAAGGAGTCGGCATGTATCTTGCTAGGGTGGATGGTGAAGTCCACCGGGTGGTGTTTTCCACAGATTACTAGCAAGACTGGGTAGTCCAAGACATATTTGAGGTGGTCCGCAAATTCGCCAATTGAAATTGGGGAGAGATTGTTGCGATCAATGAAGCCTATCAGTTTAATTTGTCGTGGTGTGAACGGATGAGTCGACAAGGGATGATCTACAACAAATCAAGATCGGAGAAGCACGAGAAAGATGATAGGTCAAGATTAGGAAGAGATTGTTAACAGTAATCTTGATTAGATTGGTGAGTGCTAGTTAATTAAGATACGTGTGCATGTTGTGCATGCACGTGAAGAGTCATAGTAGTATACGGTGTACTAGGCTGCCGTGTAGTTTAGTTGATTAGTAGTACGTATTGGAGTCAACTTCGTGTACTAGTAGGAGTCTAAGAGTTTAGGCTGAGTCAAAGTCGGTTATTGTTAGCTTTGGGGCTGGCCGACGTGTATATATAGATACACAGGGCCTGCAACTTTGTATCGACAGAAAACAAGAAAATAAATAAAGAAGAAGAAAGGCACACACGTGCCTTTGGCAAAAAGTTTTTGCGTCTGCGTGTTTATCGTGGTTTGATGTGATCGATCCTGTGGGCGAAGTTCCAACAGGCCGTGTACCCATGTTTCTATGTGTGTTTGTTGTGTGTATGTTGCCGGCTAGGCCACTGCCTAGTGGGGCCGGCCCTATTAGTTAGATCTAATTAGGGGTTAATTAGTTTAGGTTGTGGATGACATGTGGGCCCTTGGGTTTTATAAAAGGTTTAAGTTAAATCTAATTAAAAGCTGAGACTATGACATGTAGGCCCCACAGAATTGTTCACCTTTGACTAGTCAACTGCTAGCTCCTGAGTCAACAGTTGACCTAGCCCCACCTATCATACTCCAAGGCTAGCTGCTGCTGTGTATAAAAGGGTTTTGCATTGTTTTGGATAATTCGATTTAATAATTAAAAAATATTCCAGAAAATTCTTTAAAATCTTTAAATCTTTGATAATTAACAAAAAATAAACCGTAACTCCAATGAAACAGTTTTATATATGAAAGTTGCTCAAAAAAATCCAACGAATCCGAATACGCGGTCCTTTCATCTGTAACATGCACCTAGCATTCTTAACATGGAACCGTCCCCTCTCTTTTCATTTGTTCGGAAAACATCACACGCCGGAAAAATCCCTCCGGATGTTTTCCCTCTCCGTCTGCAACGTCTAGCACTGCGATAGTTCACCCCTAAGACCACGTATTACCATGTTATGCTTTATGATGCTTTGTTTGCTTTATATTTATTGTTCATTCCCCCTCTTCTCTTTGATAGACCCCGAGACCGATGATCCCCCTGTGATCGACTACGTCACCGACGACCCTTCTTCCTTCTCAACAGAGCTTCCAGGCAAGCAAACCCCCCTTGAGCATTCTGATATCACCCATTTCTTCCCCTCTCATGCTTGCATTAGAACTGCTACTGCTTCTTGTATGTTCCTATTCTGATGCATAGCCTGTTTTTGTTACCCGCTTTAATACCTTACCTGCTTATTCTAAACTGCTTAGTATAGGCTGGTTAGAGATTCATCAGTGACCCCCACCTTTTTCCAGTTGCCCTTGCTTTATGTTCGATGACTCGATCAACATGATCTACGTCCAGGCCCCGACACCGCACATCACCCCCCTTAGTTATACGCCTATGCAGAGTTACTATCGAGTGCCAAGGGTGATACCTCATCAACACTTCTGATGCTGTAGTGTAGCTATTCGGTCGTGGTCATCGAGGGTGATTCCTCCTTGACCACTCCTGATAATGACTCTGTCGTGCAACCCCTAAAGTGTGGACCAGCGAGGGTGATTCCTCCAAGTCCACCTTGATGGTTACATCGAGTGGGAATCCATCGAGGGTGATTCCTCAGGTTTCTCCCTTGATGTTTCAGACACACGGTTACTTTGACTTTACCACAGAGCCATGATGACATCGGGTCGGCCCCGAGGGGTACCCGCGAGTGATGTGAAGTCGGGTTGATCTGGAGGATACCCGCAAGTTATCCACGCGGCATGGCCCGGCATTCTTAGCCCTTGCCGCAAGTCCGTGAGACGGGGCGACGGGACCACATATCATGGATCACTGATCATTGCCATATTATCAAGACATTAACGGTTTGGATATTTGATCCGAGTAGGCCTCTAGCCTTTTTCGCACTAACCACCACGTGGGAATAAGTATGGGCACTCTACGTCGTATGTATCAGCCGAAAGCTCAACGGACGTCAGCGATGGAGCGGCACACGCCGGGTTGGACTGGAACGCCTCGCCTTGTATAAGGGAGGCTAGGTCTGCTCACCAGCCACGTACGCAACGTGGAGGATTGCAAAGGCCGATGGCCCATGACCCCTTCACATTCGGGATGTAGACCGGCATGATGGCCTCTCTATTGATCCTAGGTAGGACTGCGGTGTGTTGATCGGTCGAGGCTGGTCATGACCTGATGGTGTGTCCGGCCGAAGTTGATCGAGCGTGTTGGGCAAGTTGGTGCACCCCTGCAGGGAAGTATTCTATCTATTCGAATAGCCGTCTCCATGATAACGGACGCTCGGAGTTGTATCCCGATCGATACAACTAGAACTGGATACTAGATGCTGAGGCATGTAATGTATATGATGGCTCTAGGATTATTTCCTCGCAGGGAGTCGAGGAAGTGATCTCTGGGTGCTAATGTTACAACATGTTTGCTAAATATAAACTGTTATTCTATACCCTTCTGAATGTTGTAAGATGCTTGGACCTGGTTGAAGATGCTAATCTTCGATGGGCTAGGCTTTCTCCTTCTCTTCTGGCAGTCTGCTATTTAGTCCACAGATACAACCCATTCCTTTGATACACATGCATACTTAGTTTAGATCTGATGTAAGTCTTGCAAGTACTTTGGATGAGTACTCATGGTTGCTTTGCTACCTCTTTTCCCCCATACCTGATTGTTGCGACCAGATGACGGATCCCAGGAGCCAGATGACACCACTGATGACTACTACTACTAACCCGAGGGTGCCTACTACTATGTGAGGGCCGCTGACGACCAGGAGTAGTTAGGAGGCTCCTAGGCAGGAGGCCTTGCCTTTTCGATCGATGTTAATTTTGTGCTAGCCTTCTTAAGGCAAACTTGTTTAACTCATGTCTATTCTTAGATATTGTTGCTTCCCCTGACTCTTGTATATTCAATCTTATGTATTCGAGCCCTCGAGGCCCCTGGCTTGTAATATAAAGCTTTTATTATTTCATTTGTGTCTAGAGTTGTGTTGTGATATCTTCCCTTGAGTCCTTGATCTTGACCGTACACATTTGCATGTATGATTAGTGTACGATTGAACCAAGGGTGTCACAAGTTGGTATCAGAGCTGACTGCCTGTAGGTAGCCCCCTTTCCAACTCCTTGCCCGAAGTTGAGTCTAGTCACTGAAAAACTTTTACTAACTTGGCTGTGTGGCTTCCGGGCCCACGTCGCCATTGGGTAGTATTAGGATCTTTTATTCCTCGTCCTTACTCTGGGATTCTGATCTCTCTTCTATTCCGGTTAAATGAGTTTACAAATTCTAACTCTAGGTTCTTGAAACCACTTCCTACCGAAGATCCCTTTCATTTAAGATGATTGCCTGCTTCAACAGAAGATTCTAAAGATACTCTTCAATGTTTTTCCCGAAACCTTTGTGCTCATCACCTTTGCAATTCCCTACCATCGATAAGTCCCTATGAATAACTACATACACTTACCATTCATTCACAATTGTTCTTGTTATTACAAGATACATCGAAATATTCTCCAATATTGTGAGAATCCTATGTGCCTACTGCTTTGCAGCTCCTTTCCACATGATTACCCTATGAATAGTTCCTTACACTTATCGAGGATCCATTCATCCCAAGTTGTTCACGTGTTTCACGAGATACCTTGAAATACTATCCAATCTTTCGAAAATCCTCAGAAGTGTATTGCTCTTGAAATTCTTGCTTGCTTGCATTATGGTTAATCCCATAAGTCTAGTAATCTTATTGGTATCCTTGGTCACTATCATTTTGAGTCCATTGATTAATATGTTGAGGATGCTCGCAATCCTTAGTCGAATCCTAGAATTCATCCTTCCGGCTCAGACATCATTTTGAACATGAGCTAGTTCTTGACCAATCAAATTGTCGTCGATTGTACCCCTAAGTATATTTAACTTATACATCCTTAATCATAGTGTTTTCTTCTGATTCCTTGATATGGAAATCACAATTCCTTTTCATTTGAGCTTTGAATTAGTCAGTTGTCTCTATAATCTGATCTGCTTGCATTCTCTCTTCTTCCGGTTGAGTACCGGTGCTCACATCAGATCCCTTGTGAACCACCAGATCCTTTGTTGGATTTTATCCGACAGTGTCCTCCATAATTGATAACCTTGTGAGCCTTTCCTCAGATACATAATGCCTTTGGTAATTGTATCCTCTCCTTTTTGTCAACCATGCTCTACCTTGGAGCTTGTGTTATTTACTCTTTAAGTTTGTGGTATATGTTCCTTAGATGCCCCTATGGGTTGAACCTATGCCTTTCCTAATCCGTGTAAACCTGAGAGTTTTCATTAGTCATACTCTTCTAGTGTTTTGTCAGATAAAATTTCAACACTACAACTTCATTGAAAGCGAGAACTGAATGGAAGGTTATGCATTGAAGAAGTGGGAGTCGACCTTGAACTTTGTGTTCATGCCCATGGACCCGATGTAAAACTTATCATGGAAGCTTCTTGTAATAATAATAATCCCCTTGTTATATGTTCATCTGGTATCTATGTTTGGTCCTTTTCAACTGTGTTTCCGACCATGATTGTTCTCCTTTGATTGCATTTTTTAAACAAGTTAAAGTACTTGTCTTCTACAGATCATTTAACTGTAGCGACCCGACCTGAATGGATCAAGTCTCTGTGCTTAAGTGTCATCCCTGGATCGGTATGCTGACACACACAATACTCAAAGGATTTATAACAGAGGTAAATCACATGTATAAAGTAACATAAATACTATTACCTCAATCCATATAGCGGAAGCAACAAGGTTCTGGATTCCCATCAACACCAACGGCAAAGTTGAGTGTAGAAATCGTAACCCTAACGTATCACTTACTCGACGTAAGAAACCTGCAACATGAGACGTTGCAGCCCGAAACGGGTCAGTACATTGAATGTACTGGCAAATTCACACCATAGAGAATAATGAATAATGACTATCACTACATGCATATATGGCTGGTGGAAAAGCTCTATGGTTATAAGGTTTTTGCGTAAAGCCAATTTTTCCCTACTGCAAAGGAATAAATTTATTTAACTATCATGGTGGTTGTTGAACATTGAGAATGGTTGACAGCATTCTCAATCCCAATTAAGTAACATCATTAAACCCAACAATATTCATTTAAAGTAACGTGATGAGATCAACAGGATAATCCAAGAACTAGATACTCAAGATGTCCATAACAGGGGACATTGCTAATCATGATTAGTTTGTACACTCTGCAGAGGTTTGCGCACTTTTCCCCACATGACTCGATCGCCTCCGTTTGTTTTCTCGCACTACATGGTGTTTGAAAAGACGGATGATCAAGACATAGTCTTTCAGAAGCACTAGCACCTTACATGTGGGGTAGACCGTACCACCTACAACCCCTACATCTGCTAGTCCACCCCTTAAGAGTTTGCACAACTTAGTCAACTATGCCAGAGCCCATAGTAGCATGTGGCTGCACATGGAAGTTTCTAGCATGAAAGATCTTATGATCCCTTTGAGCCTGGGTGGCGGTCCGAAAAAAAACAGGCAAGTCCTGATAGACATCAGGTGCCTCAATCCACCCAGATGTGTGTTTAAGTTACCACCTTAGATAAACCATTAAAATTAACAACTCACATCTGTCATGGATATCACTCACCCAATCCACGTCTACTAGCATAGCATGGCATAATAAGCAAACGTAGAAGTAACTCCCAAAGGTTTCATAATAATACAGGTAATAGGTACTACCTCATCTACTTCCCATCCCACAATTTAATTAGATCCTAATCATGCAATGTGAGAGGATTGATCTAATGCAATAAAACATGGGTTGTAGAAAAGGTATGATCAAAGTGTTACTTGCCTGCAATGTAGATGAAGATGATTAGCACTTAAAACTCTTGATAGATCTACTCGTCACACTCCGGTCAATCTATCGTAAGCAAACAATAGTAACCACACAATAAGTACTCATCTAATGCACAAGTAAAACTCGAACGAGAGAACGAACCAGAAAGTTCAACTTAAGAACTCCGGTTGCAAAGAAAGAACGAACCGAACAAACGACGGAAAACAAACGGCGGTAGAAAACAACTCGGTTCTAGCAAGTTGAAACTAGGTCAAATTTTACCATAGCAAAAACTTGTTCAAGTTGATTAGACGGAACGACGGTTTCGAGACGAAACTCCAGGCGCTTGAATCACCTGATTCCGATAAACGGGCGAGAAGATAAACTAGAACGAAGATCGGATCTGAGATCGCGATCGCAGAATAAATCCGACGAAAAGAAAGAGACGAACGGTTAAACGAACGGGCGTCGTTAACCGGGAATAATCGGTGATCATGTTCGTTGAGACGAACAGTCCGAAAGAAGAACGAAAACCGATCTAGGGTTTTTGGAAAAGAAACCGAAAAAGAAAACGGAAAACCGATCTAGGGTTTCAGAAAAGAAACCGAAACGAAGAATCGGAGAGAAAAACCGGAAAAGAAAACCGGAATGGTTTCTTTTAAAAGAACCGAACCGCGGGGAAGAAAAAGAGAGGCGCGGGGCTACCTCCGGCGAGGCGGGGCGAACGGTGGCGATGGCGGCGTGCTAGGGCGGCGGCGGGTGAGGGGCGCGGGGTGGGGCGCGGCTTGGGGAGGAGAGGGGGTTTGGGTTTTTGGTGTGAGGAGAGGGGGGGTCTATGGGGGTATTTATATAGGAGAGAGGAGAGATTACTTGCGGTAGGGGACAAGAAATAGAGTAGGAAAAGGAAAAAACGAAACAAGGAAAAGGGGCTAGCCTAGAATCCTAATAGGATTCGGCCAGGGAAGAGGCGGCAGCTGGCCTGGCGCCTGGCGCCTGGCGCTGCGCGCGGCTGGGGTGGAGCGGCGGCTGGCTGGGCCTTTGGCCCGGCTAGCCTGCGGATTTTTTTTAACTGGTTCCGCACGCAGAAAAACAAGAAAAAGAAAAACTAAACGGGCTCCAAAAACCCTAAAGTAAATTTTCCCCGACTCCTAAAAATGAGTCGAACAAAATGAACTTTTCTACGGACCTAAAACGCAATTTTCGAAAACGCGCATTTTTCCCTATCCAAAGAAAAACAAACAAACACCGGAAAACGAAATTTGATCTATTTATTAAATCTTCATTTTTCCTATATTTTGGGAAAGTCATATTATTCCCTCTCTCATATTTTGATATCGGAAAAATAATTGAAGATGAAATAAATAAATCAAATGATCCTCTTTTCAAATTCGAGAAAACTCTCAAATATGAAAATAACGAAATCTCCAACTCTCTCCGAAGGTCCTTGAGTTGCGTGAAATTTCTAGGATCGACCAAAATGCAAGAAAATATGATATGCATGATGACCTAGTGTATAACATACCAAATTGAAAATTTGGGATGTTACAAACCTACCACCCTTAAAAGGAATCTCGTCCTCGAGATTCGGAGAGGCTAGCAAGAAAAGGTTAGGGTTTGGGGTCTTCTCAAAATCCATCGATCATCACACGGTGTCTGGGGTGCTACCACCCTTAGAATCATTGTTACGGTTCCATCAAAACTCATATACTCCATCCTTATTCTTGACAGTGCCGTCTTCTCAGATCGTAAGGATAATTCCTTCTCTAGGCTCTTCAGGTAGTGGCATAACCTTTTACTCAATTCTTCTGTCATCTCCCTTTTAGTAAGGTTATTCCGAGATTGGGTCTTCTTAGCTGACGGGTCTAGCGCCAAAACTAAACAACTATCGATATCTCATGGTGGTCGACCATTTATGGTTTCTCCTGCAGGAAATGGGTCTGGGTGATCCTCACCGTATAACCTACGGTTGGCAAAAAGCTGCCGTGTACAAGGGAAAATTCTTATACCATTCTAAGGTTTAACAAGGTTTAATACCGTCGTCTCTCTACTATAGGCAAGTCACTCAGATTTACCATCCCATATAGCAAGGCGAATAATAAGAGTAAGTCGGAATGGTGATCAATCCATCCCGCACCCAAATAATTACCTTGTATACGGTTTAGCGAATCTCACATTGTAACACTCGGTCATCCTCACAAGCATTGCAGAATTTCTCTCGTCGACGAACCAAGTTCGGAATAATCCATTTATTCTGCAAGCCAGACAAACATCTATCGTTCCTTCACAACTCTCAGGTTTTGCGTAAACTCCTATAAAATCGTCTGTCGACAAAGGTATATCCAGTTCCAGGGTTTTTCCTTCAGCAAGAATGTGCTTGCTTCTTGGCAGGTCCTGGGGCCTGTGGGTTATGGCCCATCTCATCACTTGTAGTCCTTGAACTTATCATCGGGCAACTGATCATTGTTCCAACTTCCTAGTATTCTTAAATCCATCCAATTGTACTGTCTTCCTTCCTTCTATTGGCACCAAACTAAAACGTGATTACTCAAACTCATAATGGAATTTCCATTGATCCATATTCCAACATCATACCTCCTTCATATCCAATAGTAATTCATCTCTTCATCCTCATGGGATATCCCTCATACCGAGATAAAAACTTATACTTATGACGTCCATATTCCACTTCGTGGAACATCATTATCCTTTCCGCGGTCAAGCGTCCTTACAGGGGAATATTGGCCATCTCTGCATGGCACTTCTTCAACTGGGAAACGTGAAACACATCTTGAACTCCTGACAGTCCTTCGGGTAACTCAAACTTGTAGGCCACTTCTCTCATACGCTCCAAAACTCGGTATGGTCCTACAAATCTCGGGGCTAACTGTCCCTTAACTCCAAATCGTTTAACTCCTCGCAGAGGGGTCACACGAAGACATGCTCTGTCTCCAATTTCATAGACTACCTCCTTGCGTTTTTAAGTCTGCATAACTCTTCTGTCTGGACTGAGCTACCTTCAGTCTATCTCGAATCAACTTAACATTCTCTTCTGACTCCTTGATCACATTTGGTCCGAACAACTGACGTCTCCAACTTCATCCCACACACTCTTGGGGTATCGCACATATCGAGACAAAACTCATATTCATTTTGTCCGAAATCCAGTCAGTGGAGTATCCTTATCTTTTCCATGGGTCAATGGTTCTTACGGGGTACTACCACCCTTAAAATGCACAAATCTTCCATAGACCATATTTCTCTTATCCTCAAAAGGGTCAAAATTCTTCTTCATAGAGTAACAACTCATAAGATCCATATCAGTACCAACGATGCTAACTTTATTCACTCTCAATTAATTACAATCTCTCGCTTCTCCATTACATGTATCAACCCAACACCTCAATATAAAAGAAAATGTTCTCACTTCTACTACTCCATTTCTTTTGTTGCAAACTCAACTATCTAGCACCAGTTTCCTTCTCCTTAGGGCATTCTCTGGCAAAGTGCCCTGCTCCATTACAACTAAAACATATTACTTCTGACAAGATTCGATTTGGGCAATTGTTGAGGTAGTGCCCTGACTCCTTGCACCTGTAATAGGTGATATGACTCAGGTCCTTCCTGGAATCCAGTCGGTTTCTCTTCCTGGACTTTTCCATTCCAATCAGGGCTTCTATTTCCTGTGGGTCATATTCTACTTCCTCTGTCGAGAATTCTACTAGATCCCCATTCAAACAATTTTGGGAGATGTGTCCTTCTTCTCCACATGAATAGCAAGACTTAGTGCAGGGTTTATTTGGCTCCTCTTTGGGTGTGTCCTCCACATCTTCCTTCATCACGGGTTCTTCTAAAATTTCCATGAGGGCCCTTTTCATTACTTCTTTCTTCTGCTGGATGGTTCGTTGTACCATGGGGTAAATGTGACACTGAGCAGGATAGTGGGTAGTCCCTTCACACAAGAAACAAGTGATCTGCCTAGTTGGGCATTCTTCAGCTGGGTGACTTCCTTCACAATTAGGGCATTCATCCTTGTGTTCTTTATGATTGTGTCCTATTTCTCCACAAAGCTTGCATGCACAAGTTTTTTTCATATCCTTTCCATAAGGCTTCAATTTCTTGGACACAAACTGAGACTTTAGCAAAGTCAACTTAAATTCTCTCCAAGTGGTTACTCCTTGCCATCCATTGATGGTTTTGTACATCCTCCACCAAGTAGCAGCACCTCTTTCAAAGCAATGAAGAGCATGTTGGGCCATATCCTGTCCAACTATAGGGTTATTCTCCATGTGATCCTCCATGTTCTGAATCCATCGGTCTGTCTCCAATTGACTCATCGGTCCCGAAAATACAAGCTCATCTCCATTCATCCTCTATTGGGTCCATGGGTTTTGGGGTGAGATAAGAGAGATAGAGAGGGATGCACACAATGCAAACAACAATTTTTGAAAAGACAGATTTTATTGTGGCTGTCGGAAAAACAACAAACAAATGACAGCTCACAAACATCGCATCTAACGTAGGTATATAATAGGGGTTTGGTCTTCTAAAGGTCAATGTCGCCAAACTCTTGAAGTCTTGTTCATGCCTCCAATGGCTTCTTCCGATCGTGTTTGTCCTTCTCAATTTCTTCTGCCAGATCCTCTCTGTTGACAAAAATTTTCTCGTGACGTCCTTTAATATTTCTGGAGTGGCATTCCAAACTTCTGGGTTTCAACATTGGCATGAACCATGGTACTACTGTCCTTCCGTTCCTGACGAATCTTCGGTATCTCGAGGTTCTGCTCCTCCAGCTTGGCTACTTCAACTTCTGGGTCCTAAGTTCTTCACGAAATGCTTTCTCATCAAATACAACTTCCTGCATGTCCATCTTAACTTCTTGATGTAACACTCCAGATCCTGGTGATACACCATCTAAAGTTTAAACTTCATCTCTTGCTGATAGGTGCTCCATCAGCCTTCTTCCATCAAATCCATTCTGAAGACTTGCATCCTTAACTCAGCACGGTGACAATAGCATTAGCGGGTGATGACATCACGGATAACCGTGTTTCTGCCCTTGTCATTGCCATGAGCTATCTTCCATAATTGATATCCCCTTCCTTAGGGTTTTCTTTGACAAATCCTTGAGTTCTCAACTCTCCATGTTTTGGTCTTTCTCCAATACACCTTGATCTCGGGTATTGACAACTTCCATAGTCTGCCAAGTTCCATAAGGGTAGCCTTCCTAGGTCATACAAATCTGGAAATTCTACAGAGCCTTCAAATTCTACTTGTCTTCGGTCTTCAACCGTTGTAGATTCCATTATTCAGATGCACGGAAAATACTCTTAGTTGTCCGATATCTCGTACTTCTTGGGGTGGTCTCATCAGTCGAATCTTCGTGGGGTCAAAAGGGGAAAAGGGGTATGGTCTCACTAAAGGGAATATTTGAATAAGCTCAGAAGAGAAGAGAGGTAAAAGATCTTTTTGAAATGGAAAGTTGTAGAGAAAAACCTTTGCTATGGGCTTGCCAGTTTCTAGGGTCACGTCCTACAGTCAACATGTGCTCTGATACCATCTTGTAGCGACCCGACCTGAATGGATCAAGTCTCTGTGCTTAAGTGTCATCCCTGGATCGGTATGCTGACACACACAATACTCGAAGGATTTATAACAGAGGTAAATCACATGTATAAAGTAACGTAAATACTATTACCTCAATCCATATAGCGGAAGCAACAAGGTTGTGGATTCCCATCAACACCAACGGCAAAGTTGAGTGTAGAAATCGTAACCCTAACGTATCACTTACTCGACGTAAGAAACCTGCAACATGAGACGTTGCAGCCCGAAACGGGTCAGTACATTGAATGTACTGGCAAATTCACACCATAGAGAATAATGAATAATGACTATCACTACATGCATATATGGCTGGTGGAAAAGCTCTATGGTTATAAGGTTTTTGCGTAAAGCCAATTTTTCCCTACTGCAAAGGAATAAATTTATTTAACTATCATGGTGGTTGTTGAACATTGAGAATGGTTGACAGCATTCTCAATCCCAATTAAGTAACATCATTAAACCCAACAATATTCATTTAAAGTAACGTGATGAGATCAACAGGATAATCCAAGAACTAGATACTCAAGATGTCCATAACCGGGGACACAGCTAATCATGATTAGTTTGTACACTCTGCAGAGGTTTGCGCACTTTTCCCCACATGACTCGATCGCCTCCGTTTGTTTTCTCGCACTACATGGTGTTTGAGAAGACGGATGATCGAGACATAGTCTTTCAGAAGCACTAGCACCTTACATGTGGGGTAGACCGTACCACCTACAACCCCTACATCTGCTAGTCCACCCCGTAAGAGTTCGCACAACTTAGTCAACTATGCCAGAGCCCATAGTAGCATGTGGCTACACACGGAAGTTTCTAGCATGAAAGATCTTATGATCCCTTTGAGCCTGGGTGGCGGTCCGAAAAAAAACAGGCAAGTCCTGATAGACATCAGGTGCCTCAATCCACCCAGATGTGTGTTTAAGTTGCCACCTTAGATAAACCATTAAAATTAACAACTCACATCTGTCATGGATATCACTCACCCAATCCACGTCTACTAGCATAGCATGGCATAATAAGCAAACATAGAAGTAACTCCCAAAGGTTTCATAATAATACAGGTAATAGGTACTACCTCATCTACTTCCCATCCCACAATTTAATTAGATCATAATCATGCAATGTGAAAGGATTGATCTAATGCAATAAAACATGGGTTGTAGAAAAGGTATGATCAAAGTGTTACTTGCCTGCAATGTAGATGAAGATGATTCGCACTTAAAACTCTTGATAGATCTACTCGTCACACTCCGGTCAATCTATCGTAAGCAAACAATAGTAACCACACAATAAGTACTCATCTAATGCACAAGTAAAACTCGAACGAGAGAACGAACCAGAAAGTTCAACTTAAGAACTCCGGTTGCAAAGAAAGAACGAACCGAACAAACGACGGAAAACAAACAGCGGTAGAAAACAACTCGGTTCTAGCAAGTTGAAACTAGGTCAAATTTTACCATAGCAAAAACTTGTTCAAGTTGATTAGACGGAACGGCGGTTTCGAGACGAAACTCCAGGCGCTTGAATCACCTGATTCCGATAAACGGGCGAGAAGATAAACTAGAACGAAGATCGGATCTGAGATCGCGATCGTGGAATAAATCCGACGAAAAGAAAGAGACGAACGGTTAAACGAACGGGCGTCGTTAACCGGGAATAATCGGTGATCACGTTCGTTGAGACGAACGGTCCGAAAGAAGAACGAAAACCGATCTAGGGTTTTCGGAAAAGAAACCAAAAAAGAAAACGGAAAACCGATCTAGGGTTTTGGAAAAGAAACCGAAACGAAGAATCGGAGAGAAAAACCGGAAAAGAAAACCGGAACGGTTTCTTTTAAAAGAACCGAACCACGGGGAAGAAAAAGAGAGGCGCGGGGCTACCTCCGGCGAGGCGGGGCGAACGGTGGCGACGGCGGCGTGCTAGGGCGGCGGCGGCGGCGGGTGAGGGGCGCGGGGTGGGGCGCGGCTTGGGGAGGAGAGGGGGTTTGGGTTTTTGGTGTGAGGAGAGGGGGGGTCTATGGGGGTATTTATATAGGAGAGAGGAGAGATTACTTGCGGTAGGGGACAAGAAATAGAGTAGGAAAAGGAAAAAACGAAACAAGGAAAAGGGGCTAGCCTAGAATCCTAATAGGATTCGGCCAGGGAAGAGGCGGCAGCTGGCCTAGCGCCTGGCGCCTGGCGCTGCGCGCGGCTGGGGTGGAGCGGCGGCTGGCTGGGCCTTTGGCCCGGCTAGCCTGCGGATTTTTTTTAACTGGTTCCGCACGCAGAAAAACAAGAAAAAGAAAAACTAAACGGGCTCCAAAAACCCTAAAGTAAATTTTCCCCGACTCCTAAAAATGAGTCGAACAAAATGAACTTTTCTACGGACCTAAAACGCAATTTTCGAAAACGCGCATTTTTCCCTATCCAAAGAAAAACAAACAAACACCGGAAAACGAAATTTGATCTATTTATTAAATCTTCATTTTTCCTATATTTTGGGAAAGTCATATTATTCCCTCTCTCATATTTTGATATCGGAAAAATAATTGAAGATGAAATAAATAAATCAAATGATCCTCTTTTCAAATTCGAGAAAACTCTCAAATATGAAAATAACGAAATCTCCAACTCTCTCCGAAGGTCCTTGAGTTGCGTGAAATTTCTAGGATCGACCAAAATGCAAGAAAATATGATATGCATGATGATCTAGTGTATAACATTCCAAATTGAAAATTTGGGATGTTACATTAACCTGTCCAACCTCTACTCTGCTCTACCCTTGAGTTTTACCCTCTGGTATCTCAAGAATACCACGGCACTACCTAACTCCTTATGAGTTCCTCTTCTACTATTATTTCTCACCGATTCCAATTGTTTCCTGGGTTCTAAGTTGTTAGACACTCAAGGACACCGAAAATGGAATCAAGTCCGCACTTCTATTCAACAAGTATTAGAAGTCTTCATTGCTTACGAGTTTGAACTCGATCATCTCGTTCCAAGCTGATTGGCTACTTCATCATAGTCTTGCAAAAAAAACTTGACCATGCTATCTATGTCCTTCATTCTCGGAACTCAATTCCAACAATACACTAAGCTTACCTCTAGCTTTCAACATCTCGTTGGCTATCTTGAAAGACAATTTTGATTCTGAGATTGCAAACTTATTTGTGGTTCCGATAACATTTTTCTTCATCATTCCTTTTGCTTGATGTCGTCGATGATCGATTACATCTTCATGAAACCTCTCGACAAAATGTGTCGATATCATCGTCAAAATTCTTGCCTTCCTTCCAACACAAACTTATTCTTGTTATGGTATTCTTTGATATCCAGCTTATGCTATGTTCTCCCTTGAGGTATTACCATATTATATGTCAAGGATGTTGTGACAATTGCTCCACCTATTAAGAATTCTTGATATAGTGATACTTCTCGCCATCTTTGTTCATTTCTTGGTCCCCGTGTCATTCCTAACCGGAATACCGACAAATGAACCATGATGTGTGAATTTAAAACTTCTACCAACCCGATTGGTTTGAAGCTAATGGTCGATAGTTTTATTCTTGGCCTATTGGTTATTGAATCATAATTCTAACATCAATCGTGCTACTTAGTCCATCCTTCCAGGTGCACGTTTCGATCAATGTTTACTTGTGGTTGTTCTCCTCGGACATACTTCATTATATACTTTGGTATGTCCAATATTGTCACCTTGTTCACTTAATTGTGGAAATCAATGTTTATGAAAATCTCGATGAATTGTTGTTGAGCCCATCGGCCACATCCTCATCTTTTCCATGATGAAATTGTATGACTTATTTTATAAGTTGTTCCTGATCAATCCTTGGTGTATCCAAAGTCTGACCTTTACCTGATGGCCATGTCAATACTATCCCGAAGCATGACTGTGGTACTCCGAACATCTTTAAGAACATTGGAGGCGCAATGCTAAATGTTTCTTGATCACTTATGCAAACACCATTGTATGGGTAACGACATGAAATTCCTCTCCCCTTACCTAAATAATTTTCTACTTTCTATCATGACGTGGATATCGTGCCCTGCTTGTCCTTGCGAAGGATATACCCCTGAAATATGTTTTAAACACATTTTCCTTTCCATTGTTCTGTTAATCTGATAATCATATATGGATTTCCATGGTTTGGTTTAACCTTTCTTGTGATATATATGATCTAAGAAGCAATATACCACTGCTTATGTAAACACCTTGGTGTACAACCCCGTCAGTAAGACCTTGTCACTATTGTTGATGACATTCTGGTAATAACCGATGGACGAGAACTTTGCCTATTGGTCCGCCTCGCACCTACGAGCAGGAAAATAGTTCTCTGTGTCCCTCGCCCTTGGAATTGATGTTGTTGCCAACATAACTGACCGGCTATCCTCTGACCTTCCTTGGTACCATGACCATACAAGATGTCACCGCTCTTCCCACTCTTAACCCACATCGTGGGCCCATAACCCACAGCTCCACACGATCGAAACCTAATTCTCCTGTACACCCATGTCTCCAAAGTTATTACTCACGCTTGGCTTTGTATGTACATCACGAGCCACCTTCCTAGAGATGGTCTACTCTAGTATCAAACGCGATACTTAATTTCGTTGCTCTAAACCCCTTTCACCTTCTGAATAGGCATCGAATGATTGCCTCCCCGCCTGAAACTTCTCATGGTGCCTTCTTACTTTGCTCTCGGTATTTTCTTAAGTTTCAATTCAAGTGTTACTTTCTGCCACCTTCCATGATGTTACCTACCACATAAGCAACCGTGTAGAGTTCTGTTCTTTTGAAGTTAACCCTTATCCTTTTTCATAAGTATGATAGAGTTCCCCTTCATCATGATGCCCTGATGCAGCGACATGAAGAAATTAACGTAAGGGATCAACTTCTTAGAGAAGAGCAACCAAAGAACGAGAAGATCCGTTAGAATTCTGTAACCAGAACTCCCCCCTTACTCCACCATCCTAAATCTCGGGACGAGATTTCTTATAGTGGAGGAGATTTGCAACACCCCGGGTGTCAGGATAAAGTAACCTCACACTAATGGTGCCATGTCATCATGTGTGACTAAGTCAAATTGCCGTTGATAAAGAACCAAGTCAAATCCAAAATTCAAATTTAAAGTTCACAAACATGTCTGAAAAATAGTTCATGTTTGAGTAGATATTCCATAACATTTTACTGTGAAAGAAACCACCACACTTGTTTTCTCGTTTGGGAGCTATCATCCAAAACAACCCCATCTAAGTAATTACCTTTTTATGCAAACAAAAACAAACTCAAATACCCCCCCCCGCCCCAAAAAAAACTTTTGTGGCAGTGCCTAAAATTGCAGCACTGATTTTGGACAAAGTTCCTTTTTTTTACAAAACTGAATTGCTATAAAAACAAATCAGTGAATAAATAAGTAGAAAAGAAAGGGGCAGGACCTAAACTAGTGGGCATATTGGCCCATCTGACAAATGGGTGGCCCAGCCCAACTCTCTCCCCACTCATCTCCCTCCTCTGTATAGGAGGCTAGGCGTGGCGGTCATCCGCAGTGCCATGGCCGCGGTGGCAGCCATCCGCCACCCTCCGACGCCCTATAAGATCCAGAGCACCCTCTCCCTCCCTGGAACCCTAGCGCCCACCTTCTCCCGCTTCCTCCTCGCGCCGCTCTGCCCTCTCACGCACAAACCGATGCCGACACCACTTTAGCCTCCTCCGTCCACGTGGCCACCTCCCTCCTAGCCGGCTGATAGTTTGCATGTAGCTCCGCCGCACTCCGATGCTTCGACTATGACCACCCGTTCGAGCTGGAGTGCTCTACACCATCCCCTTCATCTTTGTCCTCTTCTTCGGCAACCGCACAATGTCGCCATCGATTTGCCGCATCTCGTCCACCTCCGACCTCCCCGACTGCGTCTCCGATCTCGGAGTGAACTCCTCCTTCGATTCCCGGACTTCCCCCCTTTGATTCGTCGTCGTAGACACCGTTTACCATCGCGGCCGATCTCACTGGACTGCAGGCTCACCGCGTTGAGACCGTGTCCCGCGTCCCCCAGCATGCGTGCCGGCCGCCCCCTGCGGGTGTGCACGTGCCCGCGCCCGCGCCACCATGCTGTTGTCTGCTTCGCCGAGCCCCGCGCTGCTCGCTGACCCTGCTGCAGTCGCCGATGCCCGTCGCTGCTGCAGTACCCGCCGCTCGCCGGCTCCCGTCCGCAGCGCCGCGACACCTTGAGCTCTGCTCCCTGGCCCCGCCGCAGCCATTTGCTGCTCCTGTGGCTGCCTACTGCGCATGCGCACCGCCGCCTGGCAGCGCCCTCCTGGGCCGCCCCCTGCCGCCGGCCATGGCCGTGTACCCGCATGTCTATGTGTGTGTGTTGTGTGTATGTGGTCGGCTAGGCCACTGCCTAGTGGGGCCGGCCCTATTAGTTAGATCTAATTAGGGGTTAATTAGTTTAGGTTGTGGATGACATGTGGGCTGCTAGGTTTTATAAAATGTTCAAGTTAAATCTAATCAAAAGCTGAGACTATTACATGTAGGCCCCACACACTATTCACCTTTGACCAGTCAACTGCTGACTCCTGAGTCAACAGTTGACATGGCCCCAACTGTCATACTCTAAGGCTAGCTGCTGCTGCGTATAAAAAGGTTTTGCACTGTTTTGGATAATTCGATTTAATAATTAAAACATATTCCAGAAAATTCATCAAAATATTTAAATCTTTGATAATTCATAGAAAATTAAGCGTAACTCTGACGAAAAAGTTTAATATATGAAAGTTGCTCAGAAAAATCCGACGAATCCGAACACGCAGTCCATTCATCTGTCACATGCCCCTAGCATGCAGAACATGGAACTATCCCCTCTCATTTCATTTGTCCGAAAAACGTCAGACGCCGGAAAAACCCCTCCGGATGTTTTCCCTCTCCGTCTGCAACGTCTAGCACTACGATAGTTCACCCCTAACACCACGTATTACCATGTTATGGTTTATGATGCTTTGTTTGCTTTATATTTATTGTTTCTTCCCCCCTCTTCTCTCTGGTAGACCCCGAGACCGATGATCCCCCTGTGATCGACTACATCATCGACGACCCTTCTTCCTTCTCAATAGAGCTTCCAGGCAAGCAAATCCCCCTTGAGCATTCTGATATCGCCCATTTCTTTCCCTCTCATGCTTGCATTAGAACTGCTACTGCTTCTTGTATGTTCCTATTCTGATGCATAGCCTGTTATTGTTACTTGCTTTAATACCTTACCTGCTTATTCTAAACTGCTCAGTATAGCTTGGTTAGAGATCCATCAGTGACCCCACCTTGTCCTAGTTGCCCTTGCTTTATGTTCGATGACTCGATCAACATGATCGATGTCCAGGCCCCGACACCGCACATCACCCCCCTTAGTTGTACGACTATGCAGAGTTACTATCGAGTGCCGAGGGTGATACCTCGTCAACACTTCTGATGTTAACCCTGTAGTGTAGCTATTCGGTCGTGGTCATCGAGGGTGATTCCTCCTTGACCACTCCTGATAATGACTCTGTCGTGCAACCCCTAAAGTGTGGACCAGCGAGGATGATTCCTCCAAGTCCACCTTGATGGTTACATCGAGTGGGAATCCATCGAGGGTGATTCCTCAGGTTTCCCCTTGATGTTTCAGACAAACGGTTACTTTGACTTTACCACAGAGCCATGATGACATCGGGTCGGCCCCGAGGGGTACCCGCGAGTGATGTGAAGTCAGGTTGATCTGGAGGATACCCGCAAGTTATCCACGCGGCGTGGCCCGGCATTCTTAGCCCTTGCCGCAAGTCCGTGAGACGGGGCGACGGGACCACATATCATGGATCACTGATCATTACCATATTATCAAGACATTAACGGTTAGAGATTCATCAGTGACCCCCACCTTTTTTCAGTTGCCCTTGCTTTATGTTCGATGACTCGATCAACATGATCTACGTCCAGGCCCCGACACTGCACATCACCCCCCTTAGTGTACACCTATGCAGAGTTACTATCGAGTGCCAAGGGTGATACCTCATCAACACTTCTGATGTTAACCCTGTAGAGTAGCTATTCGGTCGTGGTCATCGAGGGTGATTCCTCCTTGACCACTCCCGATAATGACTCTGTCGTGCAACCCCTGAAGTGTGGACCAACGAGGGTGATTCCTCCAAGTCCACCTTGATGGTTACATCGAGTGGGAATCCATCGAGGGTGATTCCTCAGGTTTCGCCCTTGATGTTTTAGACACACGGTTACTTTGACTTACCACAGAGCCATGATGACATCGGGTCGGCCCCGAGGGGTACCCACGAGTGATGTGAAGTTGGGTTAGTCTGGAGGATACCCGCAAGCTTTCCACGCAGCGCGGCGGGGCATTCTTAGCCCTAGCCGCTAGTCCGAGAGACGGGGCAACGGGACCACATATCATGGATCATTGATTGTTACCGCACTATCAAGACATTAACGGTTTGGATATTTGATCCGAGTAGGCCTCTGGCCTTTTTCACACTAACCACCATGTGGGAATAAATATGGGCACTCTGTGTCGTATGTATCAGCCGAAAGCTCAACGGACGTCAGCGATGGAGCGGTACGCGCCGGGTTGGACTGGAACGCCTCGCCTTGTATAAGAGAGGCTAGGTCTGCTCACCGGCCGCGTACTCAACTTGCATGATTGCAAAGGGCGATGGCCCATGACCCCTTGTCATTTAGGATGTAGATCGGCGTGTTGGCCTCTCTGTTGAGCCTAGGTAGGACTGCGGTGTGTTGATCGGCCGAGGCCAGTCATGACCTGATGGTGTGTCTGGCCGGAGTTGATCGAGCGTGTTGGGCAAGTTGGTGCACCCCTGCAAGGAAGTATTCT
Organism: Triticum urartu; assembly: GCF_056163025.1. Classification (NCBI taxonomy): domain Eukaryota; kingdom Viridiplantae; phylum Streptophyta; class Magnoliopsida; order Poales; family Poaceae; genus Triticum; species Triticum urartu. The sequence goes on along the minus strand of NC_141875.1, from coordinate 470,509,011 downwards.
ATCTATTCGAATAGCCGTCTCCATGATAACGGACGCTTGGAGTTGTATCCCGATCGATACAACTAGAACTGGATACTAGATGCTGAGGCATGTAATGGATATGATGTCTCCAGGATTATTTCCTCGCAGGGAGTCAAGGAAGTGATCTCTGGGCGCTAATGTTACAACAAGTTTGCTAAATATAAACTGCTATTCTATACTCTTCTGAATGCTGAAAGATGCTTGGAGCTTCTTGAAGATGCTAGTCTTTGATAGGCTAGGCTTTCCCCTTCTCTTCTGGCATTCTGCAGTTTAGTCCATAGATACAACCCATTCCTTTGATACATATGCATACTTAGTTCAGATCTGATGTAAGTCTTGCGAGTACTTTGGATGAGTACCCACGGTTGCTTTGCTACCTCTTTTCCCCCATACCCAATTGTTGCGACTAGATGACGGATCCCAGGAGCCATACGACACCACTGATGACTACTACTGCTACCCCGAGGGTGCCTACTACTATGTGACAGCCGTTGACGACCAGGAGTAGTTAGGAGGCTCCCAGGCAGGAGGCCTTGCCTTTTCGATCGATGTTGCTTTTGTGCTAGCCTTCTTAAGGCAAACTTGTTTAACTCATGTCTGTTCTCAGATATTGTTGCTTCTGCTGACTCTTGTGTATTCAAACTTATGTATTCGAGCCCTCGAGGCCCCTGGCTTGTAATATAAAGCTTGTATTATTTCATTTGTGTCTAGAGTTGTGTTGTGATATCTTCTCGTGATTCCTTGATCTTGATCATACACATTTGCGTGTATGATTAGTGTACGATTGAATCGAGGGCGTCACAGGGTGTCTGTTTCTCCAACTTTATTTGAATTGAGTTTGACTATGTGTGTTTGTTGTGTGTATGTTGCCGGCTAGGCCACTGCCTAGTGGGGCCGGCCCTATTAGTTAGATCTAATTAGGGGTTAATTAGTTTAGGTTGTGGATGACATGTGGGCCCCTGGGTTTTATAAAAGGTTTAAGTTAAATCTAATTAAAAGCTGAGACTATGACATGTAGGCCCCACAGAATTGTTCACCTTTGACTAGTCAACTGCTAGCTCCTGAGTCAACAGTTGACCTAGCCCCACCTATCATACTCCAAGGCTAGCTGCTGCTGTGTATAAAAGGGTTTTGCATTGTTTTGGATAATTCGATTTAATAATTAAAAAATATTCCAGAAAATTCTTTAAAATCTTTAAATCTTTGATAATTAACAAAAAATAAACCGTAACTCCAATGAAACAGTTTTATATATGAAAGTTGCTCAAAAGAATCCAACGAATCCGAATACGCGGTCCTTTCATCTGTAACATGCACCTAGCATTCTTAACATGGAACCGTCCCCTCTCTTTTCATTTGTTCGGAAAACATCAGACGCCGGAAAAATCCCTCCGGATGTTTTCCCTCTCCGTCTGCAACGTCTAGCACTGCGATAGTTCACCCCTAAGACCACGTATTACCATGTTATGCTTTATGATGCTTTGTTTGCTTTATATTTATTGTTCATTCCCCCTCTTCTCTTCGATAGACCCCGAGACCGATGATCCCCCTGTGATCGACTACGTCACCGACGACCCTTCTTCCTTCTCAACAGAGCTTCCAGGCAAGAAAACCCCCCTTGAGCATTCTGATATCACCCATTTCTTCCCCTCTCATGCTTGCATTAGAACTGCTACTGCTTCTTGTATGTTCCTATTCTGATGCATAGCCTGTTTTTGTTACCCGCTTTAATACCTTACCTGCTTATTCTAAACTGCTTAGTATAGGCTGGTTAGAGATTCATCAGTGACCCCCACCTTTTTCCAGTTGCCCTTGCTTTATGTTCGATGACTCGATCAACATGATCTACATCCAGGCCCCGACACCGCACATCACCCCCCTTAGTTATACGCCTATGCAGAGTTACTATCGAGTGCCAAGGGTGATACCTCATCAACACTTCTGATGTTAACCCTGTAGTGTAGCTATTCGGTCGTGGTCATCGAGGGTGATTCCTCCTTGACCACTCCTGATAATGACTCTGTCGTGCAACCCCTAAAGTGTGGACCAGCGAGGGTGATTCCTCCAAGTCCACCTTGATGGTTACATCGAGTGGGAATCCATCGAGGGTGATTCCTCAGGTTTCCCCCTTGATGTTTCAGACACACGGTTACTTTGACTTTACCACAGAGCCATGATGACATCGGGTCGGCCCCGAGGGGTACCCGCGAGTGATGTGAAGTCGGGTTGATCTGGAGGATACCCGCAAGTTATCCACGCGGCATGGCCCGGCATTCTTAGCCCTTGCCGCAAGTCCGTGAGACGGGGCGACGGGACCACATATCATGGATCACTGATCATTGCCATATTATCAAGACATTAACGGTTTGGATATTTGATCCGAGTAGGCCTCTAGCCTTTTTCGCACTAACCACCACGTGGGAATAAGTATGGGCACTCTACGTCGTATGTATCAGCCGAAAGCTCAACGGACGTCAGCGATGGAGCGGCACACGCCGGGTTGGACTGGAATGCCTCGCCTTGTATAAGGGAGGCTAGGTCTGCTCACCAGCCACGTACGCAACGTGGAGGATTGCAAAGGCCGATGGCCCATGACCCCTTCACATTCGGGATGTAGACCGGCATGATGGCCTCTCTATTGATCCTAGGTAGGACTGCGGTGTGTTGATCGGTCGAGGCTGGTCATGACCTGATGGTGTGTCCGGCCGAAGTTGATCGAGCGTGTTGGGCAAGTTGGTGCACCCCTGCAGGGAAGTATTCTATCTATTCGAATAGCCGTCTCCATGATAACGGACGCTCGGAGTTGTATCCCGATCGATACAACTAGAACTGGATACTAGATGCTGAGGCATGTAATGTATATGATGGCTCTAGGATTATTTCCTCGCAGGGAGTCGAGGAAGTGATCTCTGGGTGCTAATGTTACAACATGTTTGCTAAATATAAACTGTTATTCTATACCCTTCTGAATGTTGTAAGATGCTTGGACCTGGTTGAAGATGCTAATCTTCGATGGGCTAGGCTTTCTCCTTCTCTTCTGGCAGTCTGCTATTTAGTCCACAGATACAACCCATTCCTTTGATACACATGCATACTTAGTTTAGATCTGATGTAAGTCTTGTGAGTACTTTGGATGAGTACTCACGGTTGCTTTGCTACCTCTTTTCCCCCATACCTGATTGTTGCGACCAGATGATGGATCCGAGGAGCCAGATGACACCACTGATGACTACTACTATTACCCCGAGGGTGCCTACTACTATGTGATGGACGCTGACGACCAGGAGTAGTTAGGAGGCTCCCAGGCAGGAGGCCTTGCCATTTTGATCGATGTTACTTTTGTGCTAGCCTTCTTAAGGAAAACTTGTTTAAGTCATGTCTGTTCTCAGATATTGTTGCTTCCCCTGACTCTTGTGTATTCAATCTTATGTATTCGAGCCCTCGAGGCCCCTGGCTTGTAATATAAAGCTTGTATTATTTCATTTGTGTCTAGAGTTGTGTTGTGATATCTTCTCGTGAGTCCTTGATCTTGATCATACACATTTGCATGTATGATTAGTGTACGATTGAATTGAGGGCGTCACAGGGTGTCTGTTTCTCCAACTTTAGTTGAATCGAGTTTGACTATGACCGGTCCTTGTTGAAGGTTAAAACATCACAGTTGACGAAAAATCGTTGTGGTTTTGATGCGTACGTAAGAATGGTTCTTGCTTGGAGCCACGTAAAACTTGCAACAACAAAGTAAAGGACGTCTAACTTGTTTTTGCAGGGCATGTTGTGATGTGATATGGTCAACACGTGATGAGATATAAATTGTTGTATTAGATGATCATGTTTTGTACCCTTTATCGGCAACTGGCAGGAGCCTTATGGTTGTTGCTTAATTGTATGAAATGCAATCTCCGTGTAATTGCTATACTTTATCACTAAGCGGTAGCGATAGTCGTAGAAGCAATAGTTGGCGTGACGACAACGATGCTACGATGGGGATCAAGGTGTCAAGCCGGTGACGATGGTGATCATGACGGTGCTTTGGAGATGGAGATCAAAGGCAGAAGATGATGATGTCCATATCATATCACTTATTTTGATTGCATGTGATGTTTATCTTTTATGCATCTTATTTTTCTTAGTACGGCGGTAGCATTATAAAATGATCTCTCACTAAATTTCGAGGTATAAGTGTTCTCCCTGAGTATGCACCGTTGCTATGGTTCATCGTGCTGAGACACCACGTGATGATCGGGTGTGATAAGCTCTACGTTCACATACAACAGGCACTGGTACACGTCGGTCCTAAACAAACGGTTTTTACCCCTTTCCGCGACAGCATTTGGAACCGTCGCCAAGTGAGTGTGGGCGATAGGGGGATCCTTCCCACACGACCCATAAACTGTTGGGGATATGCCCTCCTGGCACACACGCTTGGCAAAATGAGGTCGTGTGCGACCGACGAGCACTCAAATACAGAAATACGTCCAGTAGTGCTAAAAAATACAGTTATACATGCAAAATCATTTCTGGTCATAAGTACATCCCACACAATCAGTCACCACTAAACGTTTCCGTTCGTATATACATCCCACACAGGCACTACAAGGAAACGTTCGCGCAAGGTGGCGTAACGCAAACAGTTTTGAAGAGAATGTCGTGTGTGATTGTTCATTGATCCAACACGGTTTATTCCTAGAAACTGTGTGTGTTTCCTTAGGTCATCGCCCACGGTGTTTTCTCATTAACCATTTGCAATAAGAAAACCCAATTGGCAAGCTAATTGGCCAATTAGCGGGCTAATTGTCCTATTATTAATAATCCATTTATTAATCTAATTGACATTCATATTAAGCACATAATATATTCCATTTCCATATTAAGGAAGCAGGATTTCATAATTGAAATACATCGGAGTACAACATGATATAGCTTCAGCACTCAGCTACCCCATTACACAACTGCACCAGCAGCAAGTTTCACATGCAACATCTAGAACCTTTCGAAATTAGCATCATAGACGGTACATAGATAGATGCATCTCATCTAGAAAACTGCTGAAGCGGAAGGCGAATATTGAGCCTTCATTCATGTTGAAGGTCTTTGCAACTTTAGGCCAGTGCCTGTGGATGATTGACCGTCCATCCTTCGACCTCTTCAGGAACACTTCAATATTGAACCGTGGGTGTTGTATGAAAACTTTCCTCACATCCTGACCACAAAGGTGGTTTGAGAGGTAATCATCAGTGAACCCTGAAAACAAGGATGTGCATAAATATCTTCTCTATATTGGAAATGGGGCAAAGGAATAAAAAAAGGCAAGGTATAATAGTTAGTACCATCTTGTAAACCTTAGTGATTCCCATTGTTTCCTTGCAACACATATAAGGTAGTTAGTCATCAGGTTAAGTAAGGGTTCGCATGCTATCAGTAAAATATGTTGATGGAAAATAAGCACATTGCAGATTCATCAAATTAATTCAAGCCACATGGAAAACCCATTTATCCAAACCAAGCATGATTAAGAACTAGGAAGTATAGCACTTGTATATGTTTCTCATGTATTAAGTGCAACCAAATTCGATTTATTCCTCACATGGTATACAATAAGAGAATGCAGCCACAACAATTGAACATCACATTGCATAATTGAACCAAGCAGTTAACTAAACATCACAACAAATGAACCAAACGTTAACTGAGCACCACATTGCATAATATAACATACTCCTAATAGAAGATCCGACATTTAACCAAACCAAGCATGCTTAACAACTTGGAAATATAGCAATTGTATTTGTTTTTCATGTATTTAGTACAGCCAAATTCGATTTATTCCTCACATGGTATACAATAAGAGAATGTAGCCACAACAATTGAACATCGCATTGTAGAATTGAACCAAGCAGTTAACTGAACACCACAACAAATGAACCAAACGTTAACTGAGCAGCACATTGCACAATATAACATACTCCTAAAGATCAGCCAGTTAACCAAACCAAGCATGCTTAACAACTTGGAAATATAGCAATTGTATTTGTTTCTCATGTATTTAGTACAGCCAAATTCGATTTATTCCTCACATGGTATACAATAAGAGAATGCAGCCACCACAATTGAACATCGCATTGCAGAATTAAACCAAGCAGTTAACTAAACACCACAACAAGTGAACCAAGCCACAACAAATGAACCAAGCAGTTAACTAAACACCAATTGAACAATATAACATACTCCTAATAGAAGATCAGATAGTTAACCAAACCAAGCATACTTAACAACTTGGAAATATTGCACCCTGAAGAATTGAACATGACATTTGCAGAATTGAACCAAGCGGTTAATTGAACACCACATTGCAAGACATATAGAACATAAATACTATAGCAGAAGATTGCATGGTGAAAGTAGATCGCACAATTCACTAGAATTTGTTAAGGAAAGGCAGTAGCTAGCAAAATGAGCATCGGTCCTTATAGTGAGCTAATAAAACAAGCTACTCCTCATTGTCGGAGATATCGATGATGACTGGCTCCTTGGACATGGAAGAGGGCGAGGCCTCCACATCGTGGGTGCCCTCGTTGTAGTGCTGAGTTGCCTGAGCCGCTCCGAGCACCAACCTGCTGGCTCTTGAGATGAGGTAAGCACGTGCACGCTGAGAAAACTCCTCGTAGTCTTTGTCGAAGGCACCAACGGTGGCCTCGAGAAAATGCCACAAACTGTCATTCAAAGCAGCCAACCGCGTCGCAGCGTCGGTGCGCGAGGCGTCGACGGTGGCCTGGACGGCGAGGTGCTCCTCCAAGATCTAGGGGTCGGCATGATTGGCAGCCATTGCGACCTCATCTGCGCGTGCGGCCGCGATTTGCTTCTCCGCTGCCAAATGCTCCTTGCGGTCTTGGCTATACTGCGTGCACCATGGCTTAGGCCGACACTTATTTGGTGGAGGGGTCTGTGATTTGGGTGGAAAGTGTCACGCTCGCGCCGGCGGTCGGGGCATGTGGGTTGTGGAAGAAGGAGGACGATGGGGGTCGGGTGTGGATTACCTGTCTGGATAGGCGAGGTCGAGCAATGTCAAGGAGGGGCGCCGGCGAGGAGGCGGCGGCGCTGCAAGCAAGGAGTGAAGGTTTCAACTTGGAAACGAAGGCGGAAAGGGGGAAAATGTGGCTTTTGGTAAGGGGGAGGGGCGGCGAGGTAGATATTTCTGCGGAAGCCGAAAATTTGGGATCGCTTCAGCCAAAAAACTGGCACGGAAGGTGTCATCAGACACGGTCCCTTATTCAGACACGGTCTGAAGATATTTTGTGCTGCATCTCACATGGTTGGTTATAATAAACTGTGTGGGATCTACTTGATTTTTCGTCTTGATTTGAATTACATGATGGGGTCACAACGGCCATGGACGGTGTTTGAATTGCTAGACCATTTATCTGCAGTGATCATAAAAGAATTGGAATTATTCAGGGTTTGTTTGGACCTAAGCATAATTCAAATTTGAACTGCATGCACATGCTCTAGTGCATATTAATTGGTTGAAAAATCAAATCTTTGCCCTTGGGTGCATGCTTAGGTCCCATGCAAGAAATGGGAATGAATGTCAAACACCCTGCCACCGTCACTCGGCCGCAAACATTGAGATACCTGGTTTTTAAATTCTAGTAATCCAAAACTCATCTGAAATTCATGAAACTTGGCATGCTATCATGGAGCGGCATCAACATGGTGTGGTACAGTTTTTGTCCCATTTGGGGCAGGTTTGGGTTTATGCTTCTCACAAACCAGAGCTTCTCACAATAAGCATGATGGTTTCGGTAGGGAATGCCCCAACTTTGGGGACGAAACGATATCCATTGCCTCTAATTGCTTTCAAAATTTTCTCGTGTCAACATAGAACAACAGGAGTGTTGTGTTATTTTTTGTGATTTTTCAGGGTTCGTTTGGACATTTTTATGCATTAAGTGAGTTTTCAATGCATTTATGTGCATAATTCAAATTTGAACAACATGCACATGGTCCGGTGCATATAAATTGATTGAAAAATCAAATCTTTGGTCCTTGGGTGCATGCTTAGGTCCCACGCAAGAAATGGGAATGAATGTCAAGCACCGTGCCACCGTCACACGGCCGCAAACATTGAGATACCTGGTTTTTAAATTCTAGTAAATCCAAAACTCGTCTGAAATTCATGAAACTTGGCATGCTATCATGGAGCGGCATCAACATGTCCTGGTAAAGTTTTTGTCCCATTTGGGGCAGGTTTGGGTATATGCTTCTCACAAACCAGAGCTTCTCACAACAAGCATGATGGTTTCGGTAGGGAACGCCCCAACTTTGGGGCGAAACAATATCCATTGCCTCTAATTGCTTTAAATTTTTTAACATTGAACAACAGGAGTGTTGTGTTATTTTTTGTGATTTTTCGGGGTTCGTTTGGACATTTTTATGCATTAAGTGAATTTTCAATGCATTTATGTGCATAATTCAAATTTGAACTACATGCACATGTTCCGGTGCATATAAATTGGTTGAAAAAACAAATCGTTTGTCCTTGGGTGCATGCTAAGGTCCCATGCAAGAAATGAGAATGAATGTCAAGCACCGTGCCACCGTCACTCGGTCGCAAACATTGAGATACCTGGTTTTAAATTCTAGTAAATCCAAAACTCATCTGAAATTCATGAAACTTGGCATGCTATCATGGAGTGGCATCAACATGTTGTGGTAAAGTTTTTGTCCCATTTGGGGTAGGTTTGGGTATATGCTTCTCACAAACCAGAGCTTCTCACAACAAGCATGATGGTTTTGATAGGGAACACCCCAACTTTGGGGGTGAAACGATATCCATTGCCTCTAATTGCTTTCAAGTTTTTTCTCATGTCAACATAGAACAACAGGAGTGTTGTGTTATTTTTTGTGATTTTTCGGGCTTCATTTAGACATTTTTATGCATTAAGTGAGTTTTCAATGAATTTATGTGCATAATTCAAATTTGAACTACATGCACATGCTCCGGTGCATATAAATTGGTTGAAAAATCAAATCTATGGTCCTTGGGTGCATGATTAGGTCCCATGCAAGAAATGGGAATGAATGTCAAGCACCGTGCCACCGTCACTCGACCGCAAACATTGAGATGCCTAGTTTTTAAATTCTAGTAAATCCAAAACTCGTCTGAAATTCATGAAACTTGGCATGCTATCATGGAGCGGCATCAACATGCCGTGGTAAAGTTTTTGCCCCATTTGGGGCAGGTTTGGGTATATGCTTCTGACAAACCAGAGTTTCTCACAACAAGCATGATGGTTTCGGTAGGGAACGCCCCAACTTTGGGGGCGAAACGATATCCATTGCCTCTAATTGCTTTCAATTTTTTTCTCGTGTCAACATAGAACAACAGGAGTGTTGGTGTTATTTTTTGGTGTTTTTCACGGTTCATTTGGACATTTTTATGCATTAAGTGAGTTTTCAATGCATTTATGTGCATAATTCAAATTTGAACAACATGCACATGGTCCGGTGCATATAAATTGATTGAAAAATCAAATCTTTGGTCCTTGGGTGCATGCTTAGGTCACATGCAAGAAATGGGAATGAATGTCAAGCACCGTGCCACCGTCACACGGCCGCAAACATTGAGATACCTGGTTTTTAAATTCTAGTAAATCCAAAACTCGTCTGAAATTCATGAAACTTGGCATGCTATCATGGAGCGGCATCAACATGTCCTGGTAAAGTTTTTGTCCCATTTGGGGCAGGTTTGGGTATATGCTTCTCACAAACCAGAGCTTCTCACAACAAGCATGATGGTTTCGGTAGGGAACGCCCCAACTTTGGGGCGAAACAATATCCATTGCCTCTAATTGCTTTAAATTTTTTAACATTGAACAACAGGAGTGTTGTGTTATTTTTTGTGATTTTTCGGGGTTCGTTTGGACATTTTTATGCATTAAGTGAATTTTCAATGCATTTATGTGCATAATTCAAATTTGAACTACATGCACATGTTCCGGTGCATATAAATTGGTTGAAAAAACAAATCGTTTGTCCTTGGGTGCATGCTAAGGTCCCATGCAAGAAATGAGAATGAATGTCAAGCACCGTGCCACCGTCACTCGGTCGCAAACATTGAGATACCTGGTTTTAAATTCTAGTAAATCCAAAACTCATCTGAAATTCATGAAACTTGGCATGCTATCATGGAGTGGCATCAACATGTTGTGGTAAAGTTTTTGTCCCATTTGGGGTAGGTTTGGGTATATGCTTCTCACAAACCAGAGCTTCTCACAACAAGCATGATGGTTTTGATAGGGAACACCCCAACTTTGGGGGTGAAACGATATCCATTGCCTCTAATTGCTTTCAAGTTTTTTCTCATGTCAACATAGAACAACAGGAGTGTTGTGTTATTTTTTGTGATTTTTCGGGCTTCATTTAGACATTTTTATGCATTAAGTGAGTTTTCAATGAATTTATGTGCATAATTCAAATTTGAACTACATGCACATGCTCCGGTGCATATAAATTGGTTGAAAAATCAAATCTATGGTCCTTGGGTGCATGATTAGGTCCCATGCAAGAAATGGGAATGAATGTCAAGCACCGTGCCACCGTCACTCGACCGCAAACATTGAGATGCCTAGTTTTTAAATTCTAGTAAATCCAAAACTCGTCTGAAATTCATGAAACTTGGCATGCTATCATGGAGCGGCATCAACATGCCGTGGTAAAGTTTTTGCCCCATTTGGGGCAGGTTTGGGTATATGCTTCTGACAAACCAGAGTTTCTCACAACAAGCATGATGGTTTCGGTAGGGAACGCCCCAACTTTGGGGGCGAAACGATATCCATTGCCTCTAATTGCTTTCAATTTTTTTCTCGTGTCAACATAGAACAACAGGAGTGTTGGTGTTATTTTTTGGTGTTTTTCACGGTTCATTTGGACATTTTTATGCATTAAGTGAGTTTTCAATGCATTTATGTGCATAATTCAAATTTGAACAACATGCACATGGTCCGGTGCATATAAATTGATTGAAAAATCAAATCTTTGGTCCTTGGGTGCATGCTTAGGTCACATGCAAGAAATGGGAATGAATGTCAAGCACCGTGCCACCGTCACACGGCCGCAAACATTGAGATACCTGGTTTTTAAATTCTAGTAAATCCAAAACTCGTCTGAAATTCATGAAACTTGGCATGCTATCATGGAGCGGCATCAACATGTCCTGGTAAAGTTTTTGTCCCATTTGGGGCAGGTTTGGGTATATGCTTCTCACAAACCAGAGCTTCTCACAACAAGCATGATGGTTTCGGTAGGGAACGCCCCAACTTTGGGGCGAAACAATATCCATTGCCTCTAATTGCTTTAAATTTTTTAACATTGAACAACAGGAGTGTTGTGTTATTTTTTGTGATTTTTCGGGGTTCGTTTGGACATTTTTATGCATTAAGTGAATTTTCAATGCATTTATGTGCATAATTCAAATTTGAACTACATGCACATGTTCCGGTGCATATAAATTGGTTGAAAAAACAAATCGTTTGTCCTTGGGTGCATGCTAAGGTCCCATGCAAGAAATGAGAATGAATGTCAAGCACCGTGCCACCGTCACTCGGTCGCAAACATTGAGATACCTGGTTTTAAATTCTAGTAAATCCAAAACTCATCTGAAATTCATGAAACTTGGCATGCTATCATGGAGTGGCATCAACATGTTGTGGTAAAGTTTTTGTCCCATTTGGGGTAGGTTTGGGTATATGCTTCTCACAAACCAGAGCTTCTCACAACAAGCATGATGGTTTTGATAGGGAACACCCCAACTTTGGGGGTGAAACGATATCCATTGCCTCTAATTGCTTTCAAGTTTTTTCTCATGTCAACATAGAACAACAGGAGTGTTGTGTTATTTTTTGTGATTTTTCGGGCTTCATTTAGACATTTTTATGCATTAAGTGAGTTTTCAATGAATTTATGTGCATAATTCAAATTTGAACTACATGCACATGCTCCGGTGCATATAAATTGGTTGAAAAATCAAATCTATGGTCCTTGGGTGCATGATTAGGTCCCATGCAAGAAATGGGAATGAATGTCAAGCACCGTGCCACCGTCACTCGACCGCAAACATTGAGATGCCTAGTTTTTAAATTCTAGTAAATCCAAAACTCGTCTGAAATTCATGAAACTTGGCATGCTATCATGGAGCGGCATCAACATGCCGTGGTAAAGTTTTTGCCCCATTTGGGGCAGGTTTGGGTATATGCTTCTGACAAACCAGAGTTTCTCACAACAAGCATGATGGTTTCGGTAGGGAACGCCCCAACTTTGGGGGCGAAACGATATCCATTGCCTCTAATTGCTTTCAATTTTTTTCTCGTGTCAACATAGAACAACAGGAGTGTTGGTGTTATTTTTTGGTGTTTTTCACGGTTCGTTTGGACATTTTTATGCATTAAGTGAGTTTTCAATGCATTTATGTGCATAATTCAAATTTGAACAACATGCACATGGTCCGGTGCATATAAATTGATTGAAAAATCAAATCTTTGGTCCTTGGGTGCATGCTTAGGTCACATGCAAGAAATGGGAATGAATGTCAAGCACCGTGCCACCGTCACACGACCGCAAACATTGAGATACCTGGTTTTTAAATTCTAGTAAATTCATAACTTGTCTAAAATTCATGAAACTTGGCATGCTATCATGGAACGACATCAACATGTCGTGGTAAAGTTTTTGTCCCATTTGGGGCAGGTTTGCGTATATGCTTCTCACAAACCAGAGCTTCTCACAACAAGCATGATGGTTTTGGTAGGGAACGCCCCAACTTTGGGGGCGAAACGATATCCATTACCTCTTGTTGCTTTAAAATTTTTCTCGTGTCAACATAGAACAACAGGAGTGTTGTGTTACTTTGTGATTTTTCGGGGTTCGTTTGGACATTTTTATGCATTAAGTGAGTTTTCAATGCATTTATGTGCATAATTCAAATTTGAACTACATGCACATGCTCCAATCACTGGTGCGCGTCGGTCCTAAACAAACAGTTTTTAACCCCTTTCCGCGACGGCATATGGAACCGTCTCCAAGTGAGTGTGGGCGATAGGGGGGTCCTTCCCACATGACCCAAAAACCGTCGGGGATAGGGCCCCTACAGTACTCCTACTCATTTCTGCTCGCATTGCCATTGCAGTCGATATTCTGTGGTGCTACGTTTACGATGCGCGGCCCATCACAAACGGTTCACTATTATAGAACGTTTATGATGTGCGACCCATCAAAAACGGTTCACCGTTAAGAAGATTAGCTAATCGTCGTACGAGTGTCGGACGGGATTATGAAATGTCGGACCGTTGTAACATCGTCGTACACGACAACTATCGCACACGCTATTCTGTGGTGCAACGTTTACGATGCATACTTCATTAAAAACAGTTCATGGTTGTGAATCGTGTACGATAAGGCAACTAACACAAACATTTAGTTTACTCGCACCGTTTGTGATATTGTCTGACATCGCACATGCTTTGCAAACGGCAACTGTGTGCATGCTTGCACATGTTTCCTCTCTGTGAACCGTCTATGGTGCATATCACAAACATTTGTGTTTTACCAACTGTTTGTGCTGTAACAACCTGGAGAGCGTAATTTCACCATAATTTAATTGCTATTTTTCCAAATTGTACCGGATTTGGATTTGAATTTGAATGTATGCTACAACTTTATTCATATCCTTCGAGTTCAAACAACCAATGCATTATTCGATTCATAGGTACATATGTTCAAGAATTACATAAGAACCAAATAAAGAATGATGAACCACAGTTGTATACTTGTACTATTAAAGACGGTAAAGAAAGAGGCGAAATATATTCTGGTTGCTGAACAAGGTGAAGCGGAATGCCCATATTGTGCCCTCCTCCATGTAGAAGGCACGCATGACTCTAGTCCAACCCCTTATGATGGACGACCACCCATCCTTCACGGTCTTCATGAAAACATCTAGATAATCATCATGTTCTGGTAGAAATACGTTAACCTTTGCATGCCCACCAATCATGTAGTTTGAGAGGTAATCTTGAGTAAACTGCTTTGGCAACCACTGCAAAGGAATAAGATTTCAGACATTGTCATCTAACACAACTCATTATGGGCAGTAAAAAGAAGGCTGCAGAGTTCTTACTTACCATCTTGCAGTTCGCTGTTGTCTTGGATAAAATGTAAACAAATAGTTTAATTGACATCTTTGGACCCATTTTACTAACAATCTTTATCAGCTTCCCCAATTGATGCTGGTTCATTGATATCTCATTGCCCCATACGCAGAAAGGGTCAAAACGCGGATCTTTACCAATGACATATGTACCTAAAAGCACCAAGTTAATATTAGAAGCTAAACAGCAATGACACAATGATGTAGTACACCACTCTTTTATAATATGTCTATATACATCCGTATGTGGTAGTCCATTTGAAATCTCTAAAAAGGAAAATATTTAGGAACAGAGGGAGTGTCTTATAACATCCAATATACTCACATATTAGATGAATTAACATATAATGGGCCGGAAGGAGTTTAGTTCGTTCTTAAAAATTATCTGCTGCTGTATCCACGGGTTACAGTTAGTTTGAGCTAGTTCGGGCTCAAATAGCCCTAAAGTATATCTAAACATGAGGGCTAGTTTGAGCTAGTTGCATCTATAACCCACCCAGAAAAACTAGTATCCAACCCAAGAGGTGCTAATTGGAGCTAGTTCTCCTAGTGCATTTATTGTCAATCTAACCCTATCATCCAAACAACTCTTTGGATGGAGTTAGTTCAGGATTAGTAATGAGCTAGAAACTAACTCTAACCTCTAGCTAAGTTGAGCATCCAAACAGGTCTGTGTTGTTGCTACTGCCGCTGCTGCTCTTCTACGTATATCTAGACATCATTAGAACATTAATGTAACACTCTTCCTTGTTGCTATGTAGCCTAGGATTGCATATTTAGACATTAAGTACAGTGCATGTTGCTATATAGCCTCAGATATATTACATATGGCCCTAGTTAACCTAAGGAAAAATGGGTTGCAGATATATTCAGTTAAAAGTCTGATTCACTGATTAGTCCCTTATCAGTCGCTGACCTATATGGTACCAGCTACGGATATCCTGAACAGTGAGCAGATATAAGCCATGGGATGAAACTAATCTCGATGGAAAACAACAGTCGTTCCCAAAATTGTCGTGTGTAGGTACATCAAGCATGTCAAGCACAACAGGCTAAACATCAACCAAAATTACACATGGCAGACAAAATAATCTCCAAAAGATAGCTTCAATATGCAGGTTTAAGCATGCTAGTAAAGCAAAACAAGTGGAAAGGTGTGATAACTGCAATAGGCCTAACATTTAACAACAAGCAAACATGGTCATTCAAACTGGTATTGTGTTGGTCTAAGTACACTGGTTATGGTTAAATAAAAATGGAAAGGCGTGTTAACTACAAGATGCATCAACCAAATGTAGTCATTCATAGTGGTATTGTTGAAACTGGTACTGATGAAATTGAACTGCACAGTTCATACTTGCACATATAGAACATAACGTTGTGAATAACTGAATAAACAAGGCATACTACGAACAACCAAAGATAGCATTTGAAACTGAACATATGCTAACTACAAACAACCGAACAATCAAAAAACTTTAAAAGAGGCATATGCTAGCTATAACAGGCTTAACAACAAGCAAATATATGCATTCCTATCGGTATGTTTAAAACTGGATTGGTGAAATGTACTGCACAGCAATTGCACATATTGAGCATCACATTGTGAACAAGTGAAATAAACAAAACATGGGTTTCCTCACTTGTCATAGATGGGTTCGGTCCCGTGGGAAGAGCACAGACCCTGGATGCGCTCCATGTTGTCGCAAATGGACTCCTTCCCCTTGGAAGAGCACGACTGTAGGGTGCCCTCCCTGATGTCATAGACGGGCGCTTTCCCCTTGGAAGAGCAGATGGGCTCTTTCCCCTTGGAAGAGCCGGAGAGAGTGCCGTCCTCGTGGTCGCCGTCGATGAGGTCTGACTTGGAAGCTGTGGATCCCAAGCCAGTGTCGCAGAACGTGTCCTTAAGAAATGACAAAAGGGGCTTGATGGCGATGTAGAATGGCAAATTGTTGACAGCGAGCTAGAGGAGATCAACGGTAGGGCCATGGATGAGATCGACGGCGGTTGAACCCGAGGGGTTAGGGGTGGGCCACTTAACTTGTGACACAGCCCGCCTCAGGGCATCGCTGTCGATGACCTCGATGTCATAGCCGGCGGACGAGACATGCCTGCATACTCTAGCCCGCTGCTTGAGTGCCTGCCGCCAGTAATGGTCGTGAGCTTCCTCGGCGACATCGGGCGAAGAGACCACTATACACCTCTTTTGGGCCAGTCGCTCCTCAAGCTCCATGAGAAGTGTCGCCAGGCTTAGGCTGCAACACTCTGGAGTGGGGTATGGGGATGGGGACGGGGATCTGTGGGAAAGGGGCATTTGGCAGGCGTCATCTAAGAAACTCAGGGCGACCTGGGTATGGAGATCGATGGGTAAGCTGCACGGGCAAACCGGCACATGTTGACAATGGAGGCATTGCGGCAGCGGCGGCGGGGACTTTGCTAGGATTTCGAGCGAGGGAGGGGGAGTGTGTGTGTGCGCGCACGCCCGAGGAGGTTTTGGTGTGTGTGCGTGTGTGGAGGGGGCGTGGGGTGTTTGAGGAAATGACGCGAGTATTGAAAATTTTACTACGCGGGAGTCAAACGCGGGAGTGAAATGCCGGGCTATTGAAAATTTTGATGATAGTGCATGACACACGGTCCGGAGATAACAACCGTGTGTTATGAAAAAGAAAAACCCTCAAGGCGGGCAGATATTTTCGATGCAGGCGGGATTGGGAACAAGAAACATCACACACGGTCCGGAGATAACAATCGTGTGTTATGAAACAGAAAAACTCTCGAATCGGGCAGATATTTTTGAGAGGGGGAGCCTCGTGGAGCCCAATGTACTGTGCGGATGTGTGCGTGACAGGTGCACTGACATGGCACACAGTTAGTTTGAGTGAACCGTGTCTGTTGCGTCATCCGACTTGTCTAATGTTCATAAATTTGGCGAAAAATGACGCGGGAGAGGGTCAGAACATGAACACACTTGCATGTGGACCAAATTTATGTATCAAAAGGGTGGTTTGATTTTCAAATACCAAATGCAACTTCGATGTGGCACCTCTCTCACAAAGCACATGGTATTGCTTGCTCCCACCCACTCGTGTCGGCACGAAGGGAATCCTAAGCTATGAATGCATGCCCCCTCCCCCTCAACCAAGGTTCACCTAGCAAAGTGCGAAGTAGCTAGCAGCCCCTCTCATCCCTCGTGCTGGCACGAAGGGAATCCTAAGCTATATATTATGAATGCATGCCCCCTCCCCCTCAACCGAGGTTCACCTAGCGAAGTGTGAAGTAGCTAGCAGCCCCCCTCATCCCTCGTGTCGGCACGAAGGGAATCCTAAGCTATATATGAATGCATGCCCCCCCAACCGAGGTTCACCGTAGCAAAGTGCGAAGTAGCTAGCAGCCCCCCTCCCTCGTGTCAGCACGGAGGGAATCCTAAGCTATGAATGCATTCCCCCCAACCGAGGTTCACCTAGCAAAGTGTGAAGTAGAGCTAGCAGCCCCCCTCCCTCGTGTCGGCACGAAGGGATTCCTAAGCTATGAATGCATGCCCCCCAACCGAGGTTCACCTAGCAAAGTGCGAAGTAGCTAGCAGCCCCCTCCCTCGTGTCGGCACGAAGGGAATCCTAGCTAAGCTATGAATGCATGCCCTCCCCCCAACCGAGGTTCACCCTAGCAAAGTGCGAAGTAGCTAGCATCCACCCCTCCCTCATGTCGGCACGAAGGGAATCCTAAGCTATGAATGCACATCCCCCCAACCGAGGTTCACCTAGCAAAGTGCGAAGTAGCTAGCAGCCCCCCTCGTGTTGGCACGAAGGGAATCCTAAGCTATGAGCATGCCCCCTCCCCCCAACCGAGGTTTACCTAGCAAAGTGCGAAATAGCTAGCAGCCCCCCACCCCCTCGTGTCGCCACAAAGGGAATCCTAATTAAGCTATGAATGCATGCCCCCCAACCGAGGTTCACCTAGCAAAGTGTGATGTAGCACCCCCACACACACACACTTTCAGTCGGCGGGCCATAGAGGCATATATCTCACCAAGATGGATCGTAAAACGGAACAAGAATAATCCACCTTGGTCGTACAACCTCTCTCTTGTTGTTGGTCAAAGTGAAGGCCGTCCATGCGACCCCAGAGATGAGCTAGCTCGCTAATAATCACGCGAGTAGCTAGTCCCCGAAGACAACCACTGCATGCGTGTGGCCCAAACATATGTATGGATAGGTGTGTTTTTGAGTAATAATGAACAATTTTGATGTGGCACCGTGATTTCGAACTAGAAATCCCCACACTGAGTGAGGGTTAGGTTGACGATGCATATGTATGTTACACCACACTTCAAGCCAACGATGGGGATTCATATATGCATGCGTGCGTGCATAGTATATGCGCTCAAAATTAATTAGGTTAGAATCTCACCATGACCTATACTACGATAACACTAACCAAATGAAGAATCTGCCATGGTAACCTATCTTGTTGTTGGTCAAGGTGATCATGGATGTCCACACGGGCCGACGAATATATAGGCTTGTCGCAGATAACCACGCGAGGGAGTGTATCGTTCGAAGGCAACCACTACATGCATATGTATGGAGGTGATGCATGCATGCATGTTTGAATACACAACATTGATCTGGCGCGTGTGTAAAAAATCATACACTAGCTCCCCACGCAGAGCGAGATCGGTTCATGATGGTGTCGTTGTACTAGCCACTTCGACTCGATGGGAGGGATTCATGCGTACACATGCATATGTGTGTGCTCAAAGTTTATCATGCATGTCATCCCAAAGCAAAAATAATAATCCCCTCCTAAGTCAAATTAACCTCTCTTGTTGTCAGGCAAAAAGAACTGATGGACCAAGCGGGCCCACACATGGAAAGCATCGATATCACTGATAACCGCTTAAGTGGGTGTGAGAGGACAACCACCACCGCTTTGCATGTGGGCCAAACATATATATGTTGAATACCCAAAATGGACAACTTTGAAGTGCCACATGCCTCAAAAACCATAAACCATGCACCCACACAGAGCGAGGTTCATATCAAGCGTACTACATATGATGGTCCCCTTCCCCCCTCTTCACCGCATACTATATGCTCCTGCCATAATATATGTACAAGTACAACCCAAAAGAATCCTCATCGATGTTTGGATTAATTAACCTCTCCCGATGTAGGTCAAAGTGATGCATGCATGCATGCATCGACGATGGCCTCGTGGGCCCACAGATGGAAGCGTCACACATGAGTGTCCTAGCTAGGATATATATGCATGCGGCCCAAAAAGGTGTTGTGTGATGTTTGAATAACCAATTTCACAATTTTGATGTGGCACGTGTATCGGTAACCAAAAATTCGACACTAAGTGAGGTGTACTTGTTCACGGACGCATACGTATAGTATATATGCTAGCCCCTCCCACCTCTTCGACGCATACTATATACCACCATAACACAAACAAAAAATATTATACCTTGCTGGTTAAATTAACCTCATTGTCGGCTGTTCGTCAAAGTGATGGACGACGACCTTGCGGGCCCACAGAAAGCGGCACACGAGAGTATCGAGTGTCGTGTAGGACAACCATCGACTGCATGTGGACAAAACATTTATGTATGAAAGGGTTGTCTAATGTTTTAACTAACGATTTCATGACTCTGATGTGGCAGCAGCCTGCCTAACAAAACGGCCAACCCACATGGTGGCTCACAACTCGTACTGTACTGCGAGCCACCCGCCACCCCAGACGCACACACCCACACACACACCGTGAATCCACCGCAACTACGATGCATGTTAAATTAATTATCCCATGGTGAACATACATGTTACCAAAGGAGGGACGTTTTAATTTCAAAAAATTCACAGAGATCATTAAGACGTTTTAGTACATTGATTAATTGATTTTCTATGGGTATAATGTGCAAAAATCAAATCTGAGTTACATGCACACGTGACAGTGCACCTAAATGGATGCAAAAACACATGTGTCTCACTGGGTGCATGTTTACTCCCCATGCAACAAATTTGAAACATTGAGAATCTTGATTTTTAAATTCCAGTACATCCAAAACTTATTTGAAGTTCATGAAACTTATTGTGTTGTCATATGGACACCAATACAAAGTGGCATTGTACTTTTTTGGGTCAAATTTGAGACCAATTTTGATGTAATCTTTATCTAATTACAGACGGGAGATTATTAATAATTGGGAACCAATATCCCAAACGGGTTATTTATTCAAACCATGAGTGTTAGACCAACAATGGATACGTGCCATGCTTCGGTTAAGCAATAAAGCGGCAGAATTAATCATCCAAACAGAAAAACAATATACGTGCCGCCGCGCGACCCGTGTGGCGTGTGAGCAGGCGTGAGTTGACGGGACGCATGTGAGCAGTCCGCCGCGCAAGCAAACGGGGAGGCGTGCGTGCAGGTGTGTGAATTGACGGAGGCGTGCTCACTGCACAGTGTCATCGGGATGTGTGCGAGTAGCTGTGTGAAACTTTGGTAGGCATGCCAGCAGTCCGGTGCGCAGGCTCACTGGGAGGCGAGCCATCGGTTTGACCGCCGCCCGCCTCTCTCCCACAACTCCCACTACTCCATATTAATGGTGCGCCCGAGCGGCCGCACCCCCCATCCTCGCTACGCACACACAATCCTCTATCTCCGCTTGCAACCTCAACGCCGCTCTCAGTCCTCAAAGCCGTCAGTGTATGAGGATGCCACCGAAGCGCCCCATCGGAGGGAGTGGCGATGCCTGGGCTGCTAAAGCACCGGAGCAAGGCATGGAGATGGAGACAGAGGTTGCCGTCACCGCCGACGAGTTATCGCTGCACCCTGACATCGTCGACGGCGTCGAGCTTCCACAGCCAGAGGCGGAGTTCCACACCGACTCCGACGACCACTCCGGCAACAACTACGGCGACGACTCCGACGACGACGGACAGCTGGTTAGTCATCTATACCCATTTATGTGTCAAATAGATCATAGGGTTTCTCTGGTTACTCCTGCCTCCCCCTTTTTGGAATAGAACTCCTGTGGTTATGTTCTCCCAATCCATGAAATTTGAGTAAGTTTCGTTAGATCCGTGTAGTGTATTGATTGTTTGAATGGTACAGGTGATAAGTGATTAGTTGTTTCATTTGTCCGAATGATTTCTACTAGTAATCCGACTAGGGTTAGTGTTCGTGCTAATAATTCTTAGCCAAGACTTGACAATTGATTTTGAATGACCTACATATGTTTGTGCCATTATTTTCTTCAAGATTGGTCTGTACATAGACGACTATGCTTAAAAATCGAACCATAGTCTCTGAATATGTATAAATAAATAGCCATAAATTCTTACTCCTACTTTACAGCATGTAATCAGTGATTTGATGCCAAATTTGTTTTACTATATGTATAGGTGTTGTCTGACGATGTGGACAATGAGGATGAAGAACCCCATAGGGGGTACAAGAGGCAAATCCTGAGGGAGCTTTATGTGGGAATGCATAACAGGCATATATATTAGGACCTGGAACGACGGCTATGGATGCCCATTTTGCAACCACAAGATTCATGACCCGTATCTAAGTGTTCTTGCGCATGCAAGAGGACGTGCCGTTGGCTCCTGCAAGCAGAAGTATTCTCACAGGGTGGCGCACGGCGCGTACGCTGAGTACCTGGAGAAGCTTCAAGATCATGCCGGCCGCATGTGAGATGAGATGTGAGATGGATCAAACTATGTATGCTTGAGTATGCTTAATGACGGTTGAACTATGTACTTATGGTTGAACTATGCTTATGTACGTGTACGCTTATTATCTATGTCTGAGTATGTTAAATATTTCGCCAAATTTTGGTAAAAATTACAACGGGGGACCAATAAACCAGGACGGAGGTAGTACGTCAATCACACACGGTTCCCAAAATTGGAACCGTGTGCAATGACTATCATTTTTCCTGCTGTGTCAATAACACACGGTTCGCTCTAGCAAACCGTCGCCCCCAAAATTCTTTGTAGGACAGAAAACCCTCATCACCCAATTCAAAAAAGAAAAAGAAAACCCTCACCATCCCCACGTCACAAAAACCCTCACCCCGCCCGCCATCCACCTCGGCCCCTCCGATATGTTCCCCATTCACACCTGCACAAGCTCCTGCGCGTCAATGCCATGGCACCGCCTATCGCAATGGTAAACACTTAGCTCGACGCATGCTGCCGCCGCCAGGCCGCCGACAAAGCCCACCGGATCTCATCGTACCAGATAACTTGAGGACGCGCGCGGTATGTTCAATCTCACCCTAAATTTGTTGGCATGGCCTACTTTCCTGAACATAGTCTAAATATTGCTACATTTGGATAAAAGGTGACACATGCACCATATACGTCAAAGGGGATTTTTTCCCCTCTTATTTCTATATTAGGCAAATTAATGATATATTGTTCTTTCGATTACTCTCATATTTCCATGACATCATGTTTACCCTATTTGTTTAATTATAGAATTTTGTCCTTCAATTTCAACTGATGTACAGTTCTTTCAATTTGGTCCCATATTTGCATGTTACCATATTTTCTTTAACAACCCTACCATTTTCTGCAGGACATCCCTCGCTATGCAACAGCTTATGTAGTTGACAATTTTTCCCTTTACATACATCAAGGCTCCACGAATGTCATACTGCGCACAAACCATGGATTTACAATTGTTGCTACTGTAATACTTGATGAACGTGGTGACTCCTATTTTGGCACTAGCTTTTGGAATGAAATTGCAAAGTTATGTACTGAAAGCTGGCACTAAAATTGCACTGCACATAGAAGGGCCTGGTCATGAGATATATGCTAACTTCCCCGACAAAATCATCCGTCCAGACTTTGTTCGAAGTAAGTTTTCTTTTCAACTATCTGCATATGTTGACTTACCCAGCAATGTCAAATGAATTGTGTAGTATTTAAGCAACCAATTGCTATTCCCTTATCTTACTATATTCCTACCTAATAACTTCTAGTTGCCAATACACTTTTCTATTGCCTTATTTTTACTAAATATTCCCTGTACTCCCATTTCTATCAGAAAGCACCACTGACAAGGAGACTCCGGGGGTGGAGAACGGGGCTGCCAACAAGCGGAGGTGGGGCTAGCTAGAACCGCAAGCAACTCTAGCAGGCCTATACTTAATCAGCAGCCTCCCCGATGATATGTTGAGAGTCATCACCTCCCTCCTCCCAAGCAAATATGGGGCACGGACAACCCTCCTTTCCCGGCGGTGGCGCCCCCTATGGAACTCCAGCCCTCTCGACCTCATCAAGACCCACGAGCTCTTCCATGGCTATCACAAAAGCTTGGATGCGTTCTCCAAGATCCTCGGCATTCACCTTGGCCCAACCAAAGGCCTTAGAATGGGAAAGTTTCGTTCCAATGGCAAGGACCGAGCCAAGCTTGATGACTGGTCCGATCCCCCGCCCTAGATCAGCTCGAGGAGGTCACTTTTGATGATGGGCATATGCGGTCACTACCAACGTCCGCGCTCTGCCTAACGCCCATGCCGCGTGTCGCCAAGTTCAGGAACTGCCATTTCCCGCCTCTTAATGATGCGCCCGCTCTTATTCTACCACGACTGAAGCACCTCGAGCTCGTCGTTGTCTGCCTCTCAAAGGGTGACATGGAGCGCCTGCTCCGTGGCTGTAATGCACTCGAGTACCTTCATCTTCAGGCGATCAATGGGTTGAGTACCTTCCACATCACCTCCATGACTCTCCTGACTATTTATGTGTGTTGTTGGTGCGGCAGGAAGACATCACAAAAGGTGCACCACGGTATGCTCATCCAGGACACACCTGCACTTCAGAGATTACTTGTAGTTGATCAAGAAGGTCCAACAAGAATCAATGTCATTTATGCGCCAAAATTGACAGTGGTAGGCTACTCGTCTAACAAATACTCCAAACTTGTTATTGGATCCACACCTGTTCAGGTACAACAGCCGCCTTCTACCTCTCCTTCTACAAATTAACATGATTTCTAATTTTGAAGATGTTTGTTCTTTTGTCATTCAGAAAATGATTTCGACAAGCTTGACCCCGAAACTGCGCACAGTGAAGGTCTTGGCACTAGAATCTATCGGGCCCGACCTGGAGCAAGTTGTCAGTTTCCTGAGATGCTTTTCGTGCCTGGAGAAGCTATATATCGAGGTGATGTTCCGTTCCTATTAAATGTTAACCATAAGGGAGTCCAATTTGTGACACCTTTTTCCAAGTTTACAATGACAATGTACTACGATTTCTGAAGGTTCTTTTGGAGAATTTCAGTACATACATGCCCCCCCCATATTGGTTGCTTGATCCATATGGTTACAATCAATAAGCATTTCTCCTTTCGATTCATCTGTACTAGTTTTCTTAGGGAACTTTTCATCCACTCCAACCTCTTGTGAAGAAGGCTACATTTTTCTAGAATGTAATCAAATACCCATGTTAATCCCGTCAGATCAAGATGGCATGTTAGTGCATTTTACAAATCCTGCAAACCAAATAGCTAGGCTTGTAGTAATTTTCAAAACTGCATGTAGGCACTAACATGTTTTCTTCTTTTGCAGATAAGATTAGTCCCAGTGGTGGATAATGTGAATCAATATAACAATCACATTGAATGCCTAGATCTGCATCTCTCAGAAATTACTTTTAACTCCTATCGAGGGACCTTACCGGAGATTATATTCGCCAGGTTCTTTGTTCTCAGAGCAAGGGTGCTAAAGGAAATGAGGTTTGCCCAACATTTATTTCGCAAAAATGAATGGTCTGTTGATCAGCGCCGGTGCCTGCGGTAGAATGGAGTAAGCTCCAAAAATGCTAAATTTCATTTTGGAACTTCAGATGACAGAGTAATCGGAAGTCATCAAGTCAACCCCATACATGACTTCTCAGTGGCTGACCCCTTTGCAAAAATTGTGAGGTTTCGAAGCCAGACTTAGAAGCGGTGATATTAGTTTGACCCTCTCTGATATCCATGCTCAGCGCATCAGCGCGAGCGTTTGCAGCTGATGAGCTGAATTTCATTTCTAATATCAGTTTGAACCTTGTAATCTTCGAATTTGAGCCATATAACTCTGGAATTTGGACCTTGTAACATTTTGAGCTTTTGTGGTACAATCTTTCAAATGGCATCGTATGAGACTCGTATATTGCTAGCACTATTTTGACCTTAATATGCAATGGTCTTATATTTTATTAACCATTCTCGAATCAGTTTACCTTGTCGACCTCTGATACGTCTCCAACGTATCTATAATTTTTGATTATTCCATGCTATTATATTATCCATCTAGGATGTTTTATATGCATTTATATGGTATTTTATATGATTTTTGGGACTAACCTATTAACCTAGAGCCTAGTGCCAGTTTCTGTTTTTTCCTTGTTTTTGAGTATTGAAGAAAAGGAAAACCAAACGGAGTCCAATTGACCTGAAAATTCACGGAGATAATTTTTGGACCAGAAGAAGCCCACGGAGTACCGAAGATGGGCCACAAGAGTCCCGAGGCACCCACGAGGGTGGGGGCGCGCCCCTACCTCGTGGCCGACTCGGGGACCCCCTGACTTGTTCCCGACTCCAACACCTCTTATATATACCCAAACTTCCAGAAAGAAACCTAGATCGGGAGTTCCACCGCTGCAAGCCTCTGTAGCCACCGAAAACCAATCTAGACCCGTGTTGGCACCCTGCCAGAGAGGGGAATCCCTCTCCGGTGGCCATCTTCATCATCCCGGCGCTCTCCATGACGAGAGAGTAGTTCACCCTCGGGGCTGAGGATATGTACCAATAGCTATGTGTTTGATCTCTCTCTCATGTTCTTGATTCGGCACGATCTTGATGTATCGCGAGCTTTGCTATTATAGTTGGATCTTATGATGTTTCTCCCCCTCTACTCTCTTGTAATGGATTGAGTTTTCCCTTTGAAGTTATCTTATCGGATTGAGTCTTTAAGGATTTGAGAACACTTGATGTATGTCTTGCATGTTCTTATCTGTGGCGACAATAGGATATCACGTGATCCACTTGATGTATGTTTTGGTGATCAACTTGCGAGTTCCGTGACCTCGTGAACTTATGCATAGGGGTTGGCACACGTTTTCGTCTTGACTCTCCGGTAGAAACTTTGGGGCACTCTTTGAAGTTCTTTGTGTTGGTTGAATAGATGAATCTGAGATTGTGTGATGCATATCGCATAATCATACCCACGGATACTTGCGGTGACATTGGAGTATCTAGGTGACATTAGGGTTTTGGTTGATTTGTGTCTTAAGGTGTTATTCTAGTACGAACTCTAGGATAGATCGAATGGAAAGAATAGCTTCATGTTATTTTACTACGGACTCTTGAATAGATCGATCAGAAAGGATAACTTTGAGGTGGTTTCGTACCCTACAATAATCTCTTCGTTTGTACTCCGCTATTAATGACTTTGGAGTGACTCTTTCTTGCATGTTCAGGGATAGTTATATGATCCAATTATGTTACTATTGTTGAGAGAACTTGCACTAGTGAAAGTATGAACCCTAGGCATTGTTTCCAAGCATTGCAATACCGTTTGTGCTCACTTTTACCACTTGCTACCTTGCTGTTTTTATATTTTCAGATTACAAAAACCTTTATCTACCATCCATATTGCACTTGTATCACCATCTCTTCGCCGAACTAGTGCACCTATACAATTTACCATTGTATTGGGTGTGTTGCGGATAGAAGAGACTCTTTGTTATTTGGTTGAAGGGTTGCTTGAGAGAGACCATCTTCATCCTACGCCTCCCACGGATTGATAAACCTTAGGTCATCCACTTGAGGAAAATTTTCTACTGTCCTACAAACCTCTGCACTTGGAGGCCCAACAACGTCTACAAGAAGAAGGTTGTGTAGTAGACATCAAGCTCTTTTCTGGCGCCGTTGGCGGGGAGGTTAGCGATTGAAGGTATATATTTAGATCTTGCAATAGAATCTTTTAGTTTCTTGTTTTATCACTAGTTTAGTTTATAAAAGAAAACTACAGAAAAATGGAATTAAGGTTGCCTCATATGCTTCATATTTTTAATGTCTTTCGTGAAAATAAGGATTCCGATAATTGTGCCAAAGTGTTAGAAGAAGACTGTATTAAAATGTTTGGCACTAAATATTTGGATGATGAGCATGATTGTAATGTTGTTAGTATGAAGTACTTGAATATCCATGATGCTAATGATGTGCAAAGCCACAAGCTTGGGATGCTATGTTTGATGAAGATGATATTTTTGTCCCCCAAGTTTTGATGAGCAAATTTATTTTGATGATAGCATGCCTCCTATTTATGATGATTATATTGATGAAAGTGGGTTTGGAAGAGTGTCAACTTTAGGAAGTAATGATCCCACTATTTTGGAGGGTGTTGAATCTTATTGTGATAATTATGAAAGTGGGTTTGGAGAGGTCATGACTTTAGTTAATGTTAATCCCACTATTTTGGAAGAGTGTCAACTTTGCATACATGTGGATCGTGTTAAGAATATGTTTTGTGATAGCTATATTGTTGAATTTGCTTATGATCCTACATGTAATTATTATGAGGGAGGAACATATGCTTGTAGGAATTGCAATAATATCAAGTTTCCTCTCTATGTGCTTAAAGTTTTAAAGTTATGCTTGTTTTGCCTTCCTATGCAAGTTGATTCTTGTTCCCACAAGTTGTTTGCTCACAAAATCCCTATGTATAGGAAGTGGGTTATACTTAAATGTGCTAGTCATATTCTTAATTATGCTCTCTTTATGTTTCAATTCTTATCTTTTATGTGAGCACCATTGAAATAATCATGCCTAGCTAGGGGCGTTAAACGATAGCGCTTGTTGGGAGGCAACCCAATTTTATTTTTGTTCTTTGCTTTTTGCTCCTGTTTAGTAATATATAATTCATCTAGCCTCTGTTTAGATGTGGTTTTCTGTTTTAATTAGTGTTTGTGCCAAGTAGAACCTTTGGGAAGACTTGGGTGAAGTCTTTGCGATCTTGCTGTAAAAAACAGAAACTTTTGCGCTCACGAGATTAGCTGCCATTTTTTACTGGAGAGTGCGTTTAGGTTGATTATTTTTTGAAGATGATTAATAGAAAAATTCCTCAGGTCTACCAATTTATTTCAGAATTTTTGGAGTGACATAAGTATTCGAAACCTCCAGATTGCTACAGACTGTTCTGTTTTTAACAGATTCTGTTTTCATTGTGTTGTTTGCTTATTTTGATGAATATATGAGTAGTATCGGAGGGTATGAATCATAGAAAAGTTGGAATACAGTAGATATTACACCAATATGAATTTATAATGAGTTTACAACAGTACCCAAAGTGGTGATTTATTTTCTTATACTAACGGAGCTCATGAGATTTTCTGTTGAGTTTTGTGTTGTGAAGTTTTCAAGTTTTGGGTAAGGATTTGATGGACTATGGAATAAAGAGTGGCAAGAGCCTAAGATTGGGGATTCCCAAGGCACCCCAAGGTAACATTCAAGTACAACCAAGAGCCTAAGCTTGGGGATGCCCCGGATGGCATCCCCTCTTTCGTCTTCGTTCATCGGTAACTTTACTTGGAGCTATATTTTTATTCACCACATGATATGTGTTTTGCTTGGAGCTTCATTTTATTTTCTTTTGTTTTGCTTGATGTTTGAATAATATACCAAGATCTTAAATTCTTAAATGTTAGAGAGTCTTCACATAGTTGCATAATTATTCGACTACTCATTGATCTTCACTTATATCTCTTGAAGTAGTTTGTCATTTGCTCTAGTGCTTCACTTATATCCTTTAGAGCACGGCGGTGGTTTTATTTTGAGGAAATATATGAACTCTCATGCTTCACTTATATGATTTTGAGAGTATTTTAGAACATCATGGTAATTTGCTTTGGTTATGAAATTAATCCTAATATGATGGGCATCCAAGATGGGTATAATAAAAACTTCCATATAGAGTGCATGGAATACTATGAGAAGTTTGATTCTTTATGATTGTTTTGAGATATGAAGATGGTGATATTAGAGTCATGCTAGTAGAGTAGTTGTGAATTTGAGAGATACTTGTGTTAAAGTTTGTGATTCCCATAGCATTCACATATGGTGAACCGTTATGTGATGAAGTCGGAGCATGATTTATTTATTGATTGTCTTCCTTATGAGTGGCGGTCGGGGACGAGCGATGGTCTTTTCCTACAAATCTATCCCCCTAGGAGCATGCACGTAGTACTTTGTTTCGATAACTAATAGATTTTTGCAATAAGTATGTGAGTTCTTTATGACTAATGTTGAGTCCATGGATTATACGCACTCTCACCCTTCCACCATTGCTAGCCTCTCTAGTACCGCACAACTTTCGCCGGTACCATAAACCCACCATCTACCTTCCTCAAAACAGCCACCATACCTACCTATTATGGCATTTCCATAGCCATTCCAAGATATATTGCCATGCAACTTTCCACCATCCCGTTTATTATGACACACTTTATCATTGTCATATTGCTTTGCATGATCATGTAGTTGACATCGTATTTGTGGCAAAGCCATCGTTCATAATTCTTTCATACATTTCACTCATGAGTCATTGCACATCCCGGTACACCGCCGGAGGCATTGATATAGAGTCATATTTTGTTCTAAGTATCGAGTTGTAATTTTTGAGTTGTAAATAAATAGAAGTGTGATGATCTTCATTATTAGAGCATTGTCCCAGATAGGAAAGGATGATGGAGACTATGATTCCCCCACAAGTCGGGACGAGACTCCGGGAAAAAAAGAAAAAAAAGAGAGAAAAAGAGAGAAGGGGCAATGCTACTATCCTTTTATCACACTTGTGCTTCAAAGTAGCACCATGATCTTCATGATAGATAGTCTCCTATGTTTTCACTTTCATATACTAGTGGGCATCTTTCATTATAGAACTTGGCTTGTATATTCCAATGATGGGCTTCCTCAAAATTCCCTAGGTCTTCACGAGCAAGTGAGTTGGATGCACACCCACTTAGTTTCTTTTTGAGCTTTCATACACTTACAGCTCTAGTGCATCCGTTGCATGGCAATCCCTACTCACTCACATTAATATCTATTGATGGGCATCTCCATAGCCCGTTGATACGCCTAGTTGATGTGAGACTGTCTTCTCCTTTTTGTCTTCTCCATAACCACCACTCTATTCCACCTTTAGTGCTATATACATGGCTCACGCTCATGTATTGCGTGAAGATTGAAAAAGTTTGAGAACATCAAAAGTATGAAACAATTTCTTGGCTTGTCATCGGGGTTGTGCATGATTTAAATATTTTGTGTGATGAAGATAGAGCATAGACAGACTATATGATTTTGTAGGGATAGCTTTCTTTGACCATGTTATTTTGAGAAGACATAATTGCTTGGTTAGTATGCTTGAAGTATTATTATTTTTATGTCAATATTAAACTTTTTTCTAGAATCTTATGGATCTGAACATTCATGCCACAATAAAGAAAATTACATTGAAAATTATGTTAGGTAGAATTCCACATCAAAAATTCTGTTTTTATCATTTACCTACTCAAGCTTAATTCCTGCTTAATTCCCAAGCTTAATTCCTGCTCGCCCTCGAGTAGGTAAATGATAAAAATAGAATTTTTGATGTGGGATGCTACCTAGCATAATTCTCAATGTAATTCTCTTTATTGTGGCATGAATAGTTAGATCCGAAAGATTCAATACAAAAGTCTAATATTGACATAAAAATAATTATACTTCAAGCATACTAACTAAGCAATTATGTCTTCTCAAAATAACATGGCAAAAGAATGTTCATCCCTACAAAATCATATAGTTTGGTCATGCTCCATTTTCATCACACAAGAATTCTCTCATCATGCACAACCCCGATGACAAGTCAAACAATTGTTTCACACTTTAGTAATCTCAAAAAAAATTCAACTTTCATGCAATACATGAGCGTGAGCCATGGATATAGAACTATGGGTGGAATAGAATATGATGATGGGGGTTATGTGGAGAAGACAAAAAATGATAAAGTCTCACATCGACGTGGCTAATCAATGGGCTAGGGAGATGCCCATCAATTGATGTCTGTTCAAGGAGTAGGGATTGCCATGCAACAGATGAACTAGAGCTATAAATGTATGAAAGCTCAACAAAAGAAACTAAGTGGGTGTGCATCCAACTTGCTTGCTCACGAAGACCTAGGGCATTTGAGGAAGCCCATTGTTGGAATATACAAGCCAAGCTCTATAATGAAAATTTCCCACTAGTATATGAAAGTGACAAAACAAGAGACTCTCTATCATAAAGATCATGGTGCTACTTTGAAGCACAAGTGTGGAAAAAAAGGATAGTAGCATTGCCCCTTTTATTTCTTTTTTCTCTTTTTTTATTTTTTTGGGCCTTCTTATTTTTTTGGCCTTTTTTGGGACAATGCTCTATTAATGATGATCATCACACTTCTATTTATTTACAACTCAATGATTACAACTCGATACTAGAACAAAGTATGACTCTATATGAATGCCTCCGGCGGTGTACCGGGAAGGGCAATGAATCAAGAGTGACATGTATGAAAAATTATGAATGGTGGCTTTGCCACAAATACGATGTCAACTACATGATCTTGCAAGGCAATATGACAATGATGATGTGTGTCATGATAAACGGAACGGTGGAAAGTTGCATAGCAATATATCCCGGAATGGCTATGGAAATGCCATAATAGGTAGGTATGGTGGCTGTTTTGAGGAAGATATAAGGAGGTTTATGTGTGATAGAGCGTATCATATCACGGGGTTTGGATGCACCGGTGAAGTTTGCACCAACTCTCAAGGTGAGAAAGGGCAATGCACGGTACCGAAGAGGCTAGCAATGATGGAATGGTGAGAGTGCGTATAATCCATGGACTCGACATTAGTCATAAAGAACTCACATACTTATTGCAAAAATCTACAAGTCATCGAAAACCAAGCATTACGCGCATGCTCCTAGGGGGATAGATTGGTAGGAAAATACCATCGCTCGTCCCCGACCGCCACTCATAAGGAAGACAATCAAATAACACCTCATGTTCAAATCTGTTACACAACAGTCACCATACGTGCATGCTACGGGACTTGCAAACTTCAACACAAGTATTTCTCAAATTCACAACTACTCAACTAGCACACTCTAATATTACCACCTTTATATCTCAAAACAACTATCAAGTATCAAACTTCTCCTAGTACTCAATGCACTTTTTATGAAAGTTTTTATTATATCGATCTTGGATGCCTATCATATTAGGACTAAATTCATAACCAAAGCAAATTACCATGCTGTACTAAAGGACCCTCAAAATAATATAAGTGAAGCATGAGAGATCAATAATTTCTATAAAATAGAACCACCGCCGTGCTCTAAAAGATATAAGCGAAGCACTAGAGCAAAATTATCTGGCTCAAAAGATATAAGTGAAGCACATAGAGTATTCTAATAAATTCCGATTCATGTGTGTCTCTCCCAAAAGGTGTGTACAGCAAGGATGATTGTGGTAAACTAAAAAGCAAAGACTCAAACTATACAAGACGCTCCAAGCAAAACACATATCATGTGGTGAATAAAAATATAGCCTCAAGTAAAGTTACCGATAGAAGAAGACGAAAGAGGGGATGCCTTCCGGGGCATTCCCAAGCTTAGGCTTTTGGTTGTCCTTGAATTTTACCTTGGGGTGTCTTGGGCATCCCCAAGCTTAGGCTCTTGCCACTCCTTGTTCCATAATCCATCAAATCTTTACCCAAAACTTGAAAACTTCACAACACAAAACTTAAACAGAAAATCTCATGAGCTCTGTTAGTAAAAGAAAACAAACCACCACTTAAGGTATTGTAATGAACTCATTATTTATTTATATTGGTGTTAAACCTACTGTATTCCAACTTCTGTATGGTTCATACACTCAAATACTAGCCATGGATTCATCAAAATAAGCAAACAACACACGAAAAACAGAATCTGTCAAAAACAGAACAGTCTGTAGTAATCTGTAGTTTAGAATACTTCGGGAACCCGAAAAATTCTAAAATAAATATCTGGACGCGAGGAATTTATATCTTAATCATATTCAAAAAGAATTAACTAAATATCACTCTCCAGCAAAAAATGGCATCTAATCTCGTGAGCGCTAAAGTTTCTGATTTTTACAGCAAGATCGCAGAGACCTTCCCCAAGTCTACCCAAAGGTTCTAGTTGGCACAAATACTAATTAAAAGCATAAAACCACATATAAACAGAGGCTACATGAATTATTTATTACTAAACGGAATCAAAAAGCAAGGAACAAAAATAAAATTAGGTTGCCTCCTAACAAGCGCTGTCGTTTAACGCCCCTAGCTAGGCATAAAAGCAAGAATAGATCTAGGTATTATCATCTTTGGTTTTAATTTTCTTAGCGGAGTCATGCTCGAATCCGAGAGGTTCCTTACGCTTCCCTTCATATTTGGATTTTTTTATATCTAAAGAATCCAACCGCTTATTGCAAAGGGTAATTAACATATTCATGTGGTGAAGATTTCCGCTAACACTCTTTAGAGGTTCAATAGATTTTTGTAAAAAATTTGTTACTTCGAAAATCTTCTCAAAAACTTGTGTCTCTTCCTGGGTATTATGTCTCCCATTTTGTGGAGGTAGTGTTCCCACTATTCCCTCTAAGATTTCATGAGCAATGCCGGGATCCGTTTCAATTAAATTTCCTTTGGCAACGCAATCCAAGAGTTGTCTATGGGACATATTTAGTCCAACATAAAAATTGCAAAGTAAAATTCTAAAATTCACCTCTAACGTGCAATTATGATAAGATTCCATCATCCTAAACCAAGCATCTTTTAAATTTTCTCCTTGTCTTTGTTTGAAGTGAAGAACTTCAAACTCGGGAGACAAAGGGACAGATAAAGGACTAGCCATGACGGCACACAAGAGGCAAGCTAAAAGAGACGAACTGGAAAAGAGAAGGGGAACGAAAAAGAGGGCGAATAAAACGGCAAGTGTGAAGTGGTGAAGAGGAAAACGAGAGGCAAATGGCAAATAATGTAATGCGAGAGATAAGAGTTCGTGATGGGTACTTGGTATGTCTTGAATTGTGCGTAGATCTCCCCGGCAACGGCGCCAGAAATCCTTCTTGCTACCTCTTGAGCACTGCGTTGGTTTTCCCTTGAAGAGGAAAGGGTGATGCCGCAAAGTAGCTTAAGTATTTCCCTTAGTTTTTGAGAACCAAGGTATCAATCCAGTAGGAGACTACACGCAAGTCCCTCGTACCTACACAAACAAATAAGAACCTCGCAACCAACGCGATAAAGGGGTTGTCAATCCCTTCACGATCACTTACGAGAGTGAGATCTGATAGAGATAATAATGATAAGATAAATATTTTTGGTATTTTTATGATATAGATTGAAAGTAAAGATTGCAAAATAAACGGTGCCCGAAAATAACTTGTTGATGGGAGATTAATATAATGGAGAATAGACCCGGGGGCCATAGGTTTCACTAGTGGCTTCTCTCAAGATAGCATAAGTATTATGGTGGGTGAACAAATTACTGTTGAGCAATTGATAGAAAAGCGAATAATTATGAGAATATCTAGGCATGATCATGTATATAGGCATCACGTCCATGACAAGTAGACCGACTCCTGCCTGCATCTACTACTATTACTCCACACATCGACCGCCATCCAGCATGCATCTAGAGTATTAAGTTCATAAGAACATAGTAACGCATTAGGTAAGATGACATGATGTAGAGGGATAAACTCAAGCAATATGATATAAACCCCCTCTTTTTATCCTCGATGGCAACAATACAATATGTGTCGTTTCCCTTTCTGTCACTGGGATCGAGCACTGCAAGATTGAACCCAAAGCTAAGCACTTGTCCCATTGCAAGAAAGATCAATCTAGTATGCCAAACCAAACTATTAATTCGAAGAGACTTGCAAAGATAACCAATCATACATAAAAGATTTCAGAGAAGAGTCAAGTATTGTTCATAGATAGACTTGATCATAAACCCACAATTCATCGGATCTCGACAAACACACTGCAAAAAGAGTTACATCGAATAGATCTCCAAGAAGATCGAGGAGAACTTTGTATTGAGATACAAAGAGAGAGAAGAAGCCATCTAGCTAATAGCTATGGACCCGAAGGTCTGAATTAAACGACTCACACATCATCGGAGGGGCCGTGGAGTTGATGTAGAGGCCCTCCGTGATCGATGCCCCCTCTGGCGGAGCTCCGGAAAAGGCCCCAAGATGGGATCTCTTGGGTACAGAAGGTTGCGGCGGTGGAAATAGGGTTTCGTGGTGCTCCTGGATGTTTTCAGGCTATATGAATATATATAGGAGGAAGAAGTAGGTCGGTGGAGCCACAAGGGGCCCACGAGGGGGAGGGCGCCCCCCCTGCCTCGTGGCCTCCTCGTTGGTTGCTTGACGTCCACTCCAAGTCCTATGGATCACGTTTGTTCCAAAAATAACTCTGCCGAAGGTTTTACCGTTTGGATTCCGTTTGATATTCCTTTTCTGCGAAACACTGAAATAGGCAAAAAAAATAGCAATTTGCACTGGGCCTTGGGTTAGTAGGTTAGTCCCAAAAATAATATAAAAGTGTAAAATAAAGCCCATTAACATCCAAAACAGATAATATAATAGCATGGAACAATCAAAAATTATAGATACGTTGGAGACGTATCAGTGCTCACTTTTACCACTTGCTACCTTGCTGTTTTTATATTTTCAGATTACAAAAACCTTTATCTACCATCCATATTGCACTCGTATAACCATCTCTTCGTCGAACTAGTGCACCTATACAATTTACCATTGTATTGGGTGTGTTGGGGACACAAGAGACTCTTTGTTATTTGGTTGTAGGGTTGCTTGAGAGGGACCATCTTCATCCTACGCCTCCCACGGATTGATAGACCTTAGGTCATCCACTTGAGGGAAATTTTCTACTGTCCTACAAACCTCTGTACTTGGAGGCCCAACAACGTCTACAAGAAGAAGGTTGTGTAGTAGACATCAATCTCATAGCACACAATCTATATAGCTAACTCGACTGCGATCTTCGACATTATTTCACACAGTTGGTTTCTTCCACCGTGTGCACTGTAGAGCGCAGAATTAATTATCGCACTTGAGTTTCCATCATCACCCTTCTGTGTAACTTTGACCTCATCACCCAAGGGTAAACTTATGACCAAATTCATTCCACACACTTCGTTTTTACAAAGCTTTTTGCCAATAAACTCCCACGATTTGTCCCTCTTCTAGCCGACGTGTGGCCAAACTAGCCGGGCGTGAAGCTTGCGCGGTAAACAACGCGGTAGCGCGGGAACAGGCTCTTCGAGCCCACGCCTAGGGTGCGATGTTGTCAAGCGTGCATTGGATTCTGGAATCCTCCGCTATGAACGCCGTGACAAGACATGACGATTACAGGCCGGCCAGCCCCCATTTATTACAGCGGCCATTTAACCTACCCTTGTGTCTCTTCAACCTTTCGATCGCGCCCCACCATTGCAAGAAGCACACCCACCACAAGAAATTCTTAGAGGGTATCCTGCGCGGCTCCAATGGCACTCCGAGTAGCAGCAGTTCACCATGCGTGCCGTGGTGGACACCCATAGAAGGTTCATGGACCTCTCGGTGGTGTACACCAACGACCTGGTCTGGGCGGAGCACTCCATCCACATCATGGAGTTGTTGCTTGCCGAGGAGAAGTACAAGGTGGTCGGGTTCGACCTCGAGTACACCCGCGCTTGTGCCGGGTCTCGTCCCAAGGTCGCCGTCACCCAGATGTGCATGCACCACCACGTCCTCGTCTACCACTACTGCCTGGCCACAAGGCCTTGCGAGCGTTTCGCCAGGTTTGTCAACAGCCCCCACTACATGTTTGCTACGGTGGACATCACCAACGATGTAAAGGCGCTCGAGAATTCGGGCATCGCCTGCCAGAATCTTGTCGACATCCAGGGCCAATACAAGATCAGGGGCAGCAAGGAGCATGAGGAGGACTCACTGGTTTACCTCGCCGAGGCCATCATCGACCCCTACTACAGAGACATGAAGGATTCATGCAACAAGGACAAGCGTGCCTGGCACTCAGCCTGGATGGAGAAACTCGACAAAGCTCACGTCGTGTATGCAGCCAAGGAGGCGTACACGAGCTACGACATGTACCGGCGTATCGTTGACATGAGGAAGTCCCTCCTTCCCCAAAACGGCCAGGGATCCAGCCGGAAGCAGAGCAATGGCAAGCATCATCGCAACAATAAGTAGATGATTAGATCCTTGTTTCTCCTACTTTAGTATGCATGTAATTGCTTACTTTTGTGTGTGCAAATGTTATGTGTGTAGTCACTTGTGTAATTGTATGCTTAATTTGGTTATGCAATGCTGTCTTTTTAAGTATATATGTTGATGCTCTGTAGACAGAGCGTATATGGTGTGCGGACAAAGAAAATCACATCACACACGGACTAAACAATGGAACCCATCGGTGATGTTTTCATCAATCACTCACAATTGTATACCAGCAATCGTTTTCTCACAACACAGACGTCTTATTAGCAGCAACCGTCTATGTTCTTATCGATCTTCAGACACATTTCTGATTACAAACCTGTTTGCCATGTATCACACACATCTTGTTAAGTTGAGCCGTTTCTGTTCTCATGTCTCAACGCAAATAGTTCATCTAAGTGAACCGCATGCCGTATATCACACACAACTTTGATCTGGCTGACTATTTCTTTTGTGTTGCCTAATCACAAACAGTTCATCCGAGTGAACCGTATGTTGTGTATCGCACACGCCTCCATCTGGCTGCCTGTTTATTTTGTTCCTCCTCATCGCAAACAGTTCATTGAACTGAACCGTATGCCCTTCATCGCACACGCAACTAAAACTTGAACCATGTTTGATGCATCTGTCATCGCAAACGTTTTACACATTTCTGACGGTTTTCATACAACACCCGTTTGCGATTATGGCATCGCACATAGTTTCTCGAAGGGTCTCTGATTGTAGTGTCGCGTTAGCAACATCCTGCAGTAGTGAATGCATATAAATTGGTTGAAAAATAAAATCTTTGGTCCTTTGGTGCATGCTTAGGTCCCATGCAAGAAATGGGAATGAATGTCAAACACCCTGCCACCGTCACTCGGCCGCAAACATTGAGATACCTCGTTTTTTAAATTCTAGTAAATCCAAAACTCGTCTGAAATTCATGAAACTTGGCTTGCTATCATGGAGGGGCATCAACATGCCGTGGTAAAGTTTTTGTCCCATTTGGGGCAGGTTTGGGTATATGCTTCTCACAAACCAGAGATTCTCACAACAAGCATGATGGTTTCAGATAGAACACCTGTATGCAAAGTGAGAGCAGGATTTGTGCATCTCTTGAACACAAATGGTTCTTTTGGATGACCCGTGTGAATCACTAGCGAGGTGGCGCAGTACTATTCGATTTGACAGCGGGCGGCGCAGTTCCAGATACGGCTTTAATGCAAACGAGGGAGAGGGTAGTTGTCGTGGTTCTAACTCTGACAGTGATGTAGGGGGGTGAGTATGGAGAGGCGAGATCCTAGCTATTGGGAAGTTGTTACACGCGAGGTTTACGAGTTCAGGCCCTTCTCGGAGGAAGTAATAGCCCTACGTCTCGAAGCCCGGAGGCGGTCGACTGGATTATGCGTGTATAGATTACAGGGGTGCGAACCCTTCCTACTGAGGAGGGGGGTGGCTTATATAGAGTTCGCCGACCCCCTCCTGCCCTCAGTAATGCAGGGTTTTAAAGTACATTTAAGATGGGGCGTTACTGGTAACGCCTCTAATAAAGTGTTGTAATGACCATGAAGACTACTTAGCAGCTGACCGTTTGCCTACGGAGTGACTGTAGATCTCCTGGCAGTCGAGTGAATAGCTTCATGGTCGAGTGGTAGCTTCTTGGTCGAGTGGTAGCTTCTTGGTCGAGCGTATTGAACCCGTCGAGTGAAGTACCTTCAAGCTGATTGATGGGTGATTTCTTCTAGGGATGTCCTTGGGTAGGACTCTTTGGGACGGGTCCGTGCTCCTACCCCAGGTACATAGCTTCATCATTAGCCCCCGAATGGATCGAGGTTAGAGTGGGGGAAGAGTTGGGGATCCTTTCCGACCGGTTCTTCGAGGTTGTAAGAGTGCCTCGCTTAGGGTCAGTTGTCGCGGACGACGTCACCAACCTCTTTCAGTCGCCTTGATCCATTCCAGGCCCTTCGTCGACTGAATATCCTTGATTGCGACATGCCGAGTGTTGGTATGAGCGGGATACTCTATTTTTGGCAAGCGGTTCTGCGGCCCACGGATCTCACGGGATTTGGATTTTGGGAAGCGCGCGGGACGGGAGTAGCCGCAGTAATCGGAAGTGAAAAAGCGGAAACTCCTCGATCCTCGCGTCGCCTTTTTCGCCACGTACTGCGCGCGCGTCTGTTGCGGGATTTGACCGGGCTGCATGGGCCTACCGGTCAGTCACTCGGGAGCAGCCCCTTATAAGTTGCCGGCTCGGGGTTTCCAAGCCGCGCGCTTCTCTTCTGCTTCCTTCTTTCTTTCTTCCTCTCTCCCTTCGCCAGCTCTCCTGCGACCCTCGGCCGTACCCTAGCGCCGTTAGCCCGTGCGAGACCTCGCCGGTGACAATGGTGAAGGGCAAGACCACTGCTTTGGAGCGCGCGAAGAAGGCGGCGGCGGCGGGGAAAGGAAAGAAGTCTTCGCGAGGTGGATCTTCCTCCCGGACCACCCTGCCCAAGGGTTGGATTCAGGGCGATTGGATGCCATCGGTGCTCCGGCAGGAAGATCTCGACGACATGGTCGAGGGAGGAGCCATTCCCCACGAGGCCGCGCGTCTCCCGGGGAGGGAGATTGAGCCGCAACCCCGCGACGGTGAGTGCGTGCTCCTCGCCACCCACATCGACCGAGGGTTTTCTCTGCCTCCCCATCCATTCTTCCGGAGCTTCTTGAATTTCTTCAGAGCGCAGCTCCATCACTTTACCCCCAATTCCATAGTCTACCTTGCCGCGTTCATTTCCATGTGTGAGGCCTTCCTGGGTTGCTGTCCGCATTGGGGGCTTTTCAAGCAT
Source organism: Triticum urartu (assembly GCF_056163025.1). Lineage (NCBI taxonomy): Eukaryota > Viridiplantae > Streptophyta > Magnoliopsida > Poales > Poaceae > Triticum > Triticum urartu. Next base: position 470,468,621 of record NC_141875.1, on the reverse strand, counting down.
ATCTTTACTTGCCGCTCCCAGTCGGTGAAGAAGGCCAAGTCGAGTGACGAGAAGACGCAAGTCATCCAGTTGTGCGGGGGTCTGGCGATCCAGACAAGGGGGAAGAGCTGTTTCCCCTCTATCACCTTCCCGGAGTCGGTCCGCGGCTGGCAGTCGACCTGGTTCTACTGCCAGGACCAGGCGACCCCCAGGCAGTCGACCGGTCTTCCTCCTTTTTCACTCGACCGAGCCGAGAAGCCTATCTCTCTGAAGGTCACGCCGGAGGAAAGTGCCCAAGTCAAGGTATTGGCGGGTCGAGTGGTTGAACTTGTCCGTGAGGGGGTGACTGGGATGGACCTGTTAGAGGTCTTTCTCCAGAGGCGCATCCAACCGCTCCAGGCGCGAGACCATCCGATGTGGCTGTATTCTGGCCTTGACGACACCACTCGGATCCACCCGGAGGAGGTCACCGATGAGATGCTGGAGGGGTGGCTGTCAAGCATCACGGGGAACAAAGACAACCCCCGAGGAGCCAGAAGGGTGATTCCACTCGACAACTCATATGAAGTGGATCAGGTATGTCTTTGTGTCGGACATCTGGCCTTCTGTATTAGTCTTCTTTGTGTAAGTCGACTGACTTTTGTCCTGTCCGTTGTCCTCCAGGCTACCACTGAGATGTACTCGACGCCCAACGGGGCACAAGGGCCGACCGAGGAAGGTGAGGGGAGCGGAGGCGAGAGCGGGGATGACCAGGTCGAGTGGGAGTCCGACGGTGAGGGAGAGGAGGGCGACGACATCTTCTCCAGTGAGGAGGAGGAGGAGGCTGAACCCTCCCGCCCGGAGGGACGGTCCAAGCTCGCCCACGATCCAGCGTAGGAACGTGGCAAGGCGGCCGCTCCTGTTGGGCAGTCGTCGAAACGCCCTTGGACTTCTTCTCCTCCGCCGACCGGGAAGGCTCCCAAGCACCCACGAACGGCGCCATCTAAGCCGCCCAAGGCCTTGCCCAAAATGAAGATAGCTGTTCCCACCATTTCGGGGTAACAACAACACTTGCTTTCCTTTGTCGACTGTGGACGGATCCTTGGTCGATTCACTGGGCCAACTGACTAACTTTTGAGGTTTGCAGTGGTGCAACTTCTGAGATCTCCGCCAGGAACGACGACCAAGAGATGGAGGACGCTGTCACCTCCAACCCTGGTACGATCACTGCCGTCCTGTTTACGAGTCGACTGAAGCGTTGGTCGATTGAATGTTTTCCTTGCAGCTCCTCCTCATGTTATCGACCTCCCGGACGACGACAACAACACACCACTGAGGGTGAAGAGGAAGAAGAAGGTGTTGGATGGCAAGGCTCCGCAATCCACTCCCGCGCCTGAGGCTGCAGTTCGGGATGATGGCGAACCCACTCGGGCTTCCGTGACTTTCGCTGTTCCTTTGACGAGTGTGCAGCCTTCAGCGTCGACTGCAGATCCGTCTTCGCTTTTTGCTGCGTACCCCGTCCCTGAGGACCAAGCGGCTGCTGCGAAGGAGGCTGTACGCCAGGCAGGAGTCATGATGGAGCAGGTAAAAGTGGCTCGGGAGGCTTGCCAGGCGGCTTACGACGCAAGCTCGGCTCTTCAGAGCAATGTCCAGGTGAGTCGACTTCAACACTTGGTCTGTTTTGGTATGTTCTTTGAAGAATCTCTTTTCCGAAGATCTTTAAGTTTGTACACCCACTGGGTGTTTTTTCTTTGGACGAGTGGGGGCACGCTAAGTGCACCCACTGGGTGTAGTCCCGGAGACTACGGTCGACTGCTGGCGGTCGGCTGTAGTCTTTAAATTGAGTCGTAGTTGAGTTTCTTCGCTCTGTCTGATCGGGCCATGTCGAATGGAAGTCGACTGCGGGCAGTCGACGTCTTTCTCTCTTTTTTTTACTGGGTGTAGGCTTATTGTCTCTCAGCTGCTCGGAAGCAACTTGTCTTTGACTCGACTTCAGGGGCCGGTCGGGTGGTCTTTGACTCGACTTCAGGGGTCGGTCGGGTGGGATAGGAACCGGTGGGGGCACGCTAAGTGCACCCACTGGGTGTAGTCCCCGAGACTATGGTGGACTGGTGGCAGTCGACCGTAGTCTTAGTATTTATTGTCTTTGTTGCTCTTCTTCTTTTTACTGAGATTGCAACTCCTCCCCTTCGACTTCAGAAGTCTTGTGATCTTGGAACCCGCTTGGCTGACCTGGAGAAGCAGCAAATTCAAATGAACCTCGATCTGGAGCTGGCCAGGACGGAGCTGCAGAAGGTCAGAGACGGCGCCGCAGGTAAGACGCCTTTGTCGACTGGTTAGTTTTCAGGCTTGAGTATCTCTTCGCTTTCTCCGACTCAATCATCATTTTCGCAGAAAAACTGAAAGAAGCTCTGGCGAAGAAGGATCAGGACTTGGCTGCTGCCCGTAAGGAGGCTGATGACAAGACCGCTCTGGCCGCGCAGAAGCTGGCTTCGGTCGACCAATTAGAAGGGGAGAACACCAAGTTGAAGACCGCTCTGAAGGAAGCCAACAGGGAGTGTTCGCGTTGGAAGAAGGAGCACCTCACCCTGAGCGAGAAGATGGAAAGCATCGCTCGCAGGAGAGACAACCTGGAGAGCTACTTGAGGAGCTTTGCCAAGAAGCTGTACATCAAGCTCGAAGGTGCACAATCAGTTCCGACTGGTTCTTTTTGTGTCGACTTAGTTTTATGAAATTTGACTTATCCTTGGGTCGTGCATGCAGAACTTTGCCAGAACTTCGAAGAGGAGACCGGGCGGATCGAAACAGGTTTGGATCCAATCAACTCTTCGGTGCAAGACGAAGCTGCCATGAACCTGCTCCGACTGGAATCCCGCGTTGACGGCGTCGTGGATTACTTGGCTCGACTGAAGGTCGCCATGACGCGGATCGACCCGACGCTTTGGCCAGAGTCCACGCTCCAGAACGACCTCGAGTCTCTGATGACTCGACTCAACGGAATCCCTGACCGAGTGCAGGAGTGGAAGAAGTCTTCAGCTCGGTGTGGTGCCGACGTGGCTCTGTCTCTGGTCCGCGTCCATTGCAAGGAGGTGCGGGAGGAGAAGCTGGCCGCCATCCAAGTTGCCAACACGAGGAAGCACAACTTCCAGGACTTCATGGAGACATTTATTGCTGCTGCTACCCGCATCGCAGATGGGATCGACTTGGATGAGTTTGTCGCCCCTGCCAGTCCTCCTCCTCCTGAGGAATGAAAAAACTTGCCTTGGGATGCCGAGTGTATTTTGTAATCCGTTAAACTCTGCCTTAAATTTGCCTCGGAATGCCGAGTGGAAGTGTAACAGTTAAACTCTGCCGAGCTGTGGGCTTGAGTACTTCGATCTGAGGTCTCTCGGATATTTTAGGCTTTATTTGAACTTGATTTGTCGTTGAATCTCTTTGTCGATGACCCGTCGAGTGGGATTTGATCTTCACTCGAAATAACTTTGTGTCTGTGGTGCAGCTCCGAAGGAGAAGGTGGCGGTTGACCTGCCTCTCGTCGTCCTTGGGAAATGAGAAGCGTTTCATACTTAGGCGAGTGCGGGACTGCAGCTAAGCCTCCGAGTGGGAGGATTGCTCTCCACTCGGTAGGAATTTTCAAACTTAGGCGAGTGCTGACTGCAGCTAAGTCTCTTTGTAAGAGAACTTAGGCGAGTGCTGGACTGCAGCTAAGCCCCCGAGTGGGAGGTTTGCTCTCCACTCGGTAGGATTTTTCAAACTTAGGCGAGTGCTGACTGCAACTAAGTCTCTTCGTAAGAGAACTTAGGCGAGTGCTGGACTGCAGCTAAGCCCCCGAATGGGAGGTTTGCTCTCCACTCGGTAGGATTTTTCAAACTTAGGCGAGTGCTGACCGCAGCTAAGTCTCTTCGTAGGAGAACTTAGGCGAGTGCTGGACTGCAGCTAAGCCCTCGAGTGGGAGGTTTGCTCTCCACTCGGTAGGATTTTTCAAACTTAGGCGAGTGCTGACTGCAGCTAAGTCTCTGCGTAGGAGAACTTAGGCGAGTGCTGGACTGCAGCTAAGCCCCCGAGTGGGAGGTTTGCTCTCCACTCGGTAGGATTTTTCAAACTTAGGCGAGTGCTGACCGCAGCTAAGTCTCTTCGTAGGAGAACTTAGGCGAGCGCTGGACTACAGCTAAGCCCCCGAGTGGGAGGTTTGCTCTCCACTCGGTAGGATTTTTCAAACTTGGGCGAGTGCTGACTGCAGCTAAGTCTCTGCGTAGGAGAACTTAGGCGAGTGCTGGACTGCAGCTAAGCCCCCGAGTGGGAGGTTTGCTCTCCACTCGGTAGGATTTTTCAAACTTAGGCGAGTGCTGACTGCAGCTAAGTCTCTGCGTAGGAGAACTTAGGCGAGTGCTGGACTGCAGCTAAGCCTCCGAGTGGGAGGTTTGCTCTCCACTCGGTAGGATTTTTCAAACTTAGGCGAGTGCTGACTGCAGCTAAGTCTCTACGTAGGAGAACTTAGGCGAGTGCTGGACTGCAGCTAAGCCTCCGAGTGGGAGGTTTGCTCTCCACTCGGTAGGATTTTTCAAACTTAGGCGAGTGCTGACTGCAGCTAAGTCTCTGCGTAGGAGAACTTAGGCGAGTGCTGGACTGCAGCTAAGCCTCCGAGTGGGAGGTTTGCTCTCCACTCGGTAGGATTTTTCAAACTTAGGCGAGTGCTGACTACAGCTAAGTCTCTGCGTAGGAGAACTTAGGCGAGTGCTGGACTGCAGCTAAGCCCCCGAGTGGGAGGTTTGCTCTCCACTCGGTAGGATTTTTTTTTGAACTTAGGCGAAACGGGTTCGCGGCTAAGTCACCCACTGGGGGTTCTCGTATGTAAACAGAAGTGACAGCAATCATTGGAACACTCTTGACTTTGATAAAAATGAACTGCGGAAGTTTCTCTTATTACATCTTTATGGGAAGGAACTTAAGTGTAAAAGGGGCGGAGTAGTTCCGCATTCCAAGCTCGCGGCTCGTCAATCTGGCGATCAACATTGTAGAGGTGATACGCTCCGTTGTGGAGGACTCTGGTGATGATGAAGGGGCCTTCCCAAGTAGGAGCAAGCTTGTGTGGTTTCTGTTGATCCACTCGGAGGACCAAATCTCCTTCTTGGAAGGCTCGACTCTTCACATGTCGGGCATGGAATCGACGCAAGTCTTGCTGATAAATGGTCGATCTGATCATGGCCATCTCTCTTTCTTCTTCCAGGAGGTCTACTGCATCTTGCCGAGCCTGTTCTGCTTCATCTTCGGTGTAAAGCTCGACTCAGGGAGCATTGTGAAGGAGATCACTTGGCAGAACGGCTTCGGCTCCATAAACAAGAAAGAATGGGGTTCTTCCAGTCGACCGGTTAGGAATGGTCCTTAATCCCCACAAAACTGACGGAAGCTCGTCGACCCAGGCACTTGCTGCGTGCTTGAGATCACGCATTAGCCGAGGCTTTAGTCCTTTGAGGATCAGACCATTTGCTCTTTCAGCTTGTCCATTCGACTGGGGATGGGCGACTGATGCATAGTCGACACGAGTGCCTTGAGAGGCGCAAAAGGCTCTGAACTGGTCTGAATCGAAGTTTGACCCATTGTCGGTGATGATGCTGTGAGGGACTCCATATCTGAATGTTAGTCCTCTGACGAAACTAATAGCAGTGCCAGCATCGAGGTTTTTGATGGGTTTAGCTTCAATCCACTTGGTAAACTTGTCGACTGCCACAAGCACATGGGTGAAACCGCTCCTGCCTGTTCTCAGAGGACCGACCATGTCCAGTCCCCAGACAGCGAAGGGCCAGACGAGTGGAATGGTCTTCAGGGCTGATGCGGGTTTGTGGGACATGTTGGAGTAGAACTGACACCCCTCACACTTGTCAACTATCTCCTTTGCCATCTCATTTGCTCTTGGCCAGTAAAATCTCGCTCGGTATGCTTTGGCCACAATGGTCCGGGAGGACGCATGGTGACCGCAGGTCCCCGAATGGATCTCATCAAGGATCATCTGACCTTCTTCCGGAGTTATGCACTTCTGACCAATTCCAGTCGCGCTTTCTCTGTACAACTGCCCCTTTATGACTGTGAAGGCCTTGGATCGGCGGACGATCTGTCGAGCCTCTTCCTCATCCTCTGGGAGCTCTTTCCTTAGGATATACGCGATGTATGGTATCGTCCAGTCGGGAGTGATGGCCAAGACTTCCATGATCAGGTCGACCACAGCAGGAACTTCGACTTCACTCGGATCTGTGGCACTTTTCGGTTGTGGGGCTTCTTCTGTGAAAGGATCCTCCTGGACTGACGGCGAGCGGATGTGCTCCAAAAACACATTGCTGGGAATGGCTTCTCTCTTGGAGCCTATCTTTGCCAGATCATCGGCTGCTTGATTTTTGAGTCGGGGGATGTGATGAAGCTCTAACCCCTCGAATTTCTTTTCTAGCTTTTTCACTGCGTTGCAATAACCGGTCATAGCCGGACTTCTGACGTCCCACTCCTTCATCACCTGATTAACCACCAAATCTGAGTCACCGTAGACCATGAGGCGACGGACGCCGAGTGAAATGGCCATGCGCAACCCATACAGAAGTGCTTCATACTCTGCTTCATTGTTGGAGGAATCGAAGTGAATCTGGAGGACGTATCTGAGCTTTTCTCCTCGGGGGGAGACTAGAACTACCCCAGCACCGGAACCATTCAGCATCTTAGATCCATCGAAGAACATGGTCCAGTGCTCCGAGTGAACTTGAGTCGGAAGCTGCTGTTCAATCCACTCGGCGACGAAATCTGCGATTGCTTGGGACTTAATAGCCTTCTTTGCTTCAAACCTGATATCTAAGGGAAGGAGTTCAATCGCCCACTTGGCCACTCGACCAGTTGCATCTCTGTTATGCAGTATCTCTGACAGTGGGGCGTCGCTGACGACTGTAATGGAGTGGTCAGAGAAGTAATGTGCAACCTTCTTCGTGGTCATGTAAATCCCATATACAAGCTTCTGGTAGTGAGGGTATCTTTGTTTTGAAGGGGTCAAAACTTCAGACAGATAATAGACTGGGCGCTGAACTCTGAAGGCCTTTCCTTCTTCTTCCCGCTCGACCGTGAGTACTATACTGACAACTTGTCCCGTGGCCGCAATGTACAGCAGCAGAGGCTCTTTGCTAATTGGGGCAGCAAGCACTGGCTGGGTGGAGAGCAGAGCTTTGAGTTCTGCAAACGCTGCGTCAGCTTCTGGAGTCCACTCGAACTTGTCAGACTTCTTCATCAGTCGGTAGAGAGGCAACGCCTTTTCACCGAGGCGAGAAATGAATCGACTCAAAGCGGCCAAGCAGCCTGTAAGCTTTTGGACATCGTGCACGCGTACAGGACGCTTCATCCGGAGTATGGTGCCAATTTTCTCAGGATTGGCGTCGATCCCTCATTCGGAAACGAGAAAACCGAGTAACTTTCCGCCTGGAACTCCGAATGTGCATTTTGATGGATTGAGCTTGATATCATATCTCCTGAGGTTGGCAAAAGTTTCGGCAAGGTCAGCTCGCAGGTCGGAACCTTTGCGTGACTTGACCACAATATCATCCATGTATGCCTCCACATTCCGACTGATTTGAGTGAGTAAACACTTCTGAATCATTCTCATGAACGTGGCTCCGGCGTTCTTGAGGCCGAACGGCATAGTGACATAATAGAAGCATCTGAATGGGGTGATGAAAGCTATTTTGATTTCGTCGGGTCCATACAGACGGATCTGATGGTACCCGGAATAAGCATCTAGAAAAGACAATCTCTCGCACCCCGCAGTCGAGTCGACTATTTGGTCGATGCAAGGGAGAGGAAAATGATCTTTCGGGCAGGCCCGATTGATATGTTTGAAATCAATGCACATGTGAAGTGACTTGTCCTTCTTGGGGACCATGACGACATTGGCGAGCCACTCGGACTGGTAAATTTCTCGGATGAACCCTGCTGCTAAGAGCCGAGCCACCTCCTCGCCAATGGCTTGCTTCTTCTGGACGGCGGATCGTCGAAGATGTTCCTTCATAGGCTTGAATTTTGGGTCGACCCGTAGACGGTGCTCAGCCAGCCCCCTGGGAACTCCAGGCATGTCGGAGGGTTTCCATGCGAAGATGTCCCAGTTCTCACGGAGGAGCTGGATGAGCGCTTCTTCCTATTTGGAGTCAAGCGTCGTTGATATGTGAGTCGGGGCAGCGTCGGGGTCGGTCGGGTGAATGTCGACTGTTTTTGTTTCACCGGACGACTGAAAAGCTGATTCTGAAGCAGGCTTCTTGGCTCGTAGCAACTCGCTTGGGTCGGCAGTCTTTTGGTACTCTTGCAGCTCGACCACTGCCATCTGAGCATCTGCAATCTTTGAGCCCTTCTGAAAGCACTCTTCCGCCTTCTTCCGATTGCCTGTGACAGTGATCACACCTTTGGGGCCAAGCATCTTCAGTTTGAGGTACACGTAACATGGCCGGGCCATGAAGCGTGCGTAAGCTGGCCTGCCCAAAATGGCGTGATAAGCACTTTGGAAGTCCACGACCTCGAATGTCAACTTTTCCTTGCGGTAATTCTTTGAATCACCGAAAACCACATCAAGAGCGATCTGGCCGAGTGATTGGGCTTTCTTCCCAGGAATGACTCCATGGAAACTCATGTTACTGGTGCTGAGTCTGGACATCGGAATGCCCATTCCTTTCAATGTTTCAACATACAGTATGTTCAAGCCACTGCCTCCATCCATCAGGACTTTAGTCAGTCGAGTGCCTTCAACAATTGGGTCGACCACCAAAGCTTGCCTCCCAGGGGTGGCAATGTGCGTCGGGTGATCATACTGGTCGAATGTGATGGCAGTCTGGGACCACTTCAGGTAACTGGGTGTTGCCAGGGCAACCATGTTCACCTCTCGGTTAATGACTTTCAGTCGACTTTTGCTTTCGACATCGGCAAAAATCATCAGGGTGGAATTGACTTGGGGGTATCCATCGTCACTGTCTTCCTTGTCCTCGACTCTGTCCGACTCTTTTTCCTTATCCTTGGACTGTTTTCCTTGGAACTGCTGGATCAGGAGCCGGCACTGTCGAGTGGTATGCTTTGGGTAAATAAAATTACCCTCTCCATCCTTCTTGGTGTGGATGTGACATGGCAGATCCAAAACATCATTTCCATCTTGATCCTTGACTTTTTTGGGCTTCCAGGTGCCCTTGGGTTTTCCCTTGAAATTTCCCTGGGTTACGGCCAGGGCCTCTCCAGGGGCGGCTGGCTCGGCCTTCCGCTTCTGCTTCCGACTGGAATTGCCTCCAGTTTCCTGGGCGATTGTTTTCTGCTTGCCACTCCGGAGTCAATATTCGTCTTCTCCGTTAGCATACTTGGTGGCAATCTCCATCATCCGATTCAGAGACATCTCTCCAGTTCAACCGAACTTCAGATTCAACTCTCTGTATTTAACACCTTCCTTGAAGGCACAAACCGCTTGATGGTCCGGCACGTTCTCAACCGAGTGATGCAGCGTGATCCACCTCTGGATGTATTCCCTCAGAGTTTCATTCGGCTTCTGCACGCAAGACCGCAGCTCGGTTAAGCCTGCAGGTCGCTTGCATGTTCCTTCAAAGGTTGTGATAAACACTCGGGAGAGGTCCTCCCAAGTGTAAATGCTGCTGGGTGCCAACTGATTTAGCCATGCTCTGGCCGAGCCCTCTAACATGAGAGGCAAATGCTTCATGGCCACCTCGTCATTGCCACCGCCAATCTGTACAGCCACTCGGTAATCTTCGAGCCAGGTGTCAGGCTTAGATTCACCGGTGAACTTGCTGATTCCAGTCGCCAACCTGAAATTGGGAGGTATCACTGCGGCTCTGATGGCTCGACTGAAACACTCTGGCCCTGAAGCACGTACTCTGCTGCTGGCAGGCACATCTCTGTTGTGGCCTTCCCGATGAGCTCTGTTCCTGTCAACCAAACCTTGAACGAGGATGGATCTCGCATCAAAGCCTGGGTCTCTGGGGTCGACCGGAATCCTCTGCCCAACACTATGAGGGCGTCTGTCATCTTGCCGTCGAGGCGCATATGACCCACTCCTCGGGGGAGGGGTTGGCACTCGACGTCGATCATCACGGTCGAATCGGTGATCATACTGCTCATTCCTCCTGTACTGATCATGTTGGCCACCACGTCCCTCACGCCTCGGGGGCGATCTCGGGCTGTGAGCTGACTCGACTGTATCTGTTGCGACAGACCAACTGTGGATCCTATTCCGCGATTGTGAGACAGCGGAATTCTGGTCTCCCGCCGCCCGGAGCAATGCTCTGATCTGTAACAAGCCCCTGCCAGCCTCCGACTGGGAGGGCTGAATCGATTCTGCTATATGGGCCGCGGCTGCCAGATTCTGAACTGGGGTTCGATATACCTGCGTCGGCGGGAAGAGCTGGCGTCGACTAGACTCGGGAGCCCGCTGACGCGCTTGCTCGTCGAGTGCTCGCTGGAGATTCTCCAGTCGAGTGCGCTCGGCCAAGTTGGCCAAACGTGCGTCCTCCAAGGCCCGGGCCTCGGGGGTCTCTCCGACGATAGGAGTGCGGAGCACGTCGATGTTCCGGCGGCGAAGCTCCTCTCGCTGCAATGACGTGAGAGGTTCGGGGAGATACTCGTCGTGGGGATGTGACGGATCGCCCCCACCCGCGCCTCCATCAGTGCGAGGGAAACCAGGGGGACTGTGTGTTCCATCGACCGCCAGAACCTCAGCCGCTGGATCGCTGCTGTCGCACTCGGATGCGGTCTCCACGGAGCCAATCGACAGGTCGAACAGGCCGTAGAGGGATTCGACGGGCTCGATGGCCGCGACTTGCGGGGCTGCCGATTGGCGGGCCACGGCGTGCCTCACCCACCGCTGAAGTCTTGACCGACCGGAGCGCTTGCGCTGGTGGGAGACAGGGCGGGGAGACGATACGGGGGCCGACCCATATTGGGTTGACGGTTGCCGCAGGAGGACGCCACGAACGCATGCGCAGAAATGTGTTGCACCGCGGGCGGGGAGCGCGTCGATGTCGAGCGGTGCCTCCTGAAGCCAGGCGGAGTCGTCGACGATGAAGGTGAGCGCACCGAGACGGATCTCGCGGTCCTCCACCAAAACTCCGCAAGAAAACATGATCAAAGGGATCGAGAAAAATCACAACTTCTCCAACTAAGCGCTAAGATTCGAGCCCCACGGTGGGCGCCAACTGTCGTGGTTCTAACTCTGACAGTGATGTAGGGGGGTGAGTATGGAGAGGCGAGATCCTAGCTATTGGGAAGTTGTTACACGCGAGGTTTATGAGTTCAGGCCCTTCTCGGAGGAAGTAATAGCCCTACGTCTCGGAGCCCGGAGGCGGTCGACTGGATTATGCGTGTATATATTACAGGGGTGCGAACCCTTCCTACTGAGGAGGGGGGTGGCTTATATAGAGTTCGCCGACCCCCTCCTGCCCTCAGTAATGCAGGGTTTTAAAGTACATTTAAGATGGGGCGTTACTGGTAACGCCTCTAATAAAGTGTTGTAATGACCATGAAGACTACTTAACAGCTGACCGTTTGCCTACGGAGTGACTGTAGATCTCCTGGCAGTCGAGTGAATAGCTTCATGGTCGAGCGGTAGCTTCTTGGTCGAGCGTCTTGAACCCGTCGAGTGAAGTACCTTCAAGCCGATTGATGGGTGATTTCTTCTAGGGATGTCCTTGGGTAGGACTCTTTGGGACGGGTCCGTGCTCCTACCCCAGGTACATAGCTTCATCAGTAGTAGTTCCCAAAATGTTGAACGGTCAATGATGCATCCTTCTTCAATTAGCATCGTGTGAATGCATGAGGGAAGTAATGGGAGGACCGGAAAAAGAGGCAGCACGATGTGAATGCAACCCAGTTTGCACTCATATAAAGGCGCCCCTCCATTCCAATGCATCTACCACATCGTACGCACCTAAGCATTTGCCTAAGCACCTACACTAATAAGCACAAAAGTGTCCACTCCAGACCCATGGCAGCGATGCGCGCGAGCAGCCAGTGGCTGTGCCAGATGGTCCACGACGCCGGCCTGCGGCATGGCACCGTGGATCGTCTCCATACGGTGTTGGCGACCGGCTGGTGGATGGCCGCCGTCGACGCCAGCTACGACTCTCAGTTGGACCAGATGATCGTTTGCAGCACCAACAGGTTCACCGTCGTCAAGAAGCTCACGGACGACATCGCCATACTCCTCCAGCCTGTGCAACCGGGCTCCTCATTTCCTGCCACCCTAATCGGCCTCCATGGTCAGAACCTCTTTGAAGCACTGGTGGCCCTATGACTGCCCGCCGATGCCACGAAGAATGTCCACCTGGAGGTCGCGCTCTCCACAAGGTGCCCCGCCCTGCAAGAAACCGTCAACCTACACATCCATGTGTACGAACGAATCATGTACATAGGTATCTACAAGGCCAATGAGGACGCTACGATGTTGGCCTTCTTCAGCCGGCTAGAAGCCTTGGATGCCTTAGTTGAGAAGCGCCTTGACCTCGCAACACAAGCCGACGCTCCTTAGCCACCGGTCGGTGGCCCGGCCGGCGCACTGAGTTGAGGAGGAGGAGGTCGTACATTGATGGATGCATCTTTCTTCTTGCCTCCTATAACCACCATTGCGATCGCATCATCGTGGCCTTAATTCTTATTTTGCTATTGCATTCTCGTTCCAGTCAATACAGACATGTGCGATCCCTTTGCTCAATATAGACATGTCCATTCCAGTCTTATTTTGATTGGCTTGAATGAAGGTCTATCCCGCCGTTAGGCGCCGCAGCACGCTGTGCTCGTCATTAGGCGCCACGGCGCGCTCTGCTCGCGTCCGTTGGTGCACTCTGCTCGCCTCTGTCAGCGTGCTCGGCTTGTGGATAGCTTTTCCTTGCGTGTTCAACTGCTATATGCATATATATATATGGTTGCTCGTCGTTGAGGCGACTGCGGATCGCTCTGCTCATGTCCCTCCGCGCGCGCTCTACCAACGGTTGGGCGTGCGCACGATCACGTCGGGGACCCATATGCATGCGGTTGCGCCGCGCATGTTGCCACGCGACGCAGTTATGTGCGGCACGCTGGAGTTACGCGCTGCAAATTAGAACTGCCATCAGGGCCTGCCGATATTCCTGGCCGTCCAGTTTCCCCTTTAATTCCCGCAGCCATTATAATCTTAGTCTCTTCAACCTTTCGATTGCGCCCCACAACACAACAAGCACACCCACGATGACACATAGAGAGGGGATGTCCAACGGCGCTCCAATGGAGTTTGGCAAGCATAGAGTGGAGACCCACGCGAGGGAGACGGATCTCTCGGTGGGGTACACCATCGACCCGGCCATGGTGGACGACTACATCAACAGCGTTGAGAAGTTGCTTGCTGGAGACAAGTACAAGGTGGTCGGCATCGACCTCCAGTACACCGCTGGTCGTCCCGGCATAGATCAGTAGGTTGCCGTCACCCAATTGTGCATGCTCCATCATGTCCTCATCTACCACTACTGCATGGCCACAGAGCCTTGCGACCGTTTCAACCGGTTTGTCAACAGCACCGACTACAAGTTCGCCATGGTGTATACCAAAGATGATGTAAAAGCGCTCAGTGTTACGGGCTTGGCCAGCAAGAACCTTGTTGAAATCCGTCACCACTACAAGGTCTGGGGAAGCACGAAGCAGGACTCCCTGGTCGAACTCGCCTCGGCCATCATCGACCCGTACTATGAAAAGATGAAGTAGGATGCCCAGAGAACAAGTCCCGTATCCTGGCACAAGGCCTAGATGCGGCAACTGGATGAACCTCACCTCAGGTTCACGGCCAAGAGCGTGTACACATGCTACGAGATGCACAGGCGGATCGTTAACATGAGGAAGTGCCTCTTTAACCAAATCGACGAGCTCGGATCGAGCCACAAGAAGAGCAAGCGTCACAAGAAGTAGATGATGATCAGATGATCGTTTATGCTAGTTAATCATGCATGTAATATATAGTTTACTTTATTGGTGTGTGTGTAAATGTCATGTGTGTAGTAGCCACCTATGTAATTATGCATGTAATAGTTTACTTTGGTGTGTGCAAATGCCATGGTTGTAGTAGCCACCTATGTAAGTGGATGTTTAATTTGGTTATGCAAGCATGTCCTTATAAGTGTGTGTGTGTGTGTGTCTATATATGTTGTTGTTCTGTATGCAATCCCATCGCACAACACACACATCTTATTAGCAGCAATGGTTTGTGTTCTTATTGATCTCCAGACACATTTCTGATTACAGACCTGTTTGCCGCGTATCACACACATCTTGTTAAGTTGAACTGTTTATGTTCTCATGTCTCAACGCAAACAGTTCACCCGAGTGAACCGCATGCCGTATATCGCACACACCTTTGATCTGGCTGACCGTTTCTTTTGTGTTGCCTAATCACAAATAGTTCATCTGAGTGAACCGTATGTTGTGTATCGCACACGCCTCCATCTGGCTGCCCGTTTCTTTTGTTCCTCCTCATCGCAAACAGTTCATTGAACTGAACCGTATGCCCTTCATCGCACACGCAACTAAAACCTGAACCGTGTTTGATGCATCCGTCATCGCAAACGTTTTACACATTTCTGATGGTTTTCATACATCACCGTTTGCGATTATGGCATCGCACACAGTTTCTCGAAGGGTCTCTGATCATAGTGTTGCGTTAGCAGCATCCTGTAGTAGTGAGGTGCAAGCCAGTTTTGCACACGCAGAATACTCGGGTTAAACTTGACGAGCATAGCATATGCATATATGGCCTCGGAACACAGAGACCAAAAGGTCGAACGTGAATCATATAGTAGATATGATCAACATAGTGATGTTCACCATTGAAAACTACTCCATCTCACATGATGATCGGACATGGTTTAGTTGATATGGATCACGTGATCATTTAGATGACTAGAGGGATGTCTATCTAAGTAGGAGTTCTTAAGTAATATGATTAATTGAACTTTAATTTACCATGAACTTAGTCCTGATAGGATTTACAAATTATGTTGTAGATCAATAGCTCACGTTATAGCTCCCCTTTTGTTTTTGATATGTTCCTAGAGAAAAATAAATTGAAAGATGATAGTAGAAATGATGCGGACTGGGTCCGTGATCTGAGGATTATCCTCATTGCGGCACAGAAGAATTATGTCCTTGATGGACCGCTAGGCGGCGGACCTATTGCAGGAGCAGATGTAGATGTTATGAACGTTTGTCAAGCTCGGTATGATGACTACTTGATAGTTTAGTGCACCATTCTTTACGTCTTAGAATTGGAACTTCAAAAACGTTTTGAACGCCACAGAGCATATAAGATGTTCCAAGAGCTGAAATTGGTATTTAAGACTCATGCCCGAGTCGAGAAGTATGAGACCTCTGACAAGTATTTTGCCTACAAGATGGAGGAGAATAGCTCAACCAGTGAGCATGTGCTCAGAATGTCTGAGTACTACTATCGCTTGAATCAAGTGGGAGTTAATCTTCTAGATAAGATAGAGATTGACAGAGTTCTCTAGTCACTATCACCAAGTTACTGGAACTTCGTGATGAACTATAATATGCAAGGGATGACGAAAACCATTCCCGAGCTCTTCGTGATGCTGAAATCAGCGAAGGTGGAAATCAAGAAAAGCATCAAATGTTGATGGTTGACAAGACCACTAGTTTCAAGTAAAAGGGCAAGGGAAAGAAAGGGAACTTCAAGAAGAATGGCAAGCAAGTTACCACTCCCATGAAGAAGCCCAAAGCTAAACCCAAACCTGAAACTGAGTGCTTCTACTGCAAAGAAAATGGTCATTGGAAGCGGAACTGCCCCAAATACTTGGCGGATAAGAAAGATGGTGAAGTGAACAAAAGTATATATGGTATACATGTTATTGATGTGTACTTTACTAGTGTTCATAGTAACCCCAGGGTATTTGATACCGATTCAGTTGCTAAGATTATTAACTCAAAACAGGAGTTACAAAATGAACAAAGACTAGTTGAGGGTGAGGTGACAATGTGTGTCGGAAGTGATTCCAAGGTTGATAAGATCACCATCGCACACTCCCTTTACCTTCGGGATTAGTGTTGAACCTAAAATAAATGTTATTTGGTGTTTTGCGTTGAGCATAATATGATTGGATCATGATTATTGCAATATGGTTATTGATTTAAGTCAAAGAATAATTGTTATTTTGTTTACATGAATAAAACCTTCCGTGGTCATACACCCATGGTGAATGGTCTATTGAATCTCAATCATAGTGATACACATATTCATAATATTGATGCCAAAAGATGCAAGGTTAATAATGATAGTACAACTTATTTGTGGCACTGTCGTTTAGGTCATATTGGTGTAAAGCGCATGAAGAAACTCCATGTTGATGGGCTTTTGGAATCACTTGATTATGAATCACTTTTTGATGATTGCGAACCATGCCTCATGGGAAAGATGACTAAGACTCTGTTCTCCGGAACAATGGAGCAAGCAACTGACTTGTTGGAAATAATACATACTGATGTATGCGGTCTGATGAGTGTTGAGGCTCGCGGCTGGTATCGTTATTTTCTGACCTTCAGAGATGATTTGAGAAGATATGGGTATATCTACTTGATGAAACATAAATCTGAAACATTTGAAAAGTTCAAAGAATTTCAGAGTGAAGTGGAAAATCATCGTAACAAGAAAGTAAAGTTTCTACGATCTGATCGTGGATGTGAATATTTGAGTTACGAGTTTGGTCTTCATTTGAAACAATGTGGAATAGTTTCGCAACTCACGCCACTTGGAACACCAAAGCGTAATGGTGTATCCGAACGTTGTAACCGTACTTTATTAGATATGGTGCGATCTATGATGTCTCTTACTGATTTACCGCTATCGTTTTGGGGTTATGCTTTAGAGACGGCTGCATTCATGTTAAATAGGGCACCATCTAAATCCGTTGAGACGACACCATATGAACTATGGTTTGGCAAGAAACCTAAGCTGTCGTTTCTTAAAGTTTAGGGTTGCGATGCTTACGTGAAAAAGCTTCAACCTGATAAGCTCGAACCCAAATCAGAGAAATGTGTCTTCATAGGATACCCAAAGGAGACTGTTGGGTACACCTTCTATCACAGTTCCAATGGCAAGATATTCGTTGCTAAGAATGGATCCTTTCTAGAGAACGAGTTTCTCTCAAAAGAAGTGAGTGGCAGGAAAGTAGAACTTGATGAGGTAATTGTACCTTCTCCCGAATTGGAAAGTAGTTCATCACAGAAATCAGTTCCAGTGATTCCTACACCAATTAGTGAGGAAGCTAACGATGATGATCATGAAACTTCTGATCAAGTTACTATCGAACCTCGTAGGTCAACCAGAGTAAGATCCGCACCAGAGTCGTATGGTAATCCTGTTCTGGAGGTCATGTTACTTGACCATGATGAACCTACGAACTATGAGGAAGCGATGATGAGCCCAGATTCCGCGAAATGGCTTGAGGCCATGAAATCTGAGATGGGATCCATGTATGAGAACAAAGTGTGGACTTTGGTTGACATGCCCGATGATCGGCAAGCCATAGAAAATAAATGGATCTTCAAGAAGAAGACTGACGCTGATGGTAATGTTACTATCTACAAAGCTTGACTTGTTGCGAAAGGTTTTCGACAAGTTCAAGGAGTTGACTATGATGAGACCTTCTCACCTGTAGTGATGCTTAAGTCTGTCTGAATCATGTTAGCAATTGCCGCATTTTATGATTATGGAATTTGGTAAATGGATGTCAAAACTACATTCCTTAATGGATATCTTAAAGAAGAGTTGTATATGATGCAACCAGAGGGTTTTATCGATCCAAAAGGTGCTAACAAAGTGTGCAAGCTCCAGCGATCCATTTATGGACTAGTGCAAGCCTCTCAGAGTTGGAATATACGCTTTGATAGTGTGATCAAAGCATATAGTTTTATACAGACTTGCGGTGAAGCCTGTATTTACAAGAAAGTGAGTGGGAGCACTACAATCTTTCTGATAAGTATATGTGAGTGTATTGTTGATCGGAAATGATGTAGAATTTTCTTGAAAGCATAAAGGAGTGTTTGGAAGGAGTTTTTCAAACAAAGACCTCGGTGAAGCTTCTTACACATTGAGCATCAAAATCTATAGAGATAGATCAAGACGCTTGATAAGATTTTTCAATAAGTATATACCTTGACAAGATTTTGAAGTAGTTCAAAATGGAACAGTCAAAGGCGTTCTTGCCTGTGTTGCAAGGTGTGAAGTTGAGTAAGACTCAAAACCCGACCACAGCAGAAAATACAAAGAGAATGAAAGTCATTCCCTATGCCTCAGTCATAGGTTTTATAAAGTATGCTATGATGTGTACCAGACCTATTGTGTACCTCACCATGAGTTTGGCAAGAGGGTACAATAGTGATCCAGGAGTGGATCACTGGACAATGGTCAAAATTATCCTTAGTGGAATAAGGATATGTTTCTCGATTATGGAGGTGACAAAGAGTTTGTCGTAAAGGGTTACGTCGATGCAAGCTTTGACACTGATCCGGATGACTCTAAATCTCAATCTGGATACATATTGAAAGTGGGCGCAATTAGCTAGAGTAGCTCCATGCATAGCATTGTAGACATAGAAAATTTGCAAAATACATACGGCTCTGAATATGGAAGACCCGTTGATTAAACTTTTCTCACAAGCAAAACATGATCACACCTTAATACTCTTTGGGTGTTAATCACATAGCGATGTGAACTAGACTATTGACTCTAGTAAACCCTTTTGGGTGTTAGTCACATGGAGATGTAAACTAATCACATAAAGATGTGAACTATTGGTGTTAAATCACACGACGATGTGAACTAGATTATTGACTCTAGTGCAAGTGGGAGACTGAAGGAAATATGCCCTAGGGGCAATAATAAAGTTGTTATTTTATATTTCCTTATATTATGATAAATGTTTATTATCCATGCTAGAATTGTATTAACCGGAAACTTAGTACATGTGTGAATACATAGACAAACAGAGTGTCCCTAGTATGCCTCTACTTGACTAGCTTGTTAATCAAAGATGGTTAAGTTTCCTGACCATAGACATGTGTTGTCATTTTGATGAACGGGATCACATCATTAGAGAATGATGTGATGGACAAGACCCATCCGTTAGCTTAGCATAATGATCGTTTAGTTCTATTGCTATTGCTTTCTTCATGACTTATACATGTTCCTCTCACTATGAGATTATGCAACTCCCGAATACCGGAGGAACACCTTGTGTGCTATCAAATGCCACAACATAACTGGGTGATTATAAAGATGCTCTATAGGTGTCTCGGATGGTGTTTGTTGAGTTGGCATACATCAAGATTAGGATTTGTCACTCCGTGTATCGAAGAGGTATCTCTGGGCCCTCTCGATAATGCACATCACTATGAGCCTTGCAAGCAATGTGTCTAATGAGTTAGTCACGAGATGATGCATTACAGAACGAGTAAAGAGACTTGCCGGTAACGAGATTGAACTAGGTATGATGATACCGATGACCGAATCTCGGGCAAGTAACATACCGATGACAAAGGGAACAACGTATGTTGTTTTGCGGTTTGACCGATAAAGATCTTCGTAGAATATGTAGGAGCCAATATGAGCATCCAGGTTCCGCTATTGGTTATTGACCGGAGATGTGTCTCGGTCATGTCTGCATAGTTCTCGAACCCGTAGGGTCCGCACGCTTAACGTTCGATGACGATTTGTATTATGTGTGATTTGATGAACCGAAGTTTGTTCGGAGTCCCGGATGAGATCACAAACATGACAAGGAGTCTCAAAATGGTCGAGACATAAATATTGATATATTGGAATGTTATGTTTGGACACCAGAATGGTTTCAGAAAGCTTCGGGCATTTTTCAGAGTACCGGGGGTTACTGGAACACCCCCCCCCCCCCCGGAGTTAATGGGCCTTCATGGGCCCTAGTGGAGAGAAGAGGCGGCGGCCAGGTGGTGGATCAAGCCCCCCAAGCCCAAACTGAATTGGACTAGGGTTGGGGGGCCGCCCCCCTTTCCTTCTCTCTTCTTCCTCCTTCCCTCCTTCTCCTAGTGGGAATAGGAAAGGGGGCGTATCCTACTTGGACCAGGAGTCCAAGTAGGACTCCCCCCATGGCGCGCCCCCTTGGGCCGGCCACCTCTCCTCCCCCTTTATATACATGGGAGGGGGCACCCCAAAGGCACACCAAGTCTTCTCTTAGCCGTGTGCGGTGCCCCCTCCACAATTACACACCTCGGTCATATCGTCGTAGTGCTTAGGCGAAGCCCTGCGCCAGTAACTTCATCATCACCGTTGCCACGCCGTCATGCTGACAGAACTCTCCATCATCCTCAACTGGATCAAGAGATCGAGGGACGTCATCAAGTTGAACGTGTGCTGAATGCGGAGGTGTCGTACGTTCGGTGCTTGGATCGGTTGGATCACGAAGATGTTCGACTACATCAACCACGTTACTAAACACTTCCGCTTTTGGTCTACGAGGTTACATGGACTCACTCTCCCCTCTTGTTGCTATGAATCTCCTAGATAGATCTTGCGTGATCGTAGGAAATTTTTTGAAATACTGCGTTCCCCAACAGCGGCCAACCTTGCCGCGAAGGACAAGGACGACGAGTGGCGGCGCATCCGCGAGAAGTAGAGGCAGAAGTTCATCGACCTCGTCAGCTTCGACAAGGAGGACTGAGCTCCTCCATTGCATCGTCCTCGGCCGATAGCTCGTCCATTTTGGTACATCGACCTCGGCCTCGCTGCCGCGAGATCCCCCACCCCCTAGTAGTAGTGGTACAATGTAGTATATGATGAACTAGTGTATGATCATGTAGTATGTGATAAACTAGTTTGCTTGCAATTTGTCCCGCAAAAGTTTTTTTTTCAAATTATACAGTTTCATATACGGGGTCTACTCTGTCATCCATGATTTCGACCCGCAAAACAGTTCGACGTCGAACTGTAAACGCCATATGCGGGTCGGCTTTTTACGGGGTCTGCTAGAGATGCTCTTAGTTGGTAGAAATCTTGTAGGAATTCATAGTATAGTATTTTTAAAGAAAAAAATTACGGATCACTTTGGTTCGAAGGAATAGATTTTTATTTCTATGTAGGATAGGAACTAATTCACATTTTAAAGAAGCCTACACTCAATTAAAATATTCATATCCTACGTATCAAATGACATGTCTTTCTTTATAGGAATTGAGATGAATGTAATTTTACTTTCTATGATTTTTCTATTCCTATGATATTTCTATACTATGAACCAAGGAGGCCTTAATGGTAATGAATATCCAATTATGTGTCCCGCTCATCTACACCGGTGAACAGTAAATCCAAAAAAATACTAGAAAAATTCAGAAAAAATAGAATTTTTTGCATGTAAGAGGATTGAGGGCGTGAGGTGCCTGCCAAATTTCAAATCATTTGTTCATCTCAGTAGTTCTTAGCAAAAAAAGGGGTCCGAACAGTGCATAAACATTAAACTTTTTCACAAACCTTAAATTTCTCTTTTTTGCTAAGAGCTGCTCAAACATCCAAATACTCTAAAATTTGGCACGGTCATCACGCACTCAATCAGCTTTCACCACAAAAAAATTCAAACTTTTTTGAATTTATTTAATATTTTTAACTTGTTTTGTTCACGCCCGAGCTCATCTGAGCATGGGAGCCAAAACGCCGCTCTCCAAAGGTAATAGCTAACCGCCTGAAGGTAGTGTTACCTGATATTATTTTTGAGGAACAATCAGCTTTCGTCCTAGGCAGATTGATCACGAATAATATAATAACTATGTATGAATGTTTGCACTTCATGAAGAGGAACAAGGCTAAGAAACATCAATCGTGTGCTTTAAAAATTGACATGATGAAGGCCTATGACAGAGTAGAGTGATTATATCTTCAGGCAATCATGATCAAGCTGGGCTTCTCTGAGAGGTGGGTGAATATTGTCATGAGATGGGCTTCTCTGAAACGGTATGTGTGCGTCCGAGGTGAACCTAGTCTTGGATCTTTATTGTCAAGCCACTGGGCAACGAATCAACCATGCAAAATCTTCCATTTATTTCAGTAAATGAGTTCCAGAGAGCATAAGGCAAGAGATCAATGGCTTATTTCATGTTCCTAATGAAACTCTCACTGAGAAATACTTGGAAATGCCATCAAATATTGAGGGTTAAAAAAATGGTGCTTTTAAATACCTAAAGGACCGCCTATGGAGTAAGATCCAGGGGTGGATTGCAGATGCCATGTCACCGGCTAGGAAAGAGGTGTTGTTAAAGCGGATGCTCAGGCAGTTCCAATTTACTCAATGTCTTGTTTCAAGCTACCTAGAGGTCTGCGTGAACCCTCAATATGCTCATAAGGAAATTTTGGTGGGGAAGTAAGAAGGTGTTGGGGAACGTAGTAATTTCAAAAAATTCCTATGCACACGCAAGATCTATCTAGGTGATGCATAGCAACGAGAGGGGAGAGTGTTGTCCACGTACCCTCGTAGACCATAAGCGGAAGCGTTATGACAACACGTTTGATGTAGTCGTATGTCTTCACGATCCGACCGATCCTAGCACCGAAGGTACGGCACCTCCGTGATCTGCACACGTTCAGCTCGGCGACGTCCCACGAACTCTAGATCTAGCTGAGTGTCAGGGAGAGCTTCTTCAGCACGATGGCGTGATGATGGTGATGATGAAGTTACCGACGCAGGGCTTCAGCTAAGCACTACAATGATATGACCGAGGTGGAAATCTGTGGAGGGGGGCACCGCACACGGCTAAGAGATCAACTTGTGTGTCTATGGGGTGCCCCCCTCCCCCGTATATAAAGGATTGGAGGAGGGGAGGGCCGGCCCTCTCTATGGCGCGCCCTAGGGGGAGTCCTACTCCCACCGGGAGTAGGATTCCCCCCCCCTTCCCTAGTAGGAGCAGGAGAGAAGGAAGGGGGACCGGCCCCCACCCGATTTGGATTGGGCTAGGGGGGGGCGCCCTCCACCTTGGCCTTCCTCTCCTCTATTCCACTAAGGCCCATATACTCCCCGGGGGGTTCCGGTAACCTCCCGGTACTCCAGTAAATGCCCGAACTTATTCGGAACCATTCCGATGTCCACACATAGGCTTCCAATATATCGATCTTTATGTCTCGACCATTCCGAGACTCCTTGTCATGTCCGTGATCATATTCGGGACTCCGAACTACCTTCGGTACATCAAAACACATAAACTCATAATACCGATCGTCACCGAACATTAAGCGTGCGGACCCTACGGGTTCGAGAACTATGTAGACATGACCGAGAATCATCTCCAGTCAATAACCAATAGCGGAACCTGGATGCTCATATTGGTTCCTACATATTCTACGAAGATCTTTATCGATCAAACCGCATAACAACATACGTTGTTCCCTTTGTCATCGGTATGTTACTTGCCCGAGATTCGATCGTCGGTATCTCAATACCTAGTTCAATCTCGTTACCGGAAAGTCTCTTTACTCGTTCCGTAATGCAACATCCCGTAAATAACCTATTAGTCACATTGCTTGCAAGGCTTATAGTGATGTGCATTACCGAGAGGGCCCAGAGATACCTCTCCGATACACGGAGTAACAAATCCTAATCTTGATCTATGCAAACTCAACAAACACCATCAGAGACACCTATAGAGGATCTTTATAGTCACCCAGTTACGTTTTGACGTTTGATACCACACTAAGTGTTCCTCCGGTATTCGGGTGTTGCATAATCTCATAGTGACAGGAACATGAATAAGTTATGGAGAAAGCAATAGCAGTAAACTAAACGATCAAAGTGCTAAGCTAACGGATGGGTCAAGTCAATCACATCATTCTCTAATGATGTGATCCCATTCATCAAATGACAACTCTTTGTCCATGGCTAGGAAACTTAACCATCTTTCATTAACGAGCTAGTCAAGCAGAGGCATACTAGTGACAGTCTGTTTCTCTATGTATTCACACATGTACTAAGTTTCCGGTTAATACAATTGTAGCATGAATAATAAACATTTATCATGATATAAGTAAATATAAATAACAACTTTATTATTGCCTCTAGGGCATATTTCCTTCAGTCTCCCACTTGCACTAGAGTCAATAATCTAGTTCACATCGTCATGTGATTTCACACCAATAGTTCACATCTTTATGTGATTAGTTCACATCTCCATGTGACTAATACCCAAAGGGTTTACTAGAGTCAATAATCTAGTTCACATCGCTATGTGATTAACACCCAAAGAGTGATCATGTTTTGCTTGTGAGAGAAGTTTAGTCAACGGGTCTGCCACATTCAGAGCCATATGTATTTTGCAAATTTTCTATGTCTACAGTACTCTGCACGGAGCTACTCTAGGTAATTGCCCCACTTTCAATATGTATCTAGATCGAGACTTAGAGTCATCTAGATCAATGCCAAAAGCTTGCATCGACATAACTCTTTACGACGAACTCTTTTATCACCTCCATAACCGAGAAATATTTCCTTAGTCCTCTAAGGATAACTTTGACCGCTGTCCAGTGATCTACTCCTAGATCACTATTGTACTCCCTTTCCAAAATCATGCTAAGGTATATAATAGGTCTAGTACAGAGCATAGCATACTTTATAGAACCTATGACTAAGGCATAGGGAATGACTTTAAAATTCTCTTTCTATTTTCTGTCATGGTCGGGTTTTGAGTCTTTACTCAACTTCACACCTTGCAACACAGGCAAGAACACCTTCTTTGACTGTTCCATTTTGAACTACTTCGGAAACTTGTCAAGGTATGTACTTATTGAAAAATTTATCAAGCGTCTTGATCTATCTCTATAGATCTTGATGCCCAATATGTAAGCAGCTTCACCGAGGTCTTTCATTGAAAAATTCTTATTCAAGTATCATTTTATGCTATCCATAAATTCAGTATCATTTCTGATCAACAATATGTCATCCACATATAATATCAGAAATGCTACAGAGCTCCCACTCACTTTCTTGTAAATACAGGCTTCTCCAAAAGTCTGCATAAAACTATATGCTTTGATCAACTCATCAAAGCGTATATTCCAACTCCGAGATGCTTGCAGCAGTCCATAGATGGATCGCTGGAGCTTCCACACTTTGTTAGAACCTTTAGGATTGACAAAACCTTCTGGTTGCATCATATACAACTCGTCTTTAATAAATCCATTAAGGAATGTAGTTTTGATATCCATTTGGCAGATTTCATAAAATGCCGCAACTGCTAACATGATTCGGACAGACTTTCAAGCATCGATACGAGTGAGAAAATCTCATCCTAGTCAACACCTTGAACTTGTCGAAAACCATTTTGCAACAATTCGAGCTTTGCAGATAATAACACTACTATCAGCGTCCGTCTTCCTCTTGAAGATCCATTTATTCTGAATGGCTCACCGATCATCGGGCAAGTCAATCAAAGTCCATACTTTGTTCTTATACATGGATCCCATCTTAGATTTCATGGCTTTAAGCCATTTCGCGGAATCTGGGCTCATCATCACTTCCTCATAGTTTGTAGGTTCATCATGGTCTAGTAACATGACTTCCAGAACAGGATTACCGTACTACTCCGGTGCGGAACATACTCCGGTTGACCTACGAGGTTCGGTAGTAACTTAATCTAAAGTTTCATGATCATCATTATGAACTTCCTCACTAATTGGTGTAGGCATCACTGGAAGAGATTCTGTGATGAACTACTTTCCAATAAGGGAGTAGGTACAATTACCTCGTCAAGTTCTACTTTCCTCCCACTCACTTCTTTCGAGAGAAACTCCTTCTCTAGAAAGGATCCATTCTTAGCAACGCATATCTTGCCTTCGGATCTATGATAGAAGGTGTACCCAACAGTCTCCTTTGGGTATCCTATGAAGACGCATTTCTCCAATTTGGGTTCAAGCTTATCAGGTTGAAATTTTTTTCACATAAGCATCATAGCCCCAAACTTTAAGAAACGACAACTTGGGTTTCTTGCCAAACCACAGTTCATAAGGCGTTGTCTCAACGGATTTTGATGGTGCCCTATTTAACGTGAATGTAGCCATCTCTAAAGCATAACCCCAAAACGATAGCGGTAAATCGGTAAGAGACTTCATAGATCACACCATATCTAATAAATGGCGGTTACGACATTAGGACACACCATTACGCTGTGGTGTTCCAGGTGGCGTGAGTTGCGAAACTATTCCGCATTGTTTCAAATGAAGACCAAACTCACAACTCAAATATTTCGTATCCACGATCAGATCATAGAAACTTTATGTTCTTTTTAAATGTTTCGGACTTGTGTTTCATTAAGTAGATATACTCATATCTGCTCAAATCATCTGTGAAGGTCAGAAAATAACGATACCCGACGCGAGCCTCAACACTCATTGGATCGCATACATCAGTATGTATTATTTCTAATAAGTCTGTTGCTCGCTCCATTGTTCTGGAGAACAGAGTCTTAGTCATCTTGCCCACGAGGCATGGTTCGCAAGCATCAAGTGATTCATAATCAAGTAATTCCAAAAGCCCATTAGCATGGAGTTTCTTCATGCGCTTTACACCAATATGACCTAAACGGTAGAGCCATAAATAAGTTGCACTATCATTATTAAACTTATATCTTTTGGCTTCAATACTATGAACATGTGTATCACTACTATCAAGATTTAGTAAAAACAGACCACTCATCAAGGGTGCATGACCATAAAAGATATTATTCATATAAATAGAACAACCATTATTCTCTGATTTAAATGAATAACCGTCTGTCATCAAACTAGATCCAGATATAATGTTCATGCTCAACACTGGCACCAAATAACAATTATTTAGGTCTAAAACTAATCCTGAAGGTAGATGTAGAGGTAGCGTGCCGGCGGCGATCACATGGAATTTGGAACCATTTCCCACGCGCATCATCACCTCATCCTTAGGCAATCTTCGCTTAATCCGTAGCCCCTATTTCGAGTTGCAAATATTAGCAACAGAACCAGTATCAAATACCCAGGCGCTACTGTGAGCATTAGTAAGGTACACATCAATAACATGTATATCAAATATACCTTTCACTTTACCATCCTTCTTCTCCGCCAAATATTTGGGGCAGTTCCGCTTCTAGTGACCATTTCCTTTCCAGTAGAAGCACTCAGTTTCAGGCTTGGGTCTAGCTTTGGGCTTCTTCATGGAAGTGGCAACTTGCTTCTCATTCTTCTTGAAGTTCCCTTTATTTCCCTTGCCCTCTTACTTGAAACTAGTGGTCTTGTTAACCATCAACATTTGATGCTTTTCTTGATTTCTACCTTCATTGATTTCAGCATCACAAAGAGCTCGGGAATCGTTTTCATCATCCCTTGCATATTATAGTTCATCGCGAAGTTCCAATAACTTGGCGATAGTGGCTAGAGAACTCTGTCAATCACTATCTTATCTGGAAGATTAACTCCCACTTGATTCAAGCGATTGTAGTACTCAGACATTCTGAGCACATGTTCACTGACAGAACTATTCTCCTACATTTTGCAGTTGTAGAACTTATTGGAGACTTGATAACCCACAAGTATAGGGGATCGCCACAGTTTTCGAGGGTAGAGTATTCAACCCAAATTTATTTATTCGATACAAGGGGAGCCAAAGAATATTCTCAAGTATTAGCAGCTGAGTTGTCAATTCAACCACACCTGAAAACTTAATATCTGCAGCAAAGTGTTTAGTAGCAAAGTAATATGATAGTGGTGATAACGATAGCAAAAGGTAACAGTAGTAAAAGCAATGTTTTTGGTATTTTGTAGTGATGATAGCAATAGCAACGGAAAAGTAAATAAGCGAAGCACAATATATGGAAAGCTCGTAGGCAATGGATCGGTGATGGAGAATTATGCCGGATGCGGTTCATCATGTAACAGTCATAACCTAGGGTGACACAGAACTAACTCCAGTTCATTGATATAATGTAGGCATGTATTCCGAACATAGTCATACGTGCTTATGGAAAAGAACTTGCATGACATCTTTTGTCCTACCCTCCCGTGGCAGCGGGGTCCTTACGGAAACTAAGGGATATTAAGGCCTCCTTTTAATAGAGAACCGAAACAAAGCATTAACACATAGTGAATACATGAACTCCTCAAACTACGGTCATCATCGGTAAGTATCCCGATTATTGTCACTTCGGGGTTAACGGATCATAACACATAATAGGTGACTATAGACTTGCAAGATAGGATCAAGAACACTCATATATTGATGAAAACATAATAGGTTCAGATCTGAAATCATGGCACTCGGGCCCTAGTGACAAGCATTAAGCATAGCAAAGTCATAGCAACATCAATATCAGAACATAGTGGACACTAGGGATCAAACCCTAACAAAACTAACTCGATTACATGATAGATCCCATCCAACCCATCACCGTCCAGCAAGCCTACGATGGAATTACTCACGCACGGCGGTGAGCATCATGAAATTGGTGATGGAGGATGGTTGATGATGATGATGGCGACGGATTCCCCTCTCCGGAGACCCGAACGGACTCCAGATCAGCCCTCCCGAGAGGTTTTAGGGCTTGGCGGCGGCTCCGTATCATAAAACGCAATGATTTCTTCTCTCTGATTTTTTTCTCATCGAAACTCAATATATGGAGGTGGAGTTGGAGTCGGAGAGGCAACAGGGGGCCCACGAGGTAGGGGGCGCGCCCCCCACCCTCGCGGCAAGGTGGTGGGCCCCCTGGCCTTCATCTTTGGCAGGTATTTTTCTTATTTTCTGAAAAGTGTCTCCGTGAAGTTTCAGGTCATTCCGAGAACGTTTGCTCCTGCACATAAATAACACCATGGTAGTTCTGCTGAAAACAACGTCAGTCCGGGTTAGTTCCATTCAAATCATGCAAGTTAGAGTCCAAAACAAGGGCAAAAGTGTTTGGAAAAGTAGATACGTTGGAGACGTATCAAGACTTCATACCTCTCAATCCGGGCATTTGCTTGAAATATTAACTTCTACTCCTGGAACATCTCATATGCTCCATGACGTTCAAAACGTCGTTGAAGTCCTGGTTCTAAGCCGTAAAGCATGTCACACTAAACTATCAAGTAGTCATCAAACCGAGCTTGCCAAACGTTCATAACGTCTGCATCTGCTCCTGCAATAGGTTCGTCACCTAGCGGTGCATCAAGGACATAATTCTTCTATGCAGCAATGAGGATAATCCTCATATCACGGAGCTAGTCCGCATCATTGCTACTGACATCTTTCAACATAATTTTCTCTAGGAACATATCATAAATAAAACGGAGAAGCTATACGCGAGCAATTGATTTACAACATAGATATGCAAATACTATCAGGACTAAGTTCATGATAAATTTAAGTTCAATTAATCATATTACTTAAGAACTCCCACTTAGATAGACATCCCTCTAATCATCTAAGTGATCACGTGATCCATATCGACTAAACCATGTCCAATCATCACATGAGATGGAGTAGTTTTCAATGGCGAACATCACTATGTTGATCATAACTACTATATGATTCACGCTTGACCTTTCGGTCTCAGTGTTCCGAGGCCATATCTGCATATGCTAGGCTCGTCAAGTTTAACCCGAATATTCTGCATATGCAAAACTGGCTTGCACCCGTTGTATGTGAATGTAGAGCTTATCACACCCGATCATCACGTGGTGTCTCAGCACGAAGAACTGTCGCAACGGTGCATACTCAGGGAGAACACTTATACCTTGAAATTTTAGTAAGGGATCATCTCATAATGCTACCATCGTACTAAGCAAAATAAGATGCATAAAAGATAAACATCACATGCAATCAAAATATGTGACATGATATGGCCATCATCATCTTGTGCCTTTGATCTCCCTCTCCAAAGTACCGTCATGATCTCCATCGTCACCGGCATGACACCATGATCTCCATCATATTGATCTTTATCAACGTGTCATCACATGGTCATCTCGTCAACTATTGCTTTTGCAACTATTGCTATCGCATAGCGATAAAGTAAAGGAATTATATGGTGCTTGCATCTTATGCAATAAAGAGACAACCATAAGGCTCATGCCAGTTGCTGATAACTTTAACAAAACATGATCATCTCATACAACAATTTATATCTCATCACGTCTTGACCATATCACATCACAACATACCCTGCAAAAACAAGTTAGACGTCCTCTACTCTGTTGTTGCAAGTTTTACGTGGCTGCTACGGGCTTAGCAAGAACGGTTCTTACCTACGGCATGAAAACCACAACGTGGTATAGTGATTGCTTTTTGATCTTCAGAAAGAACCATGTTCATTGAATCCGATTCAACTAAAGTTGGAGAAACTGACACCCACTAGCCACATGTGTGCGAAGCACGTCGGTAGAATGAGTCTCATGAATGCGGTCATGTAATGTCGGTTCGTGCTGCTTCATCCAACAATACCGCTGAATCAAGAAACAACTAGTGACGGCAACCAATATGTATATACCCACGCCCACAACTTCTTTGTGTTCTACTCGTGCATATAACATCTACGCATAGACCTGGCTCGGATGCCACTGTTGGGGAACGCAGTAATTTCAAAAATTTCCTACGCACACGCAAGATCTATCTAGGTGATGCATAGCAACGAGAGGGGAGAGTTGTCCACGTACCCTCGTAGACCGTAAGCAGAAACGTTATGACAACGCGGTTGATGTAGTCGTACGTCTTCACGATCCGACTGATCCTAGCACTGAAGGTACGGCACCTCCGCGATCTGCACACATTTAGCTCGATGACGTCCCACGAACTCTAGATCCAGCTGAGTGTCGAGGGAGAGCTTTGTCAGCACGACGGTGTGATGACCGTGATGATGAAGTTACCGACGCAGGGCTTCGCCTAAGCACTACAACGATATGACAGAGGTGGAAATCTGTGGAGGGGGGCACCGCACACGGCTAAGAGATCAACTTGTGTGTCTATGGGGTGCCCCCTCCCCGTATATAAAGTATTGGAGGAGGGGAGGGCCGGTCCTCTCTGTGACGCGCCCTAGGAGGAGTCCTACTCCCACCGGGAGTAGGATTCCCCCCTTTCCCTAGTAGGAGTAGGAGAGAAGGAAGGGGGAGAGAGAAGGAAGGGGGGCCGGCCCCCCACCCAATTCAGATTGGGCTAGGGGGGCATGCCCTCCACCTTGGCCTTCCTCTCCTCTATTCCACTAAGGCCCATATACTCCCCGGGGGGTTCCGGTAACCTCCCGGTACTCCGGTAAATGCCCGAACTTATCCGGAACCATTCCGATGTCCAAACATAGGCTTCCAATATATCGATCTTTATGTCTCGACCATTCCGATACTCCTCGTCATGTCTGTGATCATATCTGGGACTCCGAACTACCTTCGGTACATCAAAACACATAAACTCATAATACCGATCGTCACCGAACGTTAAGCGTGGGGACCCTACGGGTTCGAGAACTATGCATGTAGACATGACCGAGACTCATCTCCGGTCAATAACCAATAGCGGAACCTGGATGCTCACATTAGTTCCTACATATTGTATGAAGATCTTTATCGGTTAAACCGCACAACAACATACATTGTTCCCTTTGTCATCGGTATGTTACTTGCCCGAGATTCGATCGTAGGTATCTCAATTCCTAGTTCAATCTCGTTACCGGCAAGTCTCTTTACTCGTTTCGTAATGAAACATCCCGTAAATAACTCATTAGTCACATTGCTTGCAAGGCTTATAGTGATGTGCATTACCGAGAGGGCCCAAAGATACCTCTCTGATACACGGAGTGACAAATCCTAATCTCGATCTATGCCAACTCAACAAACACCATTGGAGACACCTTAGAGCATCTTTGTAGTCACCCAGTTACATTGTGACGTTTGATAGCACACTAAGTGTTCCTCCGGTATTAGGGAGTTGCATAATCTCATAGTCATAGGAACATGTATAAGTTATGGAGAAAGCAATAGCAGTATACTAAACGATCAAAGTGCTAAGCTAATGGATGGGTCAAGTCAATCACATCATTCTCTAATTATGTGATTCCGTTCATCAAATGACAACTTTTTGTCCATGGCTAGGAAACTTAACCATCTTTCATTAACGAGCTAGTCAAGTAGAGGCATACTAGTGACACTTTGTGTGTCTATGTATTCACACATGTACTAAGTTTTTGGTTAATACAATTCTAGCATGAATAATAAGCATTTATCATGATATAAGGAAATATAAATAACAACTTTTTTATTGCCTCTAGGGCATATTTCCTTCAGAAGGGACACCACAAACCACATTGGGTCTCTTGGAAATCAATGACTTAACCAAAGAGCATGGGCAGCCTAGGCTTCAAAGACTTCAAGCTATTTAACTTGGCCGTGTTAGTGTGGTAAGCATGATGTTGCTTCAAAATCTAGAGTCGCTAAGTGCCCGAATGCAAAAATCTTGACTGCAGCCTTGGGCGGTCACCCAAGTCAAGTTTGGAGGGTTGTGATCGAAGGCAGAGACACTAAAGTTAGGCTTGATTAAAAGAATATGCAATGGCCGGTCTACTAGTATCTAGGATGACAACTAGCTACCCAGGGGGAGATGCTAAGACCATATGGGTGTGTGGCACCTAACCCACCACACCTAGTTTGGAAGCTCATAGATGTAACGACAGCAATATAGAACAAGCAGCTTGTTAACGAGGTATTCATGCTAATGGACATCAAGGTAATCATGGGGGTACCTTTATGCACCAAAAACATACCGGATTTCTGGAGCTGGTTTTTTTTTGTAAAAATGGAACATTCACAGTGCAATCAGCATATAACATGCTTGTAGCAACACATCAAAGGAGGAAGGCGTGGCTAGAAGGAAACACCGACTCCTCTAGCACCGCCCGGGAAGAGCAAGCATGGAAAACCCTTTGAAGAATGCAAGTAACAAGTAAGGTCCACATGTTCCTATGGCGCCTATCGAAACATTCAATTCCAACCAGCTACGTAAGGGCTCACATTCACATGAGCAGCTCCGATGCATGTGGATTATGCTGGTCACCAGACTCATGGAGGCATTCGTTAATTGTCTGCACCATGTCAAGGTGCACCTGGGCACTAGTTGATGAGAAGATGGCGCAAACCTTAGTTTCAGCTATAGAACCAAACGCCAAGCAGTGGTGAAAGATCGTGGATGTCGCCTAGAGGGGGGGTGAATAGGCGTTTTAAAATAATTACGGTTTAGGCTTGAACAAATGCGGAATAAACCTAGCGGTTAATTTGCCAAGCACAAAGCCTAAAAAAACTAGGCTCACCTATGTGCACCAACAACTTATGCTAAGAAAGATAAGCAACTATGTGATAGCAAGATATATATGACAAGAAACAATATGGCTATCACAAAGTAAAGTGCATAAGTAAAGGGCTCGGGTAAGAGATAACCGAGGCACGAGGAGACGACGATGTATCCCGAAGTTCACACCCTTGCGGATGCTAATCTCCGTTTGGAGCGGTGTGGAGGCACAATGCTCCCCAAGAAGCCACTAGGGCCACCGTAATCTCCTCACGCTCTCACACAATGCAAGATGCCGTGATTCCACTAAGGGACCCTTGAGGGCGGTCACCGAACCCGTACAAATGGCAACCCTTGGGGGCGGTCACCGAACCCGTACACTTTGGCAACCCTTGGGGGCGGTCACCGGTACCCGTCAAATTGCTCGGGGCGATCTCCACAACCTAATTGGAGACCCCGACGCTTGCCCGGAGCTTTGCACCACAATGATTGAGCTCCGAACACCAACAACCGTCTAGGGAGCCCAAGCACCCAAGAGGAACAAGCTCAAGGGTACCAAGCACCCAAGAGTAATAAGCTTCTCAACTTGTAACTTCCACGAATCACGTGGAGAACTCAAACCGATGCACCAAATGCAATGGCAAGGGCACACAGAGTGCCCAAGTCCTTCTCTCTCAAATCCCACCGAAGCAACTAATGCTAGGGAGGAAAATGAGAGGAAGAACAAGAAAGAGAACACCAAGAACTCCAAGATCTAGATCCAAGGGGTTCCCCTCACATAGAGGAGAAAGTGATTGGTGGAAATGTGGATCTAGATCTCCTCTCTCTTTTCCCTCAAAAACTAGCAAGAATCCATGGAGGGATTGAGAGTTTAGCAAGCTCGAAGAAGGTCAACAATGGGGGAAGAACACGAGCCCAAAGGATAAGGTTCAAAGGGGAAGAAGACCCCCTTTTATAGGAGGGGGAAAATCCAACCGTTATCCCCCACTCAGCCCCGCAGAGAGCGGTACTACCGCGGAGGCAGGGCGGTACTACCGCTCATAAGCGGTACTACCGCTCCCCTTCAGCGGTACTGCCGCGCCAGAAGAAAAGGGGCTGGGCCTGGGACCCAGAGCGATACTACCATGGAGGCAGGGCGGTACTACCACTAATAAGCGGTACTACCGCCACTACTACCGCAGCAAGTGCCGCAAAACCCGACATGAGAAAAAGCACACTCGAGTCGAGGCGGTAGGAGCATGGAGCCGCAACGGTACTACTGCTGAGACCATCAAGCGGTACTACCGCTCCGAGGAGCGGTACTACCGCTTAGTGAGCTTAAGCGGTACTACCGCTGTGGCCCGTGGTACTACCGCTGCGGAGCGGTACTGCCGCTTGTGACTCCTCAGCGGTACTACCGCTGGGTACCACGGTACTACCGCTGGGACCCTGACAAAAACCACACTCAAGAAAATCAGAACTGCCATAACTTCTGCATATGAGCTCCGAATTGAGCAAACTCAAGCTTGTTGAAAACAAGACGACGAGTAGCATCAAAACAGCGACTGGTTATAGTAAGAAGAGGCAGGGGAGGAATGCCAACAAATAGAGGAGTGAAACCTCCAACCAAGAAGAACTGGCAAAACCTCCAACATCGAAAACATCATAGAAGAAGCATGCGAACTCTGTTTTCGATGAACTCAAGCTTGTCATCAAGATGACCATAAGCTCTAAGACTCACAAAGAGAACCAAACAAGAACCAAGAAAGATGATGCAAGGATGCAATGGTTTGAGCTCTCTACGAACGATACGATCAAGCTACTCATCGAGAGCCCCCCTTGATAGTACGGCAATCGATCCTATAACCCGGTCTCCCAACTACCATCATGAGACCGGTAAAATAGAAAACCTATCAAGGGCAAACCTTTGCCTTGCACATGGTCCACTTGAGCTAGATGATGACGATCTTGACTTCCTCAAGT
Organism: Triticum urartu; assembly: GCF_056163025.1. NCBI lineage: Eukaryota > Viridiplantae > Streptophyta > Magnoliopsida > Poales > Poaceae > Triticum > Triticum urartu. The sequence continues at coordinate 470,433,387 of NC_141875.1, read as the reverse complement.
TGGACCACCTTTCTTGATTGTGTTGGCACGATGAAGACTAGATGATTGCTCCCCCATAGACCACTATGGGTGAGCCACTCTTCGGCACATCTTCACAAGTCCATTGTCACCACAATGGCCGGCAAGCTTCAAGCACTTGATCTCTTCACGATGATCCACTTGAACTTGCACACGGCAATCTTGATGACGATCACCACTTGATGTCATCCTCTCCATGGGTTGAGAGATATCTTCCTCTTGACACAAGCCCATGAACATGTACCTAACCCCACGTAGAACTCTCACATAGACCATGGGTTAGTACACAAAGCACAATGGACAATGCTTACCAAACCATGGGATCACTTGATCCCTCTCGGTACATCTTCTATGCTTTGTGAGTTGATCAACTTGATTCACTCTTGACTTAGTCTTGATCAACCTTGAATCTTTCCAACTCTCTTCGTTTGGATGATGTCTTGAAGGTAAACATGAATGATCACACAATCTTCTTCTTCAAGACATGCTTGCAATAAGCTCAACTCTCAAATGACCAATCTTTGGATAATTCCTTGAATAGCACCTTGGTCGACACAAACTTTTCTTGACACCAACACATGTACTCCAAGAAAAGCCTATGGACAAAACCTTCAAATATAACTCAAGGCAACCATTAGTCCATAGAGATTGTCATCAATTTCCAAAACCAAACATGGGGGCACCGCATGTTCTTTCAAGTGGCTATTCACACACATGGAATCATTATCACATGAGCTCTTCATGAAGTTATCAGTGACACTATGGGCGACCTGGGTAGAAAGAAGGAAGGCTATCCATGAAGTAATATTTCAAAGCCCCTAGTTGATACACCATTTTGTCAAACAATTCATTAAAGAACTTGATATGATCAAAGAAGTCAAGCCGGTGTCAGTTGGGGCTATGGCCGCACCACCAGGGAATCCCCACACGCAAAGGCTCCACCTGCAGGATAAAGCAAAATACATGTTGATGTTGGCGTCCACTCAGGCGGGAGGGGATCGACTGTAGCTATGTGTAGGGATAGGCGGGGCAATGTCGGCATATGTAAACCTGGGGTGTTACTAGCCCAGTAAGAAGAGCCTTGACCACGAAGGCAAAGATATCTCCTTCATCTGGAAGATGTACCAGGAGACCCTGATGGACCCGCTGGGCTATAACGAGGGTTATCAGGAGACGCCACAAGGGTCAGGCACAGGTCGCCACGGGGAGGCTCCTCGTTGAGCCTCCCCGGGAAGGTACTTTGACAAGCCTTCAACCCGCTGGAAGGGATGGTTCGTGACTCAAAGACTACACATGGACTTGTACTCGAAAAACATTACTGCAAGCATAAGGAAGCCTACTGGGGTAGAATGACAAGTCCTCGTGTGTCAGGTCTCCGCAAGGACCCTTGCGGCTCAATCCATCCAGGATGACTACAGTAAGATTCACCTACAACCTACAACCTCTACAGTGGCAGTACTTCGCCACCGCCCAACAAATGCTGAAGCGGGCAGGTAAGTGTCCAGGGGGTAACTCGCCGCCCCAGAAGGACGTCATCATCATTCGTGCAAGCATGCCATGGGAGACCATGCCTTTGCTGTACAGGCTACACAAGTCTACTCTAAATGTATATTTGGCCAATCGGTGCCTCCGGCAAGGCCTCCCTGGACACTATAAATAGGCGAGGTCAAAACCTCACAAGGAGTCGATCTTTTGGACAGCAGAAGCAGTAGAGACCTACCTCTTTCACCTTGTAAGAGATACATTGTATCTCAATACCATTGCAATACAAAAGAAAGCAAGAGTAGGGTATTACACCAAGAAGGTGGCCCGAACCTGGGTAGTTCTCTGTGTTCATTTGTGGTTCACCCACCATATTTGCTCACGACTTAGGTTTGTTGGACGTGTTCAGTCCCTGGCCTAACTCTCAAAGAGTTGTTGCTCACAACTCATATGTAGGTTCTCAAAAATAGATATTTGTCGTGCCAGATAGGGGACTGAGACATTTCCAGTAGCCTAGGTCCACTTTCTCTCTAAGCGTGTGGATCTTCAAACATTTCATCGAAGATGGTGTGAGGCAGGATCCCTCGTCGATGGCATGCGCCCAGGTGCATCAACCTGGTCAGGGTCTCTTCCCACTATGTCGCGGTAGCGTGCAGTCATAGAGGCGTTGTGGGGGGAGTCCTGCGCATGAGGAACCAAGGGCCCTCGAGGCCCACGCAAACGTCTCTCTTGCACATCCGGCAGAAGGTCAGAGAACAACTAAGGAGCTATGTCACCCACTTCTGTTGACTCCACGTGCAGACCCATGGCATTCCTGAGGCTGTCATCGTTGCGGCTTTCTTTGAGAATGTCCCCGGCCTGGGAGTGCGTGCAGAGCTTGCGGCGCAGGCAGTGACGGCTGTGGCGAGCCTCTATCGTGTCGCACACTAGTGTGTTCGGTCCCTTGAGGTCGGCATCCTTCCTGGGTCCCACCGCTTTCGCCGCATCGAGCCAGTTCTCCTGAGAGCAGTTGTTCCTGTGAACGGGATCGAGCAGGCCCAGTCGGCTTCAGGGGAGGGACCCGCTACCTCGAGCACTTCTGCTCAGGTCGCCCTAGTGGCCACGCCAGCCTCCTAGGCAGGACCAACCATGGCGACCCTCGCCTACGAGGTCACCTTCGATGATGGGGACGCCTCCCGCAGCATCTCTGTCGGTGTCAAAACCGGCGGATCTCGGGTAGGGGGTCCCGAACTGTGCGTCTAAGGCGTATGGTAACAGGCGGCAAGGGACAAGATGTTTACCCAGGTTCAGGCCCTCTTGATGGAGGTAATACCCTACGTCCTGCTTGATTGTTCTTGATGATATGAGTATTACAAGAGTTGATCTACCACGAGATCGTAGAGGCTAACCCTAGAAGCTAGCCTATGGTATGATTGTATGTTGTCCTATGGACTAAACCCTCCGGTTTATATAGACACCGGAGGGGGCTAGGGTTACACAAGGGAGGTTACAAGGGAGGATATTTACATATCCGTATTGCCTAGCTTGCCTTCCACGCCAAGGAGAGTCCCATCCGGACACGGGACGAAGTCTTCAATCTTGTATCTTCATAGTCCAATAGTCCGGCTGTCCGGAGACCCCCTAATCCAGGACTCCCTCAGTAGCCCCCGAACCAGGCTTCAATGACGATGAGTCCGGCACGCAGTATTGTCTTCGGCATTGCAAGGCGGGTTCTTCTCCAAATCCTGAATATCTGCTAAGTAGTGTCTGGCTCCCATAAATGTTGGACTTCTTGGCTTCTGCACCCAATAAGGGCCATCTTCCACGCGTCGAGCGAATGCGAGGAGCTAGGGCGTTTTTACATTCACCCCCCTAACCAGGTAAATAAATCGCCTATTAAAGGGATGGGGATTCTTAGATCCAATCCACACCATCCTCCACAGCGAGAATCCATCAGAGCGCGCTCGGAAAAATCCATTCCATCATGGCCGGCCACTGCGGCTCCTCCTCTCGCTCCCGTAGCCCTAAGCCCGGCGATTGGGAGAAGTGTTCCGTCCCGCACGGCCGATTAGTAGAGTTGCAGACCCAGGGATTTCTCCCTCCAGCATATATGGTCCCCGTCCGAGCCGGGCTCGCCACTTATAATGGCGGGGAGCAAGCGGAGAGCTTTCCCAATCCCTCCAAGGGGGAGCGGGTATCCCTTGTCCCTTACTTACTAAGGGGACTCAGATTTCCAATTCATCCGTTCCTTCGCGGGCTCCCGGAGTTTTACGGTCTCCAGTTGCATAATTTCACCCCCGCTTCCATATTACACATCGCCGGTTATGTTGCCATTTGTGAGATGTTTTTGGGCTGCGAGGCTCATTTCGAGTTGTGGAAAAGGCTATTCTGCCTTGTGCCCCGCACACAGAAGGGGTCACTTTATCAATTGGGCGGAGCCGAAATATGGCGCATCGCTGAGACCGAATACCCGTCCGGTACTCCGAGGAAGACGTCCGAAGACTGGCCTTCAGAGTGGTTTTACATGGAGGACGTCCCCCTTCCAGACCCTGTTCGGCGGGGTCTTCCCAAGTTCAACAACGCTCCTCTGAAGAAACGTCGAAGTTGGCGCCCACGGAGCCCCCAGGAGGAAGATAACGGACAAGTCCTTTATCTGATGAACCGGATTAAAGCGCTGGCTCAATCAGGAATGACAATAATCAAGGTTATGTCAATATGCATAATGCGGGGGGTGCAACCACTTCAATATCGAGGGAACCCCCTGTGGTGTTTTAACGGGGAAGACGATGCCACCCGTTGCGGGCGCAAGGGACCTGACTCATTTGCTGCTTTAGCGAAAGTTCTGTCTGAGTTGTTCAAGGGAGAGGAAGAGGAGTTCATCCATATTAAACCAAGGGACGGATTCTCCATGTACAACCCTCCAAGCTGGGTGAGTTGTACCTTTTTACTCTCAACCTTCCCGCATTCTTCGTCGAGGGTACTCACCTTGCCATTTGACGGCAGGAACTGCGAAAGGCGGTAAGGGAGGTCAACAGCCCACCTCCACAACCGGAGGACCCTGGCCGGGCCCTCGATCCCGGACTTGAAGAGGATCCGGACATATTCGTGGAGCTGATAGACAGGCAATTCTATCAATTGAGCTGCGATGACGCTATGGTGGCCATAACGGCCGACTATCCTAGACTACTCCCTGCGTCGCACGTAAGAAAAACCAAAGTCCCAACTCCCAAAAAAGGATCCCCTTTTATGCACTTCACCTACCGTACACGTATGGTGTCTTACAGGGAAGGCCTTCAGGACGCCATGCCGAACCTGCAGCAACTCGCCAACAAGAGGCACCGAAGCCGGGTAGGCAAAAAAGGAAGGCGGTCAGGACGGAGACGCCAGCACTGAGGTATGACACAAAACCTCACTCTGTGGTTGTCGTCTTGCTTAAAATATAATGACATCCGTGTTTCCTAGAAAAAACGCCCGCTAGACTATATTCGGAGAGGCTGCCGATCACGCCTCGCCAGCTGGGCTCCAGGGGCGGACATAGAGGCGGAAGCTAACGTGAGGCAGATGCCGAATGTTCCTCCTACAAAGGATGCGGACAGACTATCCGCTACAAATTTCAAAGTGGAGAGCGCCATGAATCACAAGCGTCGCCGGGCCGTACTCTGTGACGCTTGTTTCTCACCCGAGGCATTTGATGCCTTCAATTCCGGAGATGCGTACACCCGTGCTGCTCAAAATGGTCTAGCCAGAGCCACGGACCAGTATGTATGGGATATACGGGTAAGTAAATCTGACGATTATATGTATTAGTAGCCCCTGAGACTTGAAACAGTTGACACAACTGATTTAAGGATCATTATTTGAGCAGGTTCTTACAGAGAAGAATTCCCAATTGTCTCAAGAGCTGGAAGAGTGCAAGGCCCAGCTAGGGGCCGCTGTTGCCGCGTTGAGGGAGTCCGAGAAGGGTCCCTCTGGTAACACATGTTTCCCTTGCAAAGAATACAGGTACCAGGTAGTATGTGGCATATATGCAAATCTAACAATAGATGTTGCAGGTGACCCCGGAGTGAATCCGGACGCCATAGCGGTGAATGCGACACGTGCTGATCGGCAGCTAAATGCTAGTGAGCACGTGTTTACGCGAGTCAGGCAGGAGAAAAATAATCTCCAAGACGCCAATACCCGGCTGGGCGAGGAACTGAAAGATGTCCGGGCCCAGCTTGCAGACTCCGTAAAGGAGAATAAGCGGCTTCGGCGCGGCATTTTTAGTAAGTGTTTAAACGAACTTTTAAAGGAGTTCGGCGAAGAAGCCGACTAACAGAGTTGTGTCTGCAGGTATGCTGACGGGTCGTCTCGCAGAAGAGATGCCCGGGTCTTCGGGTGATCTTCTACCAGAGCTCTCACAACTGCACGAGCAAGTTGGGCAGGTGATGTAGGGTATTGTCCAAGCCTTGTGGCCATCCGCGTACCCGCCAGGAGGCATGGGAGAGCTTGTAGAGAAGCTCAAGGGGGCACGGCGGCGCTTCCGATTATGGAAGATATCAGCTTGCCGACAAGGTGCAAGGGAATCCTGGGCTATGGTGAAGACGTGATATACCAAAGCGGACCCAAACCACATGGCCGAGGTCGGACCTGTGGGGCCTGATGGGAAGGAGATCCCCGTCAATTTAGTGTATGATCAAGTAGAATTAGCCGCAAAGTATTCACAACAGGATTGTAGGCTAGACAGCCTGTTGGATGGTATAGAAGAAGAATTTAATCAGTCTTAGTGACTGTGTACTTCAAGTGACATATGTAATGTCCCTAGCCGGATTGTAAATCATTTGTCATGGTGGACCTTTTCGCTTCGACCTCTGGACCCGATAGTCCGGAGTGTATCCGAATACCCGCTCGATTATGTAAAACCGGGGTATGCATGGAAACCAGGCGTAGGGGTCATAAGTGCTTGAACAGACAAGTACCCAACTAGCTATGTTATATTACATGGGTAGTAAGAAACATCTTCCAGGGAGAATAGTTCCGTTAAGGGTTCCTTTCCCTGGGTACGCATGCCCTAATGTGCATGTCCGAACTGCGAAAAGGAACGCAGGCTATAAACATCTGGGGGCATTTTTCAAATTAAATAAAATTCATCTTTTGTTCGTCGACCGAATATTCCCTTAAGAACGCTAGCTTTCGGCTTCACCCAGTCTAAGGTACACATCCGGCTGACCCGGCAGTAACAATCGCAGAGGTGCTCCCCTTATGCCCTAGCCGAATTAACGGGAACGTAGGGCATAAATACAAGAGCCAGGCAACCCAGCTTGGCCAAAACTTAAGTCATATCGATGCATATAATGGCGAAAAAGGTACATGAGGAAGAATAACACATGTGTGGGACATAAAGCCCAGAAAAATAGTCATATTAAGCTTCTGTGTAAGAAGCCCCCAGGTATAATGAGCACGGTTAGCGCGGCACGATTGTGTAACCAAGACACAAGTTTAGCCTTTTAGGGCCTGGATGAGAAATAAAAAGAGAGGAAGAGAGAAAAGACAGATATGCAAAAATTGATGGAGGTGAGGAGACGAACATATAGTCCGGCACTAGGCGTAGAATCTTCGGAGTCTGGCTGCGTTCCATGGGTTTGGCTCGAGTTGATTATTCGATGCATCCCGCAGACGGTACGCTCCACCGGTCAGAACCTGGTCAATAATGGAGGGACATTCCCATTTGGGCTTGAGCTTGTTCTTTTTCTTCTCCGGCAGGCGTAGAACTAGTTCGCCAACGTTGTAGGTTTTCGCCCGTACTTCTCTGCTTTGATACCTTCGAGCCTGTTGCTGATAAAATGCGGAACGGGCCTTTGCCACGTCGCGCTCCTCCTCCAGGGCGTCCAAACTATCCTACCGATCAAGCTCGGCCTCTTTTTCCTCGTACATGCGCACTCGAGGTGAGTCATGAATTATGTTGCAAGGCAGAACTGCCTCTGCGCCGTACACCATAAAGAATGGTGTGTATCCGGTAGTGCGATTCGGCGTGGTCCGCAGCCCCCATAGTACGGAGTCGAGCTCCTCTACCCAGTGCGTGTTTGATTCCTTTAAGGACCGCACTAGTCTGGTTTTAATTCCGCTCATGATAAGACCATTTGCTCGCTCAACTTGACCGTTAGTTTGCAGGTGATAGACAGAAGCATTGTCGAGCTTGATGTCCATATTGCTACACCAGAGTTTCACCTCTTCGGCTGTGAAATTCATGTCATTGTCCGTGATGATGCTGTGGGGGATGCCATAACGGTGTACAACCCCAGATATGAAGTCTATCACCGGTCCGGATTCAGCCGTTTTGACGGGTTTGGCTTCTATCCATTTGGTGAATTTATCCACCATGACCAGTAAGTATTTTTTCTTATGGGTTCCCCCTTTAAGGGGTCCGACCATGTCAAGCCCCTAGACCGTGGAGGGCCAAGTAATGGGTATTGTTTGGAGGGAGCACTACAAAAAAATACACTTCCATGATGATACGTGTTTGTCACGGTAGGTCGCTTTTTTGTCATGCATGTACATCCATGACAAATTTATGACAGAATCAAGATAGTCATACCTGTGCTGTCGTAGAAGTGTTCCATGACATTACCAAAATTATCATCACAGAAGTGTCCACTTCCATGACGATAAATCGCGCGTCACAGAAGTGCTTTCGTCAAGGGTGACCGACATGTGGCATCCACCGTAACGGAACGTCGTTAAGCTATCGGGTCGGGTTTTGGATCCGATAACCCGTTAACAGCCCCGACCAATGGGGATTTTCCACGTGTAAAATCATCATTGGCTAGAAGAAACACGTGTCGGCTCATCGTTGGGACAGATGCCATCCACTCACTGGACAGAAGGCGCCTATGATATGTCGACACGTGGCACGGCCCAACAAGTTTAAATGGGCCGGCCCAACTAAAGGCCCACAAGATTTTGCTGACCATAATGGGCCGGCCCAGCTAAAGGCCCACGAGATTTTGCAGACCATAATGGGCTGGCCCAGCTAAAGGCCCACAAGATTTCACGGGCCATAATGGGCCGGCCCAGGTACAGGCCCACAAGATTTTTGTGTGCCATAATAGGCCGGCCCAGGTAAAGGCCCACAAATTCTTGCGGATCATAATGGGCCGGCCCAGTTAAAGGCCCACGAGATTTCGCCGACATTAATGGGCCGGCCCAGCTATAGGCCCACAAGATTTTGAGGACCCTAGTAGGCCGGCCCGTTAACTGGCTACCATGTTTTGGGCCAAATGCCGGCCCATATTTGATACGGTCTATTAATGGCCGGCCACGCTCCGGGCCTAATAGTGGCCCATATGAGATTCGGCCCGTTAAAAGCCTACCACGTTCTGGGCCAAATTACGGCCCAGATCAGGTCCGGCCCTTTAAGAGCTTCTGGGCCTAATTATGGCCTATATTAGATTCGGCCCGTCAACTGGACACTATGCTTTTGGGCCCACTTGCTAAAGGCCCACTTAGTAATTCGGCCTGATATTAGTTTTGGCATGTTAAGGGCCTGTTTAACATTTCGGCCCTATATTAATTTCAGCCTATTAAAAGCCCGTCATATAGTTGGGCCTAACTACGGCCCGGTTTGCATCCGGCCTGCTTGTAGCCGATATCTAATTGGGCCAAACAAGGACCGAGACAATTTTTCGGCCTGTCAAAAGCCCGTGATTTGATTCGCACAATCATGGGCCGGGGTTCATTTCGGGCTGCTGTCGGCCCGTGAGCTGATCGGCACGTTTCAGGCCCAACCTACATCGTGATTGCATGACGGCCCGATTATGTACCGTAATTTTACGGTTTGGCCGGTTTACTGCGAAGACAGGATATATATACAGTAAAGTAACTGCAGCATCGTGAATAAGAAAAAACCTATACTATACAATAAAGAAATTATGGCATATTACATCCACTGGGCATCAAAGTTCGCCAGTATGATAATAAAGCACAAGCAGACAACAGATTACATACACTGGGCATCAAAGATCGCCACCAGTGCAAATAAACACGCCGACAAAATAATATACAAAACCGACAGCACTTCAATAGAGTTCAAGAAAGGTTAGCCCTGCTGGGGAGCTGCAGTGCAAGCAGCTGAGCAAGATGATGAGACTGCGCTTGTTCAACACTTATATCTTCCTCACTCTGAAAGATAAACAAGCAGACAGATGATAGGTTCTGCACATAAAAGTATCAGTGCTGACAATTCATCACATTTCCTACTGACGAATAAAGTGACACAGTTTAAATTTTCATTAACACAATATGGTATTGTTCAGGTCAAGACATGGCAGGAAATGACATTGTGAAGGAGTTGGCAGCTTCACGACACCACTGGATTATAGATCAAGAACTCATAAGTATCAATGGTTAGTGTGTTGTCAATTTATACCATTTCAGATTGGCAAATAAAGAGACGGTTTAAATAATAGTAGAATGATATGACATTTTTCATAGTTAAGACATTGCAGAATATGACATTGTGCTGTAGTGGGTAGATTCACCACACCACTGGATTACAGATGAAGAACAGAAGCATACATGCAGTGCAAAAGAAGATCACTTGCTCTGTATAGTTTAATTTACATGGTATGAAGAAGGAACTTGGTTGTACAACTGAAAACTTAAATTGAGAAAGGACGAACTTTTGTTTATGAACTACATATAATAAACTTTAAACAAGCAATTTGATGCAAACACCAAAAATAAACAGCTGTTGCAGTCATGCCTAACCAAATATATACAACAAAGTTTGAAGGCTTGAGATGGACAAACTTACATTATTGGTGAAGACAGGCTCTATAAAGGCCTTGTCCATGCTGATGGGGGGGATTCAAGAAGTTTACCACAGAATCTTCTTCAAAAGCATTGCCTTTATTCTACATTTTGTTAAGAGTAAACATAGATGTGATAATATACGAAAAAATGGAGAATATTTAAGATAAGATGAAGAGTGGTGCTACATAACCAAGTAGCTATAAATGTAAGTGCAGCGATACAGGCAAAAGGTACAGCCAAGAGCAATGCACAGCTAAACTTCTTCAGTACCAACCTTATGGTAAGAGTAAATATAGATCTGATGTGTAGAAAATGGAGGGTAAAGGAAAATAAGCTGTAGAGTGATGGTACATGAACAACTACCTGTCATTATAAGTACACTGATAAAGGATAGCATGTACTTACAAGAACAATGCAGAGCTAAAAAAACATTGGCATTGGATATATTCTACACTAATGTAACCATTCATACAGATCAGATAATTTGGAGCGAACAATTGATAAGCAAGCTATCATGCATACTGCTGTCACATAATGAACCAGGTATGTATGCAAGTACAGTGATACAGGACAACAGGTACTAACAAGAGCAAAGCAGCGGGCAACATATTTAAGATATCCTGTCGTTCTTGTCAAACCAGAATTCTTCTTCGAGCAGATTTCCTGCAAAAAAGATCCGTAAGGCACATGCGGAAAAGTAGAAGTTCAAATTGTCATGTGATTTCATAGACAGTACCTCATCCTGGGAACGAGACCAGTGCATAACAAGGTTTTTCCATTCAATGTCTTCTAAATTTAGCACAGGAGACTTCACCAGAAATTCGTTTATAGACTTGCCATCAAAGTGTGATTTGCTCAGGTAACACCGATACTGCTGCAATGCTTCCTTGAAAAGCACAAGCAAGCTTTGCTCGTCATGACTATCCAGATTGACCCTCGCCTAGTTACAACAATGTAATGTAAATCATTGATGTGTTTAATCAGCAAAAAATAGGAAAATAATAGCCATGAATAATAGCACTTACACGTAAGTTGGACAGAAGATGTGAAAATGGTGTTTGTCTTCACAATAATCTTCCCATGGTGGGAATATATGCACGTAGTCCCTAACAATATTGAAAGCATTGTCTTTTAAACTAGGAATAAATGGAATGGGGTTCCAATCTGCAGGAATTGGCCGTCTCTGCAGTTGGGATAGGTCTTCGATCGATGGACTTGCTGTACTTTTTGCTAGAGTGGGATTTTTCTGTGGTACAACTGGTGCTATGGCAAATGAAATCGGTATACCTTTTGCTGGAGTGCAGGTCCTGTGTGGTGGGGCTAGTGGTGTGGCCAGTGAAGTATGGGTACAGTCTGCTGGAGTCGGTCCTACGTTTTGTGTCACTGGTTGTACAACCAATATAAGTGGGGTGTTGTCTGATTTCTTTGGCACCACCACATTTTTCAAGGACTTTGCTGGTGCTCCTTCAGGTTTGGCAATCACCCTCTTCCTTTTTGATGTCTGATGCACAAGAACAGCATTTGAGTGGAAAAACATGGTATGATGACAGATGGAATATGTATTGATAATGGATGGGCATGGCATCTCGACATATATGATGAGTAAACTAAGCAGATGGCGGTGCAACAAAGTAGAAGAAATGCAAGACAACATATGCAAGATACCCGCAATCAATAAAACATTGCCAAATTAGAACAAGCACCTTGATGGGTGAACAGGACAGGCCATCTGCCTTTGACTCCTCGAGGTTAGAATAGTCATTAGGATCATATTCTGAACAAGAATCAACAGGTGGGGAGCATATGAGTTTCATTGCATCCAGAATGGCACTCAATGCCTTGGTGCCAATTTTGTAAGTCATTACAGTGTTTAACTTCAAGAGTGGACTGCTGCTAGTGCGACACAAAGCAGCTACACAGATCATAGTGTAGATATAATGGGAAAACCTTAAGCATCAGAGTAAAATTAGCAAAGTGGAACTTGCTGGAATATACGTGCTAGTATTGCCGGTACGGCTAGAAAGGCTTCGGATACCAGCTCTCTTCAAGTGAAGGTGCGGTACTATTAATATCAATGTAACTCTCAAAGGCAACACAGCTCCCCGCATTTCCTTGCTATTCTTATAGGATTTAAGTGGGCAGGCCACTACAAATCCTATTCCTATGTTTACAAGATCCTACGAATCAAAGAGGCTCAAAGTGTCCATCACAACCAACCGTATAGACCTCTACGCTGCAAATGTCCCTGCTCATCTTCAGTACAAGGAACATACTGTACTACTATCATACTCCCTCCGTTCCAAAATATAAGTCTTGGTAGAGATTTCCACTATGGATCACATACAGATGTATCCAGGTACATTTTAGAGTGTAGATTCACTTATTTTGCTCCATATGTAGTCCATGGTGGAATCTATACAAAGACTTGTATTTAGGAACGGAGAGAGTACATATTAAAGAAGAACGGAAGAGGAACATGGTAAAGAAGAGCAAGCAGATTTTGGATAATAAAATGTTGGTTGCGCAGTGCCCACACATGATGAACCAGAGCGCATTAAGAATGCAACTCCTAGCTGTCTCTCGACCATTTCAGGCGGTTGGATGAAGATCCTATGTCTCCTAACCCTTCTTCTTCCTTGTCTCTGATTCTTCCCATACAGAACACCGCACGGGCCGCCGGCCGAACCACCGGCCCCCACCGCCTGTGTTCCTCCGCCACCCCCACCCCCACCCCCACCCCAACCCCCACTCGCATCGAGTTTTCTTCGTTCGGCGAGGCCCCACAACCACCCGAGCCCCTTCGATCGCACCGACGAACTCCGACGAGCTCTGAAAAATCGACTGACCCAATTTTGAAATTTAGTCTACTGTGATTTAACTAGTGTGGAATATAAAAGGGGAAAACCATAAGCATTGCGAGTATGGTGTTGAGCGTGCCATGGCGGATCTGAAGGTGCAAACTGGACAAAGGAAACTTCGCAACCAAGACAAGAAATCAGAGTAAAGCAGTGGCGATCTATTTTCTTGCTGCGATAAATAAGTTGAGCAGATACGAAAGAGTACCACCTCTAGTGCGGCGCCGTGTACGCATCTGCTGAGAATTTGACGGTGTTGCGATAGTGATGGCTGTCAGCGGCGTGGAAGCAGATCTAGGAGGGTAGATGGTGGCGGCGGGGCACGGTGGACGAGACGGTCGTAGGAGCGGCGCCGGCAAGGTGGACGACGGCGGGGATGAAGCGAGAGGACGGGATGCAAGGATCTTGGTCCGAAGTCGTGGATGAAAGAGGTCGATCTCTTGTAATGGACGGCGGCGGGGGGTATCAGCTCCGGCATGGTGGAGGAGGACGGCGGTGGATGGGGTGGCGGACAGCGGCGAACGGAGGAGGGTGGGGTGGAGAGGGTGTTTTGGCGCCCACGGAGTATGAATGGGGAAAAGGAAGGTAGAGAGGAAGGGGGAACCATGTATTTAGGGCGCGCTTGTCTCAAATGCGAGGAAATTTACAAACTTAGCCCCCGTTTCAAATTTCTACTACATCACAGCAACACTAGTCGGTTGGGGATAGGACGGTAATCTCGCATACATCGAATATTTGCCGACGAGAGTTTGTTTTTGGCGCCCACCGTGTATGAATATGAATCGGGGAGGGAGTCGATTTCGGCCGAGGACACACTGTGTTTTGGCACCCACCGTGTATGAATCCGGGTGAGAGGCGGTTACGTCACGTCTGGGTGAAATTACAAACCTACCCCTATCGAAACCTGTAGAAATCCAGCATATAGGCTTTGCGTGGCAGGGATAGGCAGTAGTGATTTCCATCTCGAGATTTTGGTTTCGGGGGGTTACTGCGACTTTCCCCGCTTCGTTCAAACTTTGCAGAGTGCACGTTTACCGTGCCAACTCAATTCGAATCCCGTTTGTATTCTATTTTTTTCGGGCGGGATCCATTTTCAATTGGAATTACATTCTATATACATCATTTTTTATATATATACTTTCAAAAGCACAACAAAGAATTCTGCTCCTTTATATGTATAATATGATTTACAAATACAACGATCTCGAAATCTTAAGGTTGAATTCGAAAAAATTTAACCAAATTATGTTCTACTAAAATGTATGGATCAGTAATATCTACATATTAAATAACATACATGTGTGTGAATTCATATGAGTATGCATGTTTGATAGATCAATTTTGGTTCGAGTATGGATTACATGTATCATCATCTCGAATTCAAATATTTGAATCCCTTTTTTGTTCACTCCTTTCACGCCCATCTCTCTCGCATGCATGCTCCTTCAGGTAGCTATCACTCTCTTTTCTCCAGCTCACCCGCACGCTCACTTCATGTTGCTCCTATCCTCGCAAACATGGTCTCTCGACGTCTCCATTGAGAAGTGTCACACTCTCCCTATCATTATAAATTACATGGTTTTCATTATCTCTCACGTCTCTACTGTTCTCAGGTATCACTCGGTACCTAAGCTTTCTTTTTCACCGCCAAACACACAGTCTTCACTCGTCTTTCACTTTGTCTTTCTCTCTATGGGATTCTCTCACACACCCTATATGTCTCTACATATGACTCATACCACTAAAATTACTCTCTCTATCTGTCCTGTAGACACAACATTTGTTGCGGTCTCCTTTTCGTCTCCATCCCAGACTGACATTATTCATTTGTTTACCGATCAGACAACCCTGACTATCGTCTCCTCTCTCTCTCACAGACACACACGCACAACTCCTACCACTAAAATGTGAATGGAAAACGAGATTTTGTTATACCCAAACAAAAAAGGACTGGAGGGAGTGATTGCTCTGACACGGACGCGACCTCTCATAGCGCAGGCATTGAACCGGCGCGTCGGCCAAGAGGGTCGCACTCGCTGCAGGCCCGGCTGAGCACGCCTCCTCGCCGCGTGCAACTAGCTTAAGACTGCCCCGCCTGCCTTCATTGAATCCTCGCGTGTGCCGGCAACACGTCCTTCCGCGAGCCGGCAGGCATTTTAGAACACAAAAAATGACTACAGTATAATTAATTTACGCATGGTCTTGACTTGTTGTGCTCGCACTGGTAGCAGGAACTAGTAGAGGATTTTCTTTATTAATAACTCTCCTCACATTTTTTTGGCTTTGAAGTGAATCATGGTTGTGGACATTATGTATGAATGTGCAGATATCTGTGAACATGAGTTTGATGTGGAAGTTGAACTTGGAATGTCAGGCTTGCGCGTGAACTATACCATGTCCAATGCTTCGTCTGTTATTGTTTGGAAAGTAATTGCTGTTATTACATGACCCCAAAAAAACATTTTGTGCCACATTAGTAAATGCACGGACATCACAACAGGCATGCTGACTGGATAAACATTTGAACCTAGCTATTATGAAGGAAATTTTGTATTGACAACAGTTTTAGATAGCAGGAGACGCCTAGCCTGCTCTGCCTCTGCTAGCTTATTTCTGGCTTCTTCCATCTCTTCTTTAGCTTGGGTGAAGAGAGCATCTGATTGCTCTTTTCGCATCTTCAAGAACTCAGCTACATTCTCAAGGGCTGCTGCATGCTTTCTTTCAGCCTTTACTAATGCCACGAGGACACGAACAGCTGACGACTCCACCTGGCTTGTGTGTAATCCAGCATCATCTGGGAATTTGCACCTTGTGTCTAATCCAGCATCATTAGGGAACTGGCACCTTGTGTGTAATCTAGCCTCATTTTGGAAACATGATCTCGAGGTTGACCATACTTCCCTCCTCGTAGGAACTGCATCCTGACATGAAGTTACTTCTTTTTTAGATCAATACTTAGAGCAACCTAGATCCATTTAGTAGAAGCCAGATAAACAGAACTCGGAGAAGTGAATTCAAAAGGAATAAATAAATAAAAACAGACTACAAGGTGAGAACACCCACTTCCTACATCAAGCTAAAAACGAAAGCATTAGGACGATTAAGACTCTTCTTATTACACATCGAAGAACACCACGCTTAAGAGAAACAGAAACTACAACATATACACATCGAAGAACACGAGGCTACACAAAAGTAATTGAAAGGGTGTTACTTACCAAAGCTCTTTTTACAGGTTCGGTGCAGCTCCTCTTTAACTTGCCACGCTCCTTGAAGATGTCCCGAATATCCCGTGTTTGATCTTCATTGCTCCTCTGCATGTTCGCACTCGTGGTTTTAAAATCTCAACATGGCAAGAAAAATATACTACTAGTAATACTCGCGGATCTTGTGGGTAACATTAAAGCACTCGTCTGCCATGTTAGAGCATGTCCAACAAGATAAACTACTCATACAAATGCATCTTGATGTGTGCAACGCAAGGGCATTTTGCTAGTTCTAAAAACCTTTCCATCATTTGCCACACTACTGGTTGCAGATGAAAAACCTACCCAAGCATAGCGCGATACAGGAGCGACGCACAATTACAAGCTAATATTATGTTCGACAATGGAGGCTATAACCAATTACTTTTACGGGAACAATAGCACCCAGGAAATTTGAAGGGTAGGTATGAACAAAATTGGAACTGCACATGTACTGCTAAGTGATTCAATACACACATTACCAACCGAGGAGGAGAACGATGGTCGCGGCGGCCTTTGTGAGTCATGGTCGGCAACGGGAGTCAGTTCATTGTCCACGACGGTGGTACTTCTGCGCTTGGTGTCGGCTTCCGAGAAGCAGATACAAGACCGTGGAAGACGATGCCGGGGAAGAGGCTCCGTGTACGACGACGGCGGTGGACCGGCTCTAGTGCGGCATACGAGGTCGTCGATTAGGCAGATGCGCTGCGGTGGACGAGTGCGCCGATGTAAAGGGGAGGAGCACGAAGGCTGCGGTGCCGTGGAGAAGTCTATTTTGCGGTGGGGATAGAAATTGGGGAGTATTCAGGTGTACTACTCTGGGTGCCGGGGTGAGGTTGGCTGGGTAGGGTGAACCTGAAGGTATGAAAACAGCCCCCTACCAAGCGTCATCCGTAGGCCTGCTCCGAAGGCTATGATGGTAACTTCCCACTGCTCGAATCAGGGTCGCGGGAGATTTTCCCGCCGACCTCAAAATTTTGTGACACTGGACTCCCCGTGTGGCGTGTTGAGTGATTCGGCTAAGCAACTAGCGAGTAGTAGTAGTAAACTCTGCATATTAGGTTTGATCGAAGTCAAACTTCCTAAAGTTTGACCAAGTTTATAGAAAAATATAAACATTTACCATAACAAATATGTATGATGTGAAAGTACATTCAATAATGAATCTAATGGTATTTATTTGTTATTGTATATGTTAATATTTTTTGTTATAAGCTTTCCGAGAGTTTACAAAACTTGACTTTGACCAATGCTAATACGCGGACTTAAATAAAAACGGAGGGAGTGCACATTTGTTTTCTTAGTTTGTAGTGAACTAATCATTTGTTGAAATTGTGAAATAAATATATTAGGCTATTGACTTCGAATGTAATGGTCTATACAATTCAATAGTTACAATCATTGTCGAATCCCAAGATGCATACAAGGTCTATAGTACTTCACAACATGCTCAAACTCACATAATCCCAGTCAAATGAGAATCTAAATGCATTTCATAGTTATTACTTTGTAGGATGCAACAAGAACAACCATAACTCTACATCAGCCATTATAGAAGCAACATTTTGACATATCCCAATGTGTGAATGAAACATGTAGAGAGAGCTTTTGAAGATGGAGCAGATAGGGCGGGAAATATTGTATGTATGTGGACGAGAGAGTAGGAGACAAACCTAACGAGACAGAGAGAGAGAGAGAGAGAGAGAGAGAGAGAGAGGAAGAAGTTAGGTCTGTGAGAAAGATGCATACATGTAATATACATGAGATGCGTGTGCATCTGGATTCTGTATACATGGAAGGAGAAGAGACAACATGTTTGATGAGAGAGCAGGAAAAACATGGACGAGAGGGGAAGGATCTCGTGGGTTGAGGGATTGACAATTTTGTGCGGGGGAGAGAGGGATTGGTAATTTTGTGCAAGAGAGAGAGGGTGGGGGAGGAGTCAGTCAGCCGTCGTCACATCACCCTGCTTCCAAATGACCCCGCATTCTCTAGCGCGGTGTGGTCGCCGTCTTCGATCTGCTCGTTGACCTCTTTGAAGATTGAGGTGTTGTGCATGTTGGGGTGCAAAGAAGCACAAGCGACAGTGGTCGCCGTATAACCTTGGATGGGGATGAATTGTGTGCTCAGGGAGTGTGTGTGTGTGTGTGTGTGTGTGTTGTGTTGCGTGTGTCTCTGTGTGTGTGTGTGCGCGCGCGCGCGCGCGCGTGTGTGTGTGTGTGTGTCAGATATTGAGAGAAAACAAACCTAAGGAGAGAAATGGGTATTCACGAAGAGATTGTGCGGGCCTTGAGGTGGGCACGGGCCGGGTGAGGGTGTCAAAATGTGCGCGTTGATGCATGTGTTGCATGCGACCGTGCGAGGGATGGACGAATCGAGAGAGATGGTTGTTGTGTTATGGATGCTCCTCTCTCTCTCTCCCTCTCTCTCTCTCACACACACAAGTAAACTAGAAGACCGTTCTCTCATGTATACACAACATATCGACATCTGTCTATGTCTCACTCATGCACGATCATTTGCACATTCACACCTCTCTATGTCTGTATCACACGCACACCGTCTCCACATTGCCCTTCCGCCACAACACACATATGGACACATACACACGTTCTCTCTCAGTCACACACACAAAATCAGTATTAAAAAACCAAGGCGCACCTAAAACGTCCAAATCCAAATAAACACGAACTGGAGCTAAATGCAAATATATGGAAATATTGCAGCGTCAAGAACTTTCACAGGAAAAAAAGTTGAGTAATATTCAAGGATTGTTTTCACACACACAAAAAGGTTCGGTGGATGTCCTTCGAGAGCGACACGGTGACGCACCGTTCGATCGACCGCGCGGCCGCGGTTCACGCGCTTGCACAGGATTCCGTATCATGGCCGTGGTACTAAGGCTGGTCACAATGGGCAAGAACATAAGCTAGTAACTAATAAAAGCGCTGCCTAAGTCTAATGTTTACGTGTACTATTACGGTTTTCTTTTAAGTTTGACCAACCTTATATATAAAACTAAAGTAAGCTCCCACACGCGCACTCATCAATATGCCGCCTCCGCTGTTGCGCATGCCGGCGCCCGCCTGCTCCGGCCAACAATTTCTCGCCCATCACAGCCGTGTCGCCGCCATCCCTGTGCCATGAAGCCGAAGGCTCGCCCACTCACGTTGTCTGCAGTCCCTCCTCGCGATGCCGCCGCGCTGCCAAGCACGCGAGCAGCTGGTGGAGCCGTGTCTATGCACGCAGCGTACGAAGAGGAGGACGAGCGCGTGCTCCAGCACGCCGGTGAGGAGGAACTAGCGTGTCATTGTCGTCTCCGCCCGCGCGGAGGAGGCGCGCATGGTGGCTGTCGCGGCGGAAGCCGGTAGCGCGTGCGTCGTGCCCGCAAACCGGGTGCGGACGTGGAATCTACCTTTGAGACCTTGCATGCCACGTGGATCCTGCAATCTGAAGGAGCAATTTGGGTCAGTCGACTCATGTGAGCCGTTTGATGCAACATGGATGGCTAGAAGGGCTTCTTCCACCTCTTCTGTCGTCTTCTTCCTTCGCTCCGTCGAACTTCTTTCACAAATCGACTGACCCAAATTATACTACCAGTACGAACGTATTAAGTATAGTAGGAACACGAAGATACGAGCAGTAGTACCAACTGCAAGAAGAACAGTAGTAAGACATAGTACTAGTACTACTGTACGTACTAAAGAGTTCAAATAACGAGAAAGAACATAAACATAGGGGCTGTTTGGTTCCTGGCCACACATTGCCACACTTTGCCACACCTAACCTTAGGCAAGTTTGACCAAGTTAGGTAGGTGTTTGGTTCTAGCCACATTTGAGACAAGGAAATTTTTTATGAGAAGTGAACCCCACATGTCATAGACACAAAAAGTGTGGCAAGATTCCCTTAGGCAAGCCAAAGTATGGCTAACAATTTGAGCAACTCAAGTAAAGCAAGTGTGACAAATGTGGCAAAAATCATGTGGCAACATATGGAAAAGATAGTCACAATCCAAACAGCCCCATAGTTCTGCTGGGGCCTCAGCACAACACACCCTTGAAAATAAACTAATAAGCAACTAGTCCGCTTGACACTGCAGTAGAACCAGCATGAGCGACGGCACTGCCACCTACTTGGAGTCCGAGTCCACGTCCTCGACTTCGTCCTCGTCCCTCTTCCTCTTCGCCGACGCTTCTTTGCTTGAACCGGACACTGGGCTCTGCTTCTTCATCCAACCCTTGTAGATATTTAAACAAAGGTAGGCATCCATTGCTGCGTACAGGATGTGATCTTCATCTAATGTCTTCGACTCCTATGCATGATAAAACTCGTGATGAGGTTTCTTCAGTTTAGCGCACGAAGGATCAATCATGGCTGCTGCCAGGGTCAGCATTGAAGGTTGAGAGGAGGACACCAGGCTTGCCTTCTGGAGATCGAAGGGCTGGCCTACAACAAGACCTATCCGACGCAGGACGTCACTGTCGTTCTTAAAGCCTACAGTAACGAATTTCACTCTTTTGTCCTTGAGGAAGTTCTTAAAATCCTGGCACTCAACGTCGGCATGGCATATGTGGTAGACCAAGCAAACATTATGTACGCAAACCTGGATCATGGCGTGCTTCTTCCTCTCTTCGTCCTTTAGATCCTTCTCTCGTCCCAGGACTGTGGTGTACTCAACATCTAGCCCAGAGATCCACTCATCCATTGAACTGTTGAACATGCGTAGGAAGCGAGCAAGCCATGCTTTCACCGTCTCGGATCCACGTGTGTAGATGACGATGAACTGATCACCGGTGATGGCTCTAACCTGGTACTCAGCGGCGACCATGGATATTTGGGAGGCCATGGATTTTGGAGGAGGGTTAGGAGAAGTTGAACTGCTGTACCCCGTAAAAAAACTGGGAGCGAACTAATGTGAAAGGACGGGGCGACTGGGAGCGAACTGTTGTAAGGTAGAAGACGGGGACGAGTAGGGCGTGCGAACGGTGTGGGGTTGCTAGCTTGCCCGGTGGATAAACGGCTGCAAGCCCCCAAAGAGTTCTCGAGAACTATGTGGGACCCACTAGATGTCATGTCTACTAGACCCATATCGTAGGCCTGATGATATAGCTTCTGCCTGTTCGCACGCCATGCCGGCGTGTGGATGTAACTTCACTTAATTCCGTCAAACGTCGCGCCTCCCACGACCTTCGCCTCCCTCGCGCGGTCGCGCCCTTTGAGACTTCGACCGGCTATAAATGAGCAATTTTTTGCCTTTTTTTAGACAAGCAATTTTTTTGCCTACTCCGCATGCATGATACTCCCTCTGGTCCTTTTTACTCCCATCAACCGTTTGCAAAGTGTTTGACCAAATTTATACTTTTTTGAACACCACCTTATATTAATTAACCAGCTACACCAGTACACTCATTCGATACAATATTCACCACACAGGGTATGTTATTTACAAGAATACCATCTAATCTATTGTCAAAGCTATACTTAGCGATTAAGTGTGCCACCTTATTGGCCGAATGGCTAATCTTTGACAATTGAAGATTGTTGATCAACTTCGAGATGCTCAACACTTTCATCTTCAGGTCACGCATAGCAGACCTGTCAACGCTTTGACAGGCATCAATGAAATCCCATGACCAAATTTATACTAAAAATATCAATATCTACAATACTCCCAAAACACTTAGGCGCGGTGCATTAACTTCTACCTCATTTCTTATTTCTTGACATATCAACCAATAGGAGATGTGGGTGTGCATGCTTTTAATGACTTGAGACTACCAAACACGACATGCAGTGGTTAGTTCATTGCATGCAATGCTATTAATTAGCAAATAAACATTAAGATCTCTCGTTTTCCCCTCCTCCTTGGTCACAGTGCACAATCTAAGATGACTTGCTCACCTAGACGGAGGGAGTACTAATTATAATGAGTACTCCCTCCTTCCATCTATATAGGGCCTAATGCGTTTTTCAAGACCGCCTTTGACTATTGATAAAATTAATACTACATGACATGCATAATGTGAAAATTATATCATTGAAAGCTCCTTTCACATACGAATTTGATGATGTGCTTTGTGTAAGTTGCATGTCATATATTATTGCTCTAACATTTGGTCAAAGTTAGCCTCGAAAAATGCATTAGGCCCTATATAGATGGAAGGAGGGAGTATAAGAACTACGTTTTATAATGAGTGTAAAAATATTGATTTGACATTGTGAATGTTGACACATTGTGGAATAGTTTTTGAAGTATGCAAAAGTACTCAACTAGTGTTGTCGTTCTCCACAAAAAAATGTGTTTACCAATGCATGCATGAACTCTAGTTACTCTAACCCCCCTCTCTTCTTTAATTCTTTGCCACATCAGCATGTTTGCTATTATCGTGTGCATGATACCAGCTAAGATACCACCATTATGGCCGGCCTTAATCATCGCATGCAATAATTTAGTGCACCTTGAAATATGAACATGTGTGGGGCATGTTTGTTTTTAATGACTTGAGACTATACCTAGCCCGGCATGCAAGATGACTTATTATGCACCGTTCCCCATACCTGCAGGAAGCCTGTTCGTCTCCAAATTTTTTCCTCTCCATGTGTGGAAACAATATGCCTGCCAAACTATCCTTCTCCCTCTGGCGATCCCACCACTCCACCCCGTGTGAAAAAATCTGCATGCATGACTCTCCTCCCCCCACGCTCGTCCAATCCGTTGTGACCAGCAATATTTCCACCCCTTCGCTCCCCCGTAATTTACTCCAACAAATATGCCCACATAGCTATTACTTAACTGCAGGTGCATTCGATCACTGACATATGGGTCCAACAGGGGTCTGGCCCACATGTTAGTGACGCAACTGGACCGGCAGTTAAGTCAGTGCAGCTCAGTCCATATCTCACGTAGGTGTGCCATTGCTCGCTATAAATACTACGCCTCCCACGACATCGCTATCTCCTCCCCCTCACGTTCAC
This sequence comes from Triticum urartu, assembly GCF_056163025.1. Lineage (NCBI taxonomy): Eukaryota > Viridiplantae > Streptophyta > Magnoliopsida > Poales > Poaceae > Triticum > Triticum urartu. The sequence goes on along the minus strand of NC_141875.1, from coordinate 470,410,042 downwards.
GTTCATCGCTATCTCCTCCCCCTCCCTCTCACGTCGACCACCATGGCATCGCCCCTCCCAAGCCCTAGGAGCCCCTCGCTGCACCGCGCGGACGGTCACGCGTCGCCATTCCGTTCCTCGCCGCCACTAGTCGAGGAGGACGCGTCGGTGTTCCGCTCCTCGCCGCTACGCGACGCGTCACCGTTCCATTCCTCACCGCCACTAATCGAGGAGGACGCGTCAGCGTTCCGCTCCTCGCCGGAACGCGTCGAGGTGGACGCGTTGGCGTTCCCAATCTCGCCAGCACGCGTGCCGGAGGACGCGTCGGCTCCCTGCTACGAGGAGAACGCCGCGCCGCCCGCCGATCCCCCCAGCCTTGAGGAGCTTTGGAAAGAAATGGATGTCGCCTTGTGGGAGGCTTTGCCTCCAGCAGAGCGCGCCAAAATAGAGGCGGAGAAGAAGGCCGAGGAAGAGAAGCGCACCGCGGAACAAGCTGCCTGGGAGGCCTATGTCGCGTCCGAGAGAGTCAGGCAATTGGCTCTTTGGCAGAAGGCTCGTGCGGGAGCCGTGAGGGTGGCGGAGGACGCCCGTGCCGACGCCCTGAGTGCAGTCGGGCCCAAGCGCGTCATCTACGCTTGGCGATACGTGGACCGGGTGCACGCTTCCAGCGAGGAGGAGTACCTGTTGGCGCCGGATCACCACACCGGTGAGATCGCGCTCGCCCGCCGGCAAGCCGCCAATCAGCACCTCACGAGTTGCGAGGCTGAGGAAGAGGCGTTGTGTCGGCGCGCTGGGAAACGGCCGCGCACCAGGGCACTCGTGGCGCGCCGCAAGCGCTTCTGCGAGCGTCGTGGCTTTTAGGAGGAGTATAATTTTTGTTTCGTAAGGCGATCTCATTAGTTTTGGGACGCAAATGATAAATCCCAAACGTTCAGGAATTTTTAGCGTCCTTAATTAAGTATGTAAAAGGGAAAGTTTGGAAACCTTGTGTATTCGTACGCATTTTGCAAATACGTGCATATAGCACAAACTTTACTATATACTATCGCAGGAAAAGAATTCTATGAGACCAGGTCTCACGCGAGACCCATCCTGATGGATGACACGTGGCATTCACAAATCACAAAGCATCCCCCACCCCCCACTTAAAAGCCACGTGTCATCCATCAGGACGGGTCTCGCCTGCTAACCGTGAGACCTGGTCTCATATACGAGTAATTTTTTCCACTATCGCACTACACGTCTCTCTCGATATATGCTTGCAGACTGTGCTACTCCCTCCGTCCAGGTCAATAAGTCATCTTTGGTTGTGCACCGTGACCAAGAAGGATGGAAGACTTATACACCTAGACGGAGGGAGTACTACTATTACTTATGTATGTGCAAATGCACGTTTTAACATTACGATGCGGTTTTTGTAAAAGTAGAAAAACATCACTAGTCAAGCTTGTGAAACGATTCAATGCAAAACAAATGCAAAAATGCTCATTTGATTGTTTACTTTTAGCTTCCTTCTCTGTGGTTATTTCTCTGTCGTACTTTGTACGGAGTATCTCACTGGTTGGAAAGGCATGCAAATTCCCAAACCGCTTCCTACACCCTGTATCTCACTGGTTGCCGGCGTTGACGTTGTCGCCCATGTCGTCGAGGATGAGGTTGCCGAGGTCGGGGAAGAATTCGCCGTTCGCAACTAATCATGTGGACTAGCATAGTAGTAGGATACAGAGTAGAAACATGAATTTAACCATGATTTCGAACATGAAGGACAGAAACACATACAGTGCAACGGGAGCTGCACCGTTGGCGTTGAGGTTGTCGCCCATGTCCAAACACCATGTAGACACGGTCTTTGAGCATGGTTCGTAGTCGTTCCATGCTCGGGCATTGAAGTTTGTAACTATTTTAGATTAGAATATACTACTCCTCCGGTGCTAGTAGTAGAGCAGAGTCCTACTCTACTACTCTACTCAAGCAAGTTAGGGCATAACATTGTAGGGAGTACCAGTACTGTGATCACTCAAGCAAGTTGTCTGGCATCGACATGACCCTACGCTGCTGGTATGTGTCTCGTAAGTCAAGCGGCATGCTATAGTCATCATCACATGTCCACTTCCCGCAGCACATATTCGCTTCTCCATCTTTGTCCGCACATAATCTCGTCCAATCTTCCATCCCCGCTAAGGCGCCTCCCCCCCTCGTCCGAAACCCAAGCACTAACAATGGCAGAACCGAGCAGCGTCCACCGAAAGAGTGGCTGGAATTCGCTCCCCACAGAGGTAATCAAGCTCATTTTTTCGCGTGTGGACAATCTCAGTACCATGCCGCTCGCCGCGTGCTCGTCGGGGCTGTACCGTTTACTCAAAGCCCTCAGGCCGGAGCTTTTTAAGCCAGCTCCTTACTTGCTGATGCCGCCTGATCTTCAGAAACGGCGTGTCACGCAGCATAACGATCATAGGGTGGCGAGCATCAACCCCCTTGACTGCGACCCGATCCCCGTCAGCCTCAACTACATTAACGGTATGTACTGGGTCGGCATGAACACGTCTTGGATGGTGCTCGTCGACGGTCGCGGCAGCTGGATGCTCGTGGAGGTCTACACCCGGCGATTGATCCCCCTTCCTTCGATTAACACTGCACTGCTTTGGCATCGCGGCCCAGAATACTCGGAATCTTACAGTAGCCAACATGATACCAAGTTAGATTTGCTCAAGGTTGTAATCTGCCAAGTTCCCACAAGATTTGCGAATTATAAAGACTTCAGGCTAATTGCGTTCTTCAACCGCAGTCTCACCTATCTGACAGGTCACTGCGGTAAGTGGATAAATCTGCACGTCCATCACAGGATCATACATCCTCCATGGTTCTCTGATGCCATTGAACACAAGGGCTTCATTTACGCTGTCGACTCCTTCTATGGCTGGACGTATTGCTGGCCTACTCCAGTCATCGCTACAAACGGCTGTTACAATAGTATGTTACTTTCCTATGATATCATGATGCCTTGCTTATATTACTGTCAAAATTTGCTGAAAAAATATTCATGCTCATAACATGTTGTTCTTAAGATTGACTAAACCAAGAGCCCTTTTTATTTGACTCCAACTTGATATGATGTTGTAGGCCGCCTGGTGTCCCTACCCTTCCTAATCCCAGAACCTTTTAAAGAAAAGCGGCATGGCAGTTGCAGGTGGTTCCTGGCTCGATCAAACGACGGCGAAAGATTGATGATCGTTCGCACGTACCGGACATGTTGTTTCGCGGAATACAATCACAGTCACTGCAAGGTCTTTGAGCAGGATCCCAGCTTCTCTGGGCCTTCAGGAATTTTTGACTGGAGGCTGGTAAGTAGCCTTGGTACACGCTCTCTGTTTGTTGGACTGAATTATCCGATTAACCAGGAGATAACCGACGGCAAGGATCATGATGGCAGCGCGGTTTCGTTCATCAGGCAAAACTGTGTGTACACAGCGTACCATGCGTCTCTGCATGCACCATACCCTGATATGTGCCGCCACGCTCTGCAGTCCAAAGTAGGAGAGAGGGTCGCAAGTATCAGACTTCGACCTGCTGGCTGGAGTTTCCCCTGTCAGACACCCATCTGGTTCAAGCCGTCAGCCAATCTCCACAGCTTAATAAATAGTAACGTCTAACTGAGCCAGTTAGTTAGATGCGTACACTTGGTGTAGTAGGATCTTTATTTAGTTTGATGTATACACTTGTTCTTTTTTGGTAGCCCTTTTGTAATGATGGCTGATGTTTGGTTTGGAAGAGAGAGCTGTGTCTTCACTCTTCTGGCCTGCTTACTGCTTCTGTTGCACCCCCAGCCCTGGTTGCTGCTGCTGCTGTTTTCAATGTACAATCAGTAGTATATTTCGTCTGTTGGTTGAATAAATATGTTGTTAGAACGACAAACACAATGTTTTGGACGTCGTTGCATGGTTTGATCCTTTAGTGCCCCGTACAGTACGTAGCGCATACTATTTATCGTACGGAACACATTTTTTTTAAACTCAAAACACATTTTCCACTTGTTGATAACATGCAGCCCACTGATGAAGGCCCAATAGAGAAGCCCATAATTAACTGGAAGGGAGGCTCTCACATGAATCCGGCCCAGGTACATGCTCATGGTCCCCTAAACATAAATAAGTAAATAAATAAAGCTAAATGCTCATGCACCAGTTCTTTGGGAAAATAGGTAGCCAGTATTTCTTTTTGAAGAATACCCAAGCTAGGCCTATTTGTTTTCTCCGAATTACTGGGCTGCAAATCTTTCAAGACGAGGAGGGATGCATTCCGGCCTGGCTTAAGAGTATGGTCAATGTCTATTAAAAGTAATATCAAAAGGGGTTGAAAATTCAAAAAAAATTATAGCAAATGGGATATAAGTTTCTTTTTTGTTTTTGTTCTTCACTGATATCTTATACGTATTTCATTGGATTTAACATGACATAGTACTAATTTATTTTTAAATTTGTTTTAGTATGGCTATTAATTTTTGGATTAAGAATATTTCGTTCCCCAGCAAAAATTTGTGAATTTTCAAAATTTTCCACATATTTAGTTAATTTTTTGACCCTGGTACTGACCAGAAAATGGCCAACAATTCTAAAAATGGAAAACGGGCTGCAATAAATTCCATATGAATTAGAAAATGAGTAAAAATTATAAAAATAATAGCAAATGGGTTGTACACGCCACAGATTTTGAGGCTGACTTGTTTACGCAAGGCTTTGTCAGTGAACACACGATTCTAGCAGCAGTTAGTGTTAGATGTCCATCCAACGGCCGACGTGCTTCTTCAATATCTGATCTTCCTGCTCCAGCTGCCTAAACTAGCGCCGGCGGGACTGCCTGCTCCCTCCTCTTGTGGCCCGTTGTGATGCCGCACAGGCTTCCCCGGCCCACCCTACTCCCTCCGTTGGCCTGGCCGCACGCAATCAACTGCATCCTTATTACGCGAAAAAAATGATTCCTCCCACTGACATCTGGGGCGCACCGGTTGGGAGGCTGACCTGTGGACCTACTAAGTTGACGCGTACGCAGGGCTTGTCAACTTAGTCAACAAACGATTCTAGCAGCAGTAACCGTTGGATTTGAATCGAACGGTCATGCTGCTTCTTCAATCGCTGCTCTTCTTGCATGAGCCGCCCAAACCAGCGTCGGGGAGACCGCCTGCTCCTGCCTCTAGTGGCCGGCTGTGCTGCCGATGAGGCCTCATCACCCCCTACTACTCTCACCGCTAGCCAGGCCCTGCGGCTACGGCAGCCTCACACCGTAGCCGAACCAGTGAACCCTCATACTCCTCTCCGTGTGGGCATCCACTGCCATGTCTTCCCCGGCTCCGCGTCGTCCCCTTCCTAGGCCTCGTCGTCGTCCACTGCCTTAGTGCTCTCGGCGCGGCGTGGTCAACGTGGTCAACAAAATTCCATCGGAAGAGTACTGTACGTGGAGAGGCTGACAGCTGGGTCCACGGCCACAACCCAGTTTTTTGTGATTTGCCAAGTAAGTCGCTTTGTCAGGCCTGTTGGGCTGCAAATCTTTCAAGACGAGGAGAGCTTTCATTCGGCTGGCCGAGAAAATGGCCCATCAGTAATGAGAAATGGGTTGTACATTTTTAAAACACATCAAACCGGCAATTAGTTTCAAATATCTTTTCTTCATTTCGATATTTGAAATTACATTAATTTTTATGCATGGAGAATTTGTTGGATTTTATATTGATATACATTTATTTTTAAAATCAGTTTGAATGTGAGTCGAAATTTCGGGATTAAAAACAGTTCAGACCGCACCGAAATATGCAAAATTTCGTATAATTTTTTAACCGTGGCCACAATATGGGCTGTAATGCTAACAAAAATAATATGGGCTCCAAAAAAACCTTAATAATTAGCAAATGGGCTGTAAATTATTAGAAATAATGGCAGATGGGCTGTATGCTGTTTTCCACAGATTTGAGGCTTTCCTAAAAAAGGTTGACTCACAAGCAGTGACTGTTGGATGGCCATCCAACGGCCGTCGTGCTTCTTCAATCTCTGCTCTTCCTGCTCCAGCCGCTCAAACAGGCGCCGGCGGGACTGCCTGCTCCCTCCTCCCCGCGGCCGGCTCTGCTGTCGCGCAGGCCTCACCGCCCCACCGTACTCCCATCGCTGGCCTAGCCATCCCACTACTCACCCACACCTGATGTTATTCTGCGGCGACGGCAGCCTCACACCGCAGTGAACCAATGAACCCTCGTACTCCTCTACGCGTGGAAATCTACTGCCGCGTCTTCCCTGGCTCCGTGTCGTCCCCTTCCTAGGCCTCACCGTCGTCCACCGCCCTGGTGCTCTCGGCGCGGCGTGGTCAATGTGGTCATGGAACGGCTTCCATCGGACGTGGACTGTACGTGGAGAGGCTGACAGCTGGGTCCACGGCCGCAGCAAGGAAGTGCCTCCTTATTACGTGCAAAATAATTATTCTCCACCTGACAGTGGGACCCACTGGACGGACCATCGTATTTCGTGAAAAAACGTTTTCCCCTGACTGCTGGGACCCACCAGCTACATCTTCGCACGCAAGGAAGTGCGTCCGGGTAAAAAAACGATTCGCCCCCTGACTGCTGGGACCGACCAGCTACATCTTCGCAGGCAAGGAAGTGCCTGGCAATCGGGACCCACCTAGTCGAAGCGTACGTAGCGTTGTCATTCTGGTCGCGAACGTGTACGTACATACTGGTCGATGTAGAGGCGCGCACGTGTCCTAGTAGAGGCGCGCACGTGTCATAGTAGAGGCGCGCACGTAGCATTTACACGTACGTACAGCGGCCAGGGTGCGAGAAAGAAAATACGGCCACGTATGTGTACCTATGGGCGGGGTCTCGAACGCCTACTCGCGCATACGTACGGCGAGGGCTCGTGTACATGGCTAGGTCGAAACGGAGAAACAACGTCGTCGTCGTGTTCATGGGGAGGCAACGGAATGCGTCGTGTTCATGGGGAGGCAACGGAATGCGTCGTGTTCATCGGGAGGGCTTGGACGGAACAGGCGATGGAAACGAGGCATGGCATACCGCAGAACGGAGGAAACGACCTTGTGTTCGACCGGACATGTTCGAAACGGGATCCTGTTCATCGGGAGGGGTCTGGCGTACCGCAAAACGGAGGAAATGGACCTCCTACGGTCGAAACGTGGGTCCTGTTGATCGGGAGGGGTGTGGCGTACCGCAAAACGGACGAAACGGACTTGTGTTGGAGCGCTACGGTCGAAAGGGGGTCCTGTTCATCGGGAGGGGTGTGGCGTACTGCAAAACGGGACTCCAGGGGATACTGTTCATCTCCACCGTCGACCTCCTCCAGCCTCCACGGGCTCCTGTTCATCCAGCCTCCACGGGTTCCTGTTCATCCAGCCTCCACCGCGCGCTACTCCACCGGCTACTGTTCAACCACCCCTCCACCGTCTACTGTTCATCCAGCCCTCCACACCATGGGGTCCTGTTCAACCACCCCTCCACGGGCACCCCTCCATCATCTACTGTTCATCCAGCCATCCACACCACGGGGTCCTGTTCAACAACCCCTCCACCGTCTACTGTTCATCCAGCCCTCCACACCACGGGGTCCTGTTCATACACCCCTCCACGGGCACCCCTCCACCGTCTACTGTTCATCCAGCCCTCCACCACACCACGGGGTCATGTTCATCCAGAGGCAACGCCATCGCTCACTGTTCATCCACCCCCCCGGCAACGCTCACTGTTCATCCCATCGATTGGCTTCAGTTAGCAGCAATAGCGAAGGAATCGCTCGATCGGGTTCAGTTAACAGCCATCGATCGATCGCTCGGGTTCAGTAACGCCTAGCCTGCAGTGCAATCGCTCGGGTTCAGTTAGAGCCCAACGCCTCACTCGGGTTCAGTTAGAGCCAACGCCTCGCACACACGCGCGTACATGTACGAGAGAAATGCGCATCGCTCGGCCCCCGACCTCCCACCATAATCGGGAACTCCCTGAAATTTTCCTCCCCCTTGCTTCTACCACATTTTTCCATCATGGACGGCCCAAAGAATGTCATGCAGCTGCGTCCCCGGCCCGCCCAGGACGAAAAGCCCATTTTCTGTCATGATTTTTTGTCATAGAAGTAGGAGCCCACCACATCTATGATGATACCGGGTTTTTTCACAATTATCGTCATAGAAGTGTCATATGTATGACAGAAAAAAATTCGTTCGGCCCAAAATGTCACGGGTGTGTCTTTTTTTGTAGTGGAGGTAGGCAGCATATGGCTTTGGTTTGCAAAAAGCTGGCAACCGACGCAATGTTGGACCAGATGCTGCGCATTTGCCCAGGCCGTCAGCCAATAAAAACCTGTACGGAAGTCCTTGCTTACAAGGGCCCGGGCTGCGGCGTGGTGGCCGCCGAGTCCGGCATGGATTTCTGCCAAAATCTTCCGCCCTTCCTCTTCGGAGATGCACCTTTGAAGGACTCAGGTAGTGCTTTTATTATAAAGCTCTCCCTTGTGGACCTTGTAGGATTTAGATCGCCACACTATGCAGCGTGCCTCATTTTGGTCCTCGGGTAGTTCCTGCCTGGTTAGGTAGGCTAGGAATGGCTCTGTCCAGGGGGCAATGACGGCCATTATTACATGGGCTAAAGGTGTTATTTCAATGGCAGAGCCTCCGATTGTGTCAGAGTGTTCGGTATCTGGTGTTGTGACCGGGTCCGGACTATTATTGCCGGTGTCCCCTTCCCATACCACAGATGGCTTAAACAGTTTTTCCAGGAAGATGTTAGGTGGGACAGGGTCGCGCTTAGCGCCCAGACGGGCGAGGATATCTGCCGCCTGATTATTTTCCCGAGCCACATGGTGGAATTCAAGCCCCTCGAACCGAGCTGACATTTTGAGAACGGCGTTGCGATATGCCGCCATTTTCGGATCCTTGGCATCGAAGTCTCCATTTATTTGAGATATTGCAAGGTTTGAATCCCCATGCACCTCCAGGCGTTGAATGCCCATGGAAACTGCCATCTGGAGACCGTGTAATAGGGCCTCGTATTCGGCTGCGTTATTGGAGTCTGTGTATAGTATTTGGAGTACGTATTGGACTGTATCTCCGCCGGGGGACGTCGGGACGACGCCAGCCCCCAGACCAGCCAGCATTTTAGAGCTATCGAAGTGCATGATCTAGTTGGAGTACGCGCCATACTCTTTAGGGAGTTCGGCTTCTGTCCATTCGGCGATGAAATCAGCCGGCACTTGCGACTTCATGGCTCGCCGTGGTTTATATGTTATGTCGTTGAGTGGTACTTCGGAGGACACCGTAATTGAACACTCTTGAAAGTAGTGTCGTAATTTCCGGGATGCCATGAATACCGCGTATGCTATCTTTTGGTAATGTGGGTACTGTGATTTGCATGGAATGAGGACGGTAGATACATAATATACCGGCTTTTGAAGTGGGAATTTATGTACGTCTGTCTCTCGTTCGACGACGAGCACTGCACTTACAACTTGGTGAGTTGCCGCTATATATAATAGCATTGTTTCGCCGACATTTGGCACGGCCAAGATTGGGTTGGTAGCCAGGATGGCTTTTATTTCTTCCAATCCGGCCGTGGCTGCGTCTGTCCACTCGAAGTGTTCGGTGCGCCGAAGAAGGCGATAAAGGGGGAGTGCCTTTTCTCCTGATCGGGAGATGAAGCGACTTAAGGCTGCCACACATCCAGTTAACTTCTGGATTTGCTTGAGTCCAGTTGGTATAGCGAACTGCGACAGAGCCCGGATCTTAGCTGGATTTGCTTCAATTCCTCTGCTGGAGACGATAAAGCCCAGGAGCTTTCCAGCGGGTACGCCGAAAACACATTCTGGATTGAGCTTAATGTCGTATGTTTGGAGATTGTCGAACGTGAGCCTCAAGTCGTCTATTAAGGAGTCGATGTGTCTGGTTTTAACGACCACATCATCGACGTATGCCTCCACTGTTTTGCCAATCTGCTTTTCCAGACATGTCTGGATCATGCGCTGATATGTTGCACCAGCGTTTTTGAGCCTGAAGGGCATTGTGTTAAAATAGAAGGGGCCGTATGGAGTGATGAATGTCGTTTCGGCTTGATCGGACTCCACCATCTTAATTTGGTGGTAACCGGGGTACGCGTCGAGGAAGCACAATGAGTCGTGTCCTGCGGTAGCGTCGATAATTTGATCGATGCGAGGGAGGGGGAAGGGATCCTTTGGGCATGCCTTATTGAGGTCCTTGAAGTCGACGCATAGGCGCCAGGATTTGTCCTTCTTTGGCACCATCACCAGGTTTGCTAGCCAGTCTGGATGCTTTATTTCCCTAATGAATCCGACCTCCAGTAACTTGGCCAGCTCCTCTCCCATGGCTTGTCGCTTAGGTTTAGAGAAACACCGAAGAGTCTGCTTGACCGGCTTGAATCCTTTTAAAATGTTAAGGCTATGCTCGGCCAGCCTTCGTGGGATTCCTGCATGTCTGAAGGATGCCAAGCGAATATGTCCCAGTTCTCGCGCAGGAACTCCCGTAGTGCGGCGTCTACAACGGGGTTTAACTGTGCCCCGATGGATGCTGTTTTTGAGGGGTCCGTTGGATGGACTTGGAATTTGACTATTTCATCCGCTAGTTTAAAGGAGGTGGACTTGGATCTTTTGTCTAGTATCACGTCGTCCCTGTCCACTGTGGAGTGCAGCGCGGTTAACTCCTCCGCCACAAGGGCTTCGGATAATGCCTCGAGGGCTAGTGCGGCTGTTTTGTTCTCGACGCGGCGTGCTATGTCCGGATCACTAGCTAGAGTGATGATTCCATTGGGTCCAGGCATTTTGAGCTTCATGTATCCATAATGGGGTATGGCTTGGAAAATCGTGAATGCCTCCCGCCCTAGAAGGGCGTGGTATCCGCTACTGAACGGGGCCACTTGGAATGTGATTTCTTCGGACCTGTAATTCTCCGGAGTGCGGAATGCCACATCTAGTGTGATTTTCCCAGCGCAACGTGCCTCCCGACTAGGGATAATTCCTCGGAAGGTCGTGCTGCTTTGCTCTATACGGTTGCTGTCTATTTCCATTTTTTGAAGGGTCTCCTCATAAATGAGGTTTAATCCGTTGCCGCCATCCATGAGCACTTTAGTGAGCCGAAAGCCGTCCACAATTGGACTGAGGACCAAAGTGGCTGGTGCTCGGGTTGTTCAGAATTTAGGTTCGTCACTGGCATTGAAGGTGATAGCCGTGTCGCTCCATGGATTTGTTGCTGCCACGTGGCAGACTTCGGCAAGGCTGCGGAGTACTCGCTTACGCCTATTATTTGAGGCGAAGGTCTCGAAGACTGTCAGTATTGTATTGTTATCCCCGGGAAGGTGTTCTAGGGTGTTTTGGATGAGGAGATCCTCACCGCTCTTGGCCACCTGCCGGAGTACCCAACATGCTCTAAGGTTATGTGTTGGTATGGCATCCGCTGTACTATGAATTTTGCAAGGCCCGTTAAGCCATCCCTCCAATACGGTTCCACACCCTATAGTGGGCTTTTGTTTCTTTATAATTGAGTCGGGTGACTTATGAGAGTGCACCCTTTTAGTTCGGACTGGGGGTTTTGTCAGGGTCGATTATGCCAGAATTGTGTTTGGGTTTTCCAGGCGCTTTCCATCGCACAGTATTTCCGTACTATGGCCGCCAAGTCGGCGAAGTGTGCAATGTCGCGGCGACTTATGGCGTTGAGGATCCCCTTATCTGTGCAATTGTTGCAAAAGAACGAAATTGCGTCTTCCTCGCGAGAGTCCTTAACCTTGTTCATTACAAGGAGGAATCTGGCCCAATAGTGATGTACTGTTTCTTGGGGCGCTTGCCTAATGTGGGAAAGATCGTTTGTATCTGGGTGGGTGGGTGGATTTAAGTCCAGACCTTGACCCAATCTGAGATCCCGGGGCGGGGGAGTTTCCGATCTTGGAAGTTCGGACTCCGGGATGTTGCTCCGCGGGTTCGGTATGCAGCCTGATTCCAGGTTCAGGGTTATGGCGATGTCCTCCCGTGAGTGGGTATCCGGCTCAGAGAGCTCGGGAATCCGGACAAAGTTCGTCCTCGGGATAGAGGGAGAACCGCTGCATTGTTCCTCCACCACCGCTATTTGATGGATGACCGGCGAAGAGTTAATCTCCCTTTGGTCAGGTGTAAGCCCGATCCGATCGTAGTCCGTAGCGACTCCCAGAGCGGCGATGTGATCCAAGAGCTCGTTCAAAGAGGAGAGCTCCATTGGATCCATCTGCTCGGTGAATTTTGAGCCGACGTGGAGGCTATTTTCGATGACCCGAGAAGTCATCGTCGGTGCAGCGGCCGAGCGGGCGGTCATGACGAAGCCGCCTAGTGATAACCCACAAGTATAGGGGATCGCAACAGTTTTCGAGGGTAGAGTATTCAACCCAAATTTATTGATTCGACACAAGGGGAGCCAAAGAAAATTCTCAAGTATTAGCAGTTGAGTTGTCAATTCAACCACACCTGGAAACTTAATATCTGCAGCAAAGTGTTTAGTAGCAAGGTAATATGATAGTAGTGATAACGGTAGCAAAAGGTAACAATAGTAAAAGTAATGTTTTTGGTATTTTGTAGTGATGATAGCAATAGCAACGGAAAAGTAAATAAGCGAAGAACAATATATGGAAAGCTCGTAGGCAATGGATCGGTGATAGAGAATTATGCTGGATGCGGTTCATCATGTAACAGTCATAACCTAGGGTGACACAGAACTAGCTCCAGATCATTGATATAATGTAGGCATGTATTCCGAATATAGTCATACGTGCTTATGGAAAAGAACTTGCATGACATCTTTTGTCCTACCCTCCCGTGGTAGCGGGGTCCTTACGGAAACTAATGGATATTAAGGCCTCCTTTTAATAGAGAACCGGAACAAAGCATTAACACATAGTGAATACATGAACTCCTCAAACTACGGTCATCACCGGTAAGTATCCCGATTATTGTCACTTCGGGGTTAACGGATCATAACACATAATAGGTGACTATAGACTTGCAAGATAGGATCAAGAACTCTCATATATTGATGAAAACATAATAGGTTCAGATCTGAAATCATGGCACTCGGGCCCTAGTGACAAGCATTAAGCATAGCAAAGTCATAGCAACATCAATCTCAGAACATAGTGGATACTAGGGATCAAACCCTAACAAAACTAACTCGATTACATGATAGATCCCATCCAACCCATCACCGTCCAGCAAGCCTACGATGGAATTACTCATGCACGACAGTGAGCATCATGAAATTGGTGATGGAGGATGGTTGATGATGACGATGGCGACGGATTCCCCTTCCTGGAGCCCCGAACGGACTCCAGATCAGCCCTCCCGAGAGGTTTTAGGGCTTGGCGGTGGCTCTGTATCGTAAAACGCGATGATTTCTTCTCCCTGATTTTTTTCTCCCCGAAACTCAATATATGGAGGTGGAGTTGGAGTGGAGAGGCAATAGGGGGCCCATGAGGTAGGGGGCGCGCCCCCCACCCTCATGGAGAGATGGTGGGCCCCCTGGCCTTCATCTTTGGCAGGTATTTTTCTTATTTTCTGAAAAGTGGCTCCGTGAAGTTTCAGGTCATTCCGAGAACGTTTGCTCCTGCACATAAATAACACCATGATAATTCTGCTGAAAACAACGTCAGTCCGGGTTAGTTCCATTCAAATCATGCAAGTTAGAGTCCAAAACAAGGGCAAAAGTGTTTGGAAAAGTAGATACGTTGGAGACGTATCAACTCCCCCAAGCTTAAACCTTTGCTTGTCCTCAAGCAATTCAGTTGACAAACTGAAAGTGATAAAGAAAAACTTTTACAAACTCTGTTTGCTCTTGTTGTTGTAAATATGTAAAGCCAGCATTCAAGTTTTCAGCAAAGATTATAACTAACCACATTCACAATAACACATAGGTCTCAAGTTTACTCATATCAATGGCATAATCAACTAGCGAACCATAATAACAAATCTCGGATGACAACACTTTCTCAAAACAATCATAATATGATATAACAAGGTGGTATCTCGCTAGCCCTTTCTGAGACCACAAAACATAAATGTAGAGCACTTTTGAAGACCAACGACTGACTAGACATTGTAATTCATGGTAAAAGAGATCCAGTCAAGTCATACTCAATGTAAACTAACGGTAATGAATGCAAATGACAGCAGTGCTCTCCAACTGGTGCTTTTTAATAAGAGGGTGATGACTCAGCATAAAAGTAAATAGATAGGCCCTTCGCAGAGGGAAGCAGGGATTAGTAGAGGTGCCAGAGCTCGGTTTTGAAACATAGGTGAATAATATTTTGAGCGGTATACTTTCATTGTCAACATAACAACCAAGAGATGGCGATATCTTCCATGCTACACACATTATAGGCGGTTTCCAAACAGAATGGTAAAGTTTATACTCCCCCTTTCACCAACAAGCATCAATCCAGGGCTTGCTCGAAACAACGAGTGCCTCCAACTAACAAGAGTCCCAGGGGGAGTTTTGTTTGCAATTATTTTGATTTAGTTTGCATAAAGCATGGGACTGGGCATCCGGTGACCAGCCATTTATCTCGTGAGTGAGGAGCGGAGTCCACTCCTCTTGAGAATAACCCGCCTAACATGGAAGATACAGACAGCCCTAGTTGATACATGAGCTATTCAAGCATACAAAACAGGATATTTATTTGAAGGTTTAGAGTTTGGCACATACAAATTTACTTGGAACGGCAGGTAGATACCGTATATAGGTAGGTATAGTGGACTCATGTGGGATAACTTTGGGGTTTAAGGGATTTGGATGCACAAGCAGTATTCCGCTTAGTACAAGTGAAGGCTATCAAAAGACTGGGAAGCGACCAGCTAGAGAGCGGCAACAGTCATGAACATGCATTAAAATTAATCAACACTGAATGCAAGCATGAGTAGGATATAATCCACCATGAACATAAATATCGTGAAGGCTATGTTGATTTTGTTTCAACTACATGCGTGAACATGCGCCAAGTCAAGTCACTTAAATCATTCGGAGGAGGATACCACCCTATCATACCACATCATAACCATTTTAATAGCATGTTGGCACACAAGGTAAACCATTATAACTCATAGCTAATCAAGTATGGCACAAGAAACTACGATCTCTAGTTGTCATTGCAAACATGCTTATTTATAATAGGTTGAATCGGGAACGATGAACTAATCATATTTACAAAAACAAAAGAGGTCGAGTTCATACCAGCTTTTCTCATCTCAGCCAGTCCATCATATAACATCATAATTGCCTTTCACTTGCACGACCGAACGATGTGAATAATAATAATAGTGCACATGCATTGGACTAAGCTGGAATCTGCAAGCATTCAATAAACAGGAGAAGACAAGGCAATATGGGCTCTTTTGTCAGATCAACAATAATGCATATAAGAGCCACTTCAACAATTTAATTATGGTCTTCTCCTATCGACCCCCAAAGAAAAGAAAAGAAATAAAACTATTTACACGGGAAAGCTCCCAACAAGCAAAAGAAGAACAGGAAATATTTTTGGGTTTTCTTTTTAATTACTACTACAAGCATGGAAAGTAGATTAATTAAAAGTTACAACTAATTTTTTTTGTTTTTCTTAAGGTTTATTAAACACACAAGAAGAAAGCATAAAAAGGAAAATAAACTAGCATGGATGATACAATGAAAAAGTATGAGCACCGACATCTAGCAATGAGTGTGTGAACATAAATGTAATGTCGGTGGGAAATACGTACTCCCCCAAGCTTAGGCTTTTGGCCTAAGTTGGTCTATGGCCATGGCTAGCCTGGTGGATATCCATAATAGTAGTTGGGGTCGTACTGAGAAGAAGAAGAGGAAGACTCCGAT
Organism: Triticum urartu; assembly: GCF_056163025.1. Taxonomy (NCBI): domain Eukaryota; kingdom Viridiplantae; phylum Streptophyta; class Magnoliopsida; order Poales; family Poaceae; genus Triticum; species Triticum urartu. The sequence continues at coordinate 470,394,190 of NC_141875.1, read as the reverse complement.
TGCCACTGGCTGACAATCATCTCCGGATCCCACTGGTAATTAGAATGTCGTGAAGGATCAATTTGTGGTTCCGGCTCTGGCTCCTCAGCTGGTGCAGGGTTCCAGTAGGCGTGAATAGCCTTCAACGGAATGAGGCATGTGCCTACAGATAAATCAAACAAAGAAGGAGCAGGCAGGGTAATAGTGTCAGGATGATGTTTATTAAAGAACAATTGATATTTAAGCTCTCCTTCCCTATCCTTAACAATAAAATCATGTGCCACCATACTTTTATAATCTAAATAAACACGACGCAGTACTTTTTCTTCCTTCTCATAATGCCTAATGGGTATGTTAAAATGTGCAGCTAGGCGTGAGGCATAGATGCCTCTAAAGATGGGGCCCTTTGTACGGTTCAGACTTAACCGTTTGGCAATAATGCCGCCCATACTAAAAGTGTTATCACTGTATAAACCTTGGAGCAAAATAATAATATCAGGGATACTAAGGTTTCCATAGTTTCCGCGACCAATTAAACAACGACTAGCAAATAATGCATAATAGAGTAAAACAGGAAAATGTATGCTAGTGATTCGTGCATCGGAAATCTTCCTTGTTTCTCCTACAGTGATAGTATCAATAAACCCCTCCACATCATCACGATGTGGTTCTTCTGTCTTGCCCTCAGAAGGGACTAAACAAATCCGACAAAAATCATAAAGTGACATCTCCTTATGCTCATCATATAAATGAAACTCCACCGTAGGTGGTGAGTTCCTAGAATGAAAATGAAAGTTTTGCACAAAGGTATTTGTGAGTAAGAGATACTGATCGCACTGGTTGTGGAGGAAAGCGGTGAGGCCTGCATTATGAGCCAACTCATGAAAATCTTCATAAATCCCGGCTGCTCTCAAGAAATCCTCATAAGGCCATTCACACGCCCGAACCTCCGCGGTGCGAGGCAGATTATACTTAGGCTTTGGTGCCTTTTCCTTTGAGCTTTGGCTCGATGAGCCCCTCAAAAGTCTCCTCATCATTTTCTAAAAAATTCTGAAATTTTTAGTAACTTCAAAATAAAAGTACGCCAAACTCAATAATATTGATAGCAACTACTCCTACAAGTGCCTAGAGCCTATATCATGTATCAAAACTACTTTTGACCATATAAATTTGACATGCAAGCTCAAGAACAGGGTCACCTAAGCAACACAATTTTGCAATGAATAAAGCACTAGAACAAAAACTAATTGGACCAATGGAGGAGTCACATACCAAGGAACAATCTCCCCAAGCAGTTTTGTGAGAGGTGCTTTGAGCAAGGAGATCGAAAATGGCAGCAAAACGAGCTTGGACTCGGGTTTGAGATGGTTATTCATGTTTGGGGGAGGAAGATGAAGTGTGTGGGTGCAGGAATAAGTGGAGGAGGGCCACCGTGGGCCCACGAGGCAGGGGGCGCGCCCTAGAGGGGTGGGCGCGCCCTCCACCCTCGTGGGCAGGTGGTTGACCCCCCCTGGTGTGTTCTCAGTTCCATAAATCCTCAAATATTCTAGAAAAACATATTTAAATTTCAGGGCATTTGGAGAACTTTTATTTTCGAGGTATTTTTATATTGCACGGATAATCAGATAACGGACAGAAAAATATTTATTTTATTTTATTTAATATAAATAACAGAAAGTAAAAGGAGGGTATAGAAGGTTGTGCCTTCTAGTTTCATCCATCTCATGATCATCGAAAGGAATCCACTAACAAGGTTGATCAAGTCTTGTTAACGAACTCATTCCGAATAACATGGAACCGGAGAAATTTCGAATAACACTATGTTACCTCAACGGGGATATGCACATCCCCAATAATAAGAATATCATATTTCTTCTTGACAGTAGGAAGAGGAAATTCAAAATCTCCAAATATAATTGATGGAATTTTCCCAATAGAATTGATACTATGAACTTGAGGTTGTTTCCTCGAAAAGTGTACCGTATTCTCATTACCGTTAACATGAAAAGTGACATTGCCTTTAGTGCAATCAATAACAGCCCCTGCAGTATTCAAAAAGGGTCTTCCAAGAATAATAGACATACTATCGTCCTCGGGAATATCAAGAATAACAAAGTCCGTTAAAATAGTAACGTTTGCAACTACAACAGGCACATCCTCACAAATACCGACATGTATAGCAGTTGATTTATCATCCATTTGCAAAGATATTTCAGTGGGTGTCAACTTATTCAAATCAAGTCTACGATATAAAGAGAGAGGCATAACACTAACACCGGCTCCAAGATCACATAAAGCAGTTTTAACATAGTTTCTTTTAATGGAGCATGGTATAGTTGGTACTCCTGGATCTCCAAGTTTCTTTGGTATTCCACCCTTAAAAGTATAATTAGCAAGCATGGTGGAAATTCAGCTTCCGGTATCTTTCTTTTATTTGTAATAATATCTTTCATGTACTTAGCATAAGGATTGGTTTTAAGCATATCAGTTAATCGCATACGCAAAAAGATAGGCCTAATCATTTCAGCAAAGCGCTCAAAATCCTCATCATCATTTTTCTTGGATGGTTTGGGAGGAAAAGGCATGGGTTTCTGAACCCAAGGCTCTCTTTCTTTACCATGTTTCCTAGCAACAAAGTCTTTTTTTTATCATAACGTTGATTCTTTGATTGTGGGTTATCAAGATCAACATCAGGTTCAATTTCTATATCATTATCATTACTAGGTTGAGCATCATCATGAACATTATTATTAGCATTATCACTAGTTTCAAGTTCATTACCAGATTGAGTTTCAGCATCAGAAATAGAAATATCATTTGGATTCTCACGTGTTTCAACAATAGGATCACTAGAAGCATGCAAAGTCCTATCATTTTTCTTTTTCTTCTTTTTAGAAGAACTAGGTACATCTATGTTATTTCTCTGAGAATCTTGCTCAATTCTCTTAGGGTGGACTTCAGGATACAAAGGTTCCTGAGTCATTTTACCACCTCTAGTCATAACTCCAACAACATTATCATTATCTTTACTATTCAATTCATTGAGCAAATCATTTTGAGCTTTAAGTACTTGTTCTACTTGAGTGGTAACCATAGAAGCATGTTTACTAATAAGTTTAAGTTCACCTTTAACATTAGCCATATAATCACCCAAGTGTTCAAGCATATTTGAATTGTATTTCAATTGTCTACCAAAATAATCATTAAAGTCTTCTTGCTTAGCCATAAATTTATCAAACTCATCTAAGCATGGGCTAGCAAATTTAGTAAATGGGATTTCAGCTTTATCATATCTGTAGAGAGAATTTACCTTTACTACCTGTGTTGGGTTATCAAGACCATGAGTTTCTTCAATAGGTAAAGGATTAAGATTATATGTTTCTTCAACAGGCGGTAAATTAAGACCATGTATTTCTTCAATAGGAGGTAAATTCTTAACATCTTCATCTTTAACACCCTTTTCTTTCATAGATTTCTTTGCCTCTTACATATCTTTAGGACTGAGAAATAGAATACGCCTCTTCTTCGGAGTTGGTTTAGGAATAGGCTCAGGAATTGCCTCCGGAGGTGTCCAATTATTTTCATTTGCCAACATATTATTTAATAGAATTTTAGCTTCATCCGGTGTTCTTTCCCTGAAAACAGAACCAGCACAACTATCCAGGTAATGGAGGCATCGGTTAGTCCATTATAAAAGATATCAAGTATTTCATTTTTCTTAAGAGGATGATCATGCAAAGCATTAAGTAATTGGAGAAGCCTCCCCCAAGCTTGTGGGAGACTCTCTTCTTCAATTTGCATAAAATTATATATATCCCTTAAAGCAGCTTGTTTCTTATGAGCATGGAAATATTTAGCAGAGAAGTAATAAATCATATCCTGGGGACTACGCACACAACCAGGATCAAGAGAATTAAACCATATCTTAGCATCACCCTTTAATGAGAACGGAAATATTTTAAGGATATAAAAGTAACGAGTTCTCTCATCTTTAGTGAACAGGGTGGCTATATCATTCAATTTAGTAAGATGTGCCACAACAGTTCCAGATTCATAACCATGAAAAGGATCAGATTCAACCAAAGTAATTATATCAGGATCAACAGAGAATTCATAATCCTTATCAGTAACAAAGATAGGTGAAGTAGCAAAAGCAGGGTCAGGTTTCATTCTAGCATTTAAAGATTGCTTACTCCATTTAGCTAATAATCTTTTGAGTTCAGTTCTATTTTGGCACGCTAAAATAGCTAAGGAAGCTTCTTGATCAAAGACATAACCTTTAGGAATAACAAGTGATTCTTCATCATCACTTTCATCAGTATCATCAGATTCAATATTTTCAATCTCTCTAGCCCTAGAAAGTTGTTTATCAAGAAAATCACTAAGTGGCATAGTAGTATTAGGCATAGAGGTAGTTTCATCGTAAGTATCGTGCATAGCAGAAATGGCATCATCAATAACATGCGACATATCAGAACGAATAGCAGAAGCAGGTGTAGGTGCCGCAAACTTACTCATAACAGCAGGTGAATCAAGTGCAGAGCTAGATGGCAGTTCCTTACCTCCCCTCGTAGTTGAGGGATAAATCTTGGTTTTTGGATCTCTCAAGTTCTTCATAATGATAAGCAGATATATATCCCAAGTGACTCAAAGAATAGAGCTATGCTCCCCGGCAATGGCGCCAGAAAATAGTCTTGATAACCCACAAGTATAGCGGATCACAGCAGTTTTTGAGGGTAGAGTATTCAACCCAAATTTATTGATTCGACACAAGGGGAGCCAAAGAATATTCTCAAGTATTAGCAGCTGAGTTATCAATTCAACCACACCTGAAAACTTAATATCTGCAGTAAAGTGTTTAGTAGCAAGGTAATATGATAGTAGTGATAACGGTAGCAAAAGGTAACAGTAGTAGAAGTAATGTTTTGGTATTTTGTTGTGATGATAGCAATAGCAACGGAAAAGTAAATAAGTAAAGAACAATATATGGAAAGCTCGTAGGCAATGGATCGGTGATAGAGAATTACGCCAGATGCGGTTCATCATGTAACAGTCATAACCTAGGGTGACACAGAACTAGCTCCAGTTCATTGATATAATGTAGGCATGCATTCCGAATATAGTCATACGTGCTTATGGAAAAGAACTTGCATGACATCTTTTGTCCTACCCTCCCGTGGTAGCGGGGTCCTTACGGAAACTAATGGATATTAAGGCCTCCTTTTAATAGAGAACCGGAACAAAGCATTAACACATAGTGAATACATGAACTCCTCAAACTATGGTCATCACCGGTAAGTATCCCGATTATTGTCACTTCGGGGTTGACGGATCATAACACATAATAGGTGACTATAGACTTGCAAGATAGGATCAAGAACTCTCATATATTGATGAAAACATAATAGGTTCAGATCTGAAATCATGGCACTCGGGCCCTAGTGACAAGCATTAAGCATAGCAAAGTCATAGCAACATCAATCTCAGAACATAGTGGATACTAGGGATCAAACTCTAACAAAACTAACTCGATTACATGATAGATCCCATCCAACCCATCACCGTCCAGCAAGCCTACGATGGAATTACTCATGCACGGCAGTGAGCATCATGAAATTGGTGATGGAGGATGGTTGATGATGACGATGGCGACGGATTCCCCTCCCTGGAGCCCCGAACGGACTCCAGATCAGCCCTCCCGAGAGGTTTTAGGGCTTGGCGGTGGCTCTGTATCGTAAAACGCGATGATTTCTTCTCCCTGATTTTTTTCTCCCCGAAACTCAATATATGGAGGTGGAGTTGGAGTCGGAGACGCAACAGGGGGCCCACGAGGTAGGGGCGCGCCCCCACCCTCGTGGAGAGACGGTGGCCCCCTGGCCTTCATCTTTGGCAGGTATTTTTCTTATTTTCTGAAAAGTGGCTCCGTGAAGTTTCAGCTCATTCCGAGAACGTTTGCTCCTGCACATAAATAACACCATGGTAATTCTGCTGAAAACAGTGCCAGTCCGGGTTAGTTCCATTCAAATCATGCAAGTTAGAGTCCAGAACAAGGGCAAACGTGTTTGGAAAAGTAGATATGTTGGAGACGTATCACCTAGTCGAAGAGTTTGGCCTACAGCCAGGGCTCCCCCAGAAGTGATGTTGTCTTTGACAATGAGACGAGGCATCCCCCCTTTATGACGGCGACGCAGTGGAACTCTCAAGGAAAGCACCAATGTCGGTGTCAAAACCGGCGGATTTCGGGTAGGGGGTCCCGAACTGTGCGTCTAAGACGGATGGTAACAGGAGGCAGGGGACAAGATGTTTACCCAGGTTCGGGCCCTCTTGATGGAGGTAATACCCTACATCCTGCTTGATTGTTCTTGATGATATGAGTATTACAAGAGTTGATCTACCACGAGATCGTAGAGGCTAACCCTAGAAGCTAGCCTATGGTATGATTGTATGTTGTCCTACGGACTAAACCCTCCGGTTTACATAGACACCGGAGGGGGCTAGGGTTACACAAGTTCGGTTACAAGGGAGGAGATTTACATATCCGTATTGCCTATCTTGCCTTCCACGCCAAGAAGAGTCCCATCCAGACACGAGATGAAGTCTTCAATCTTGTATCTTCATAGTCCAATAGTCCGGCCAAAGGATATAGTTCGGCTATCCGGAGACCCCCTAATCCAGGACTTCCTCAATCTCCGTTAAGGCGGACTTCTCCGTTGCATAGGCCAGGGGCTACGCCAGATCTCCTAGAGAGTGGCGAGTGGCGACACACCGCTTCCCTATATGACATGCTTCTAGGAGATCACTAACGACGGGGTACCCAATTACCCATGCCAAGATCATATCAGAACCCGACACCGGCGCGTTCACCCAGCCTCTTCTCCGACACGACTGCCCTGCGCGATGTGGCGGCCCATACCGGCTGACGTTCGCACATCTGCCCACCCGTCGCTTTGCATCGGCCGTCATCGCTCTACTTCGATCAGGATTTCTCCATCACCTCCCGAGACCGCCACGTACGGCCACCTCACGCACGGTGCTGGCTGCGTTGGCCGCTCGGGCGCCGACGCTGGACACGCTCGTCCGCACGTTGTTCCCCGTCGGTTGTCGTCACCTTGGTTTGCTTGGACTCCTCGACAACCCCGCCTTCACTGTCTGCGACTTCATCCTCATCACCGAGCAGCATCCCTGACCTCGCAAGCGGTCAGATTGATCACCCGCCTGCCCGCGATCCATCCCGTCCACGTCGCGCGAATGACCTGATCAGTCGCTTGTGCGTGCTTCCGCGGGTCCTGTGAAGATTGTCCCCGAGTATAGCGCCCCCTCCACTGATCGAGCAATGGGTTGCCACTGCGTCGCCCCGTCGGACCGCGTCGCCACCCTGCGGTTCTCCTCGCGACTACACCTACCAAGGCGCTCCGCTGCGTCGCCCCTTCAGGCCATAGTGTCGTATCACACGGTCTGCACCGCCGCCCCAAGGTCTTCCCCCGGCATTGCTCCGACACACACCGCCATTGCGTCGCCCCTTCGGGCCATAGGGCCGCGACAAGCGGTCCACTCTGCCTTCCCCATGTGTCGACTTCTATGTGGGATGCACCACGCAGCCTCCCTAGGCGCGGGAACGCCACCATATGCGCACAATCTTCGTCACGTTGTCGGGTTCTTCCTCGCCTATTTCCATTTTTTGTTTAGACTTTTGAAAACTGAAACTAACAAATAACTTAATTGTAGAAACCGAATTTTCAGTTAATACCAAACGCCCATGTCTTCGTCCACAGCTACACCATCCTACGCTATCGACCACATCGACATCGGCACAAAAGGCTACCACCTTGCTTGAGCAACCTCGTTGGCTTCCACTCCAGCCACAACATCCGCGATGCATCGACCGTTACGACCGTCGGGGATGACCGTCGACTTACAACCTTTGGATTCTTCTCTAATCTCATCGTCTGTGTCGCTACCATTGTGACTGTGAGGGAAGTTGAGCATCGTGATGTTTAGAAAGCATAAGATAGACTAGGATTTGTTCTAACTTGTCTTGTACTCCTATATACACTACTAGGAAAAAGCTTATACACAGACGCTTACTAGTAGCGCGGGTTTATACCCCTCGCTACTGCTACTTACTAGTAGCGCGTGTTTTTACCCCTCGCTACTACTAAGTGATCTCTGCCGTGCCCCCGAGGACATGCCATACTAGTAGCGAGGGTTATAAACCTGCGCTACTACTTTGTGAATGGCTGTAGCGCAGGTCAGATGTCCACGCTACTAGTATATTCTCACACCACCCACCCCCGATCACCCCACCAATTAGGGGTGGGCATAAAAACCGACAAACCGAAGATCGAACCGAAGCCGAAACTGAAAAAACCGAATTTTCGGTTTTTAATACATGTAACGGAAATTTCGGTTTTTACTTCTGTTAACCGAACTGTTTTTTATCGGTTCGGTTTCTGATGGGTAACCGAACAAAAACACCGAACATATAAACAATAGAGAGTCACGAGAGCTGCTCCCGTCGTAAAAAGATGCGCCACGCAGCGACCAGCCTGCGCGCAGCAGGGGGAAATGATTCCCAATCTCCCACGAGCCCAGCCAGCAACTTTTTTTTAGGGATGGGCCCAGCCAGCAACTTGGCAAGGCACGTACCATTTTTGGGCCTTTTACTGCGTGGCCCATGTAGTTTGCATGTACGTGAGCAAACCATCCGGACGTGTTGTGGTCGTGGGATTAGTCCCACCTCGGCTGGCGACGTGAAGGAGCGCAGGTAGCTCAGCTATATAAGAGGGTAAGCTGCAGGAAGTACGAGGCGCACACGCTGCTGAACTAGCGTTCAGTATAAACGGTATAAACTGAATACCGAACCGAAATACCGGTTAACCGAACTCTCGGTTTTCTAATTTTTTTAGTCATCTTCGTTTAGCATTTTCTCTAACCGAAATGTATAAACCGAACTTTCGGTTTATACCGAATGCCCAGGCCTACTGCACCAACCGTCTCACTCCACCCACCACTGTTTGTCTCAAAAAAACACCCAACCCTCGATCCAGATCCCTTCCACTTCTCCCGATTCACCCCTCGTCTCCCTCCCATCCCATGCCGCCGCCGCCGCCCACCACCTCCGCGACCTCCCCGACCCCACCGGCGATCCCCAGCCTCTCCCTCTCCTTCTCCCCTGCATCCGTCGCCCGCACCTTCCCTCCCAGTCCCAGATCAACCCGTGGGTGAGCCGGCGGCCAGGACACACGCGAAGCGACGGAGGTCGCCTGTGTCTCCCCAATCGCCCTGCCACTGCTTCCTTCCTTTTCTCTGCGGCAGGAGAAGAAAACCTTGTCGGGGTGCCCAAGCCATGGAGCACCATCGTCAAGGTGCTCGGATTCATTTCGATTTTGGGTTGCTTCTGCTCATGTTGTTGGTTGCTCTCTTCTCTTGTGTTGGTGATGATGTGAGGGTGGCCCTTCCTTTTCTTTGCTGCAGTGCAGGAGAAGAAAACCCTAGACCGACCCGAGGATTCGTCCGACAACCACCTGAGGAGGAAGCAAGCCATGGACGGACCTTCCTTTCCTTGAATGTTGCGCCCTCCCACCCATCTTCCTGCAGCTGCAGGTAACCCCGGCCCCTCCCTCCCTGCGTGCACATGCTGGTCTGGTCATTACCCTGGCTGCGTACAGTAGCAGTAAACATTGTTAGCTTAATCCAAACTTATTAGTCTACAAATCTACATCGGTGTAGTAGTCTAGGAAAACTAGCTTGAGTCGATTTGCTTTTCTTGTGTTACTAGTGTCCAGCCAGAATTAGTAAGGTGTGATCAACGTGGCCGTATAATTAGATTAGGAAAAATACTAACTTGAGTCCGACTAGGACTTGTCCTAGCTATCTAGCTGCGTTGGTAGGAGTATAATACCAGGATTAGGAATTTGTTGTCCAAGTCGGTTAATAGGTGAGTCTGATTTGACTAGAACTTATATCCACTGGTGGTGGCTGCGTCCATATATATACACCAGCTGGGTTCATTCAATGAAGTAACCTACACTAGCTCATTCACTACTAGTTAGATCAATGGAGTAACCTGCTATTTCCTTTGCATTTTTTACTGTAAAAAGTCATGGCTCACCTATTAACCGGCGGCCCTAGAAGGACTAGTCACCTAACTGAAACACTAATAATCAGAAGATAGATTGAACTTTGTTTAACGGATATACAACATATTGAATTATGTTCTATTTGGTCTAATTGATATAATCATGTCTAATAGAGTTCACAATCTTTAGTTTGAAGATCTGTAGCTAGAGGTTAGAACTGTTGACATGCAAATAATTAACTAACTGCATGTCGTACTATGCTATGGAGTTTGTTCATGATTTTAATATGCTATGGAGTTTTACATCTGCATGGTGGGATGAATCGTTGTATCTAGCAATTGTTTGAATCTGACAAATTCAGTTTGGTGTGGTTACTAGAAAAATGTCGGAATTCTCTCTGACTTACAGTAAATTCTTTGCTCTGTTCTTTGTCTGTTCATGATTTTGCAATGCTGTGTAGTTTTAGATCTTTTTGGTGGGATGAATCCCTGTATTTTATTTACTGCTCATTTGAATCTGAAAAATTCACTTGGTCTGGTTACTAGAAGCTCTTAAAAGCCAAGAAGTATCCGTGACCTATATTTTACGTGTAGTGTAGTACTCCATATGAGGTTAGGTTCAGACATTTGTGCAAGTCAAGTTCCACCAAACCAAAATTCCAGCTTATGCAGGAATAAATGATCAGCTAAAGAAGCATATTCCTATGTTCAGCAACATCACAGGTTCAGCAACATCAGGCTGCATGCTACGCTGCACAGCGCAAAGAGACGGCACAAATTCTCGCAGAGAGAAGAAAAAGAGACTGCACAGTGCAACAAGGTCCTTTGGTCTTTGGTCTCTCAATTTTTATACATGTACATCCCCTCCTATGATGCTAGCTGAAGCAGCTTGTTGAGTTATTTTGAAATCTTTTATGCACTTTTCTGTTGAGTGCCTTTATTTTAAACTATGAGATATGCATATGTTTAATTCGGAAATCTAAATGCAATCTTATGTTGTTCCACCGAGGTTGATTTTCAAAATGTGTATATCTAATATTTCTTACTGCAACTTTAAGCTTCACTGTCATCTAACTTTGTCTAGTTAATTTTTGTTATCTGTCTTTGAATCTATAAGATGGGTGATATGTACTTGTCGTTAACTACATGTGTTTCCTGAACATGTCTAAAGTTTTTATAAGAAATACAGTTTATGTTTATTGCCTTTTTTAGTGTGTTGATATTTCAAAGGGAACATGGCAACGTGTTGCACTCTTGCTTTTGTTAGAGCACTATATTTTATTGTTAACCATGCTATGGTCCAAACTCCTTTTTATTCTGCTCATATGATATTGCTCATCTTTTGTTTTCTGTCCTGGTGCCTCCTGTATTTAGAGTAGAAATATTCTTAATTTAGTGTTTCTTGAACATGGCCAGGGCAATGGATAAAATCTACTCTGGAGAGTTGACAGAGGGAGCACATGCTAAGTTGACTTTTTCCTAGGGACTTGCTTATCGTGAAGATGCTTGCAAGGATGTAGAGGGAGCGGATCATTTGGAGAGATGCCGTTGTTTGGTGTTTTTATGCATTTTGGTTTGCTTGTAACTGTGTTTGCACTAGCTGGGAGTAAGTGACTTGGCAAGAAGTGTAGGTGTTTTAATTGAAGGCCTGAAAACCATGACAATTCTGTATGCTCTTACAGGATGTGCTCTAATGCCGCTGGTTTATTATAAATCTTGGATTAGTAATGATGTGTAATGCTGCTGGTTTATAGCAAATATGTGTTTGTTTTAGTTGTTGGAATTGTATGCATAGAATGGAATTGGTGGCTTTTATTTTTTTTTAATTCCTAATTAGTTAGTAGTAGTGTCGGAAAAACCAAACGCGCTACTACTAATGGCGTGGGTTTGAAACCGGGCTACTACCAACTTTTTAGTAGTAGCGTGGGGAAAAACCTGCCGTGCTACTACTATTTCATTACTAGTAGCGTGGGTTTGCATCTGCGCAACTACTAACTATTAGTTGTAGTGCGATACTAGTAGCGTGGGTACCCGCGTTGCTAGTAGCCTTTTTACTCGCGCTTCTAGTAGCCTTTTTTCTAGTAGTGATATACGCCTACGAGGCTCAAGCAATACATCAACAATTCCACCATCTCATATATATTCCTCTTACATGAGGAAAAGCGTACTACTAGATTCCTTCTGAAGAATCCCTTTGAGCGCTTCTTAGAAAAGAGGAGCTCAAATGGGCACTATGTGCCAAAGTGCTTAAGGTTGTTCAAGGGGATGCAATACACAATTTTTTCATATGATTGCGAATGGCAAATATAGGAAGAAGAAAATTATTCAGATTAAACAAGATAAAGGGACAATTATGGGGCATGAGAACCTGAAAGCTTATATCTCTGATTACTACAAACAAACAACTGTTTGGCCATCCGGAAGCAAGTATGGTGGCACTAGACAAATCTGTAATTGGAGATATTTCTCGGCTCTAGAGAGAAGAGAACGATATTTTAGCTGCACCTCTTACTGAGAAAGAGATTTTGGATGCAATGTCACAAATGAAATCGAATAAAGCACTAGGACCAGATGGGTTTTCAGCTGAATTCTATAAGAAATGTTGGCATATTATTAAGGATGATCTTATGCCTATGTTTCATGATTTCTTTAACGGTCATCTAGAGTTGTTTCATCTTAACTTTGGCATGATTACGCTATTGCCAAAGAAAGAATAGGCAGTTCGAATTGAACAATTCAGGCCAATTTGTCTTCTTAACGTGAGTTTCAAAATCTTCACAAAAGTGGGTACCAATAGATTGACACAAATCGTGCATTCAGTGGTACAGCCGAGCCAAACAGTGTTCATGCCAGGGCGACATATACTTGAAGGGGTGGTCGTTTTGCATGAAACCCTACATGAAATTCATTCGAAGAAGCTAGATAGGGTTATCTTCAAAGTGGATTTTGAGAAGGCGTATGATAAAGTTAAGTGGCCTTTCCTACAGCAGGCAATGCGCATGAAAGGATTTAGCGAGGTCTGGCGGAACCAAGTGGGTTCTCAAGTCCAGAAGGGTAGTGTCGGCATCAAGGTTAACGACAATATCAGTCATTATTTTTAGACACACAAGGGTTTGAGACAAGGACATTCCATGTCTCCTCTCTTGTTTAATATAGTGACCGATATGTTGGCCATTCTTATTGGCAGGGCCAAGCAGCATGGGCAAGTGGAGGGGTTAGCTCCTGATCTGGTTGATGAAGGAGTATCCATCCTACAGTATGCTGACGACACCATCCTATTCATGTAACATGACATTGCTAAGGCGCGTAGTATGAAACTTATATTATGTCTCTTCGAACAATTGTATGGTTTAAAGATAAACTTTCACAAAAGTGAGTTGTTCTGGTTAGGGAAGGCCAAAGACGAACAAGACACATATAGACAATTGTTTGGATGTGAATTGGGTTTTTACCATTTGGTTATTTAGGTATACCGATTCACCACCGTAAGTTATCCAATAAAGAATGGAAATGTATCGAAGATCGAATAGAAAAAAAGCTTAGCTGCTGGAAGGGTAAGCTAATATCTTATGGAGGTCGGTTAGTGCTGATTAACTCAGTACTGACTAGTATGCCGATGTTTCTACTATCGTTCTTCAAAATTCCGAAAGGGGTATGGAAACGACTTGATTTTTTCAGATCTCGGTTCTTCTGGCAGTCAGATGAGGCCAAGAGGAAATACCATCTCGCGTGATGGGACATTCTTTGCCGACCAAAAGACCAGCGCAGTCTCGATATTGAGAACTTAGAAATCAAGAATAAGTGCCTTATGAGCAAATGCCTCTACAGGTTAGAGACAGAGACGGAGGGCATGTGGGCACAGATTTTGCGTAATAAATATCTTCAGTCCAAAACACTCGCTCAGGTTACCATGAGACCAACGGACTCGCCATTCTGGAAAGGGGTTATGCGAGTGAAGGACCTGTTCTTTCGGAGGGTCAAATTCCTGGTTAGCAATGGGATGTCAACAAGGTTTTGGGAGGACATGTGGTTAGGAGAGACGCTCCTGGCCGTACAATATCCCACCCTGTATAACATTGTGCAACGTAAGGAAGATTACGTAGGCACAGTTTTACATATGATCCCTTTAAATATTCAATTCAGACAAGCACTAGTTGGTGAGCGATGGAATGCATGGATGCATATGGTTCGGAGATTGATAGACATTCAACTCTCCGACCAACCGGACTCCACGCAATGGAAACTAGCTAAGAATGGGATTTTTACGATAAAATCTTTTTATATGGATTTGATTAATTCTGGCCCAGTGTCGAGATCATTGCATATTTGGAAGATTAAGGTTCCTTTGCGCATTAAAATCTTTATGTGGTTTGTCCACAAACAAGTAATTCTTATAAAGGACAACTTAATTAAGAGGCGATGGGTAGGTAGTCCACGATGTTGCTTTTGTGATCATGATGAAACAATACAACATTTATTTCTTGAATGCCCACTAGCCAAATTGCTTTGGAGAACGATTCATATAGCCTTCAACATTACTCCTCCAGTTGACATTGCATTGTTGTTTGGAATATGGTTAACTGGGGTCGAACATACTATGGTGGCTCGTATTCGGATTGAAATATGTGCGCTCTTGTGGGCTATATGGAATTGTAGGAATGATTTAATATTTAACAGACAACACAATTTAACTTTCTTGCAGGTCGGATGACGGTCGCATAACAGGATAGGAGTCTAGGAAGCTTATCCTTCTTATTGCCATTCCGGTTGTGATTGTCAGCATGAACTTTGATTTTTTTTTTATTCGCTCCGCTTGCGAGCTGTAATACTTTGACGACTTTAATACTCTGCAAACTTTTAATAAGATGGTTGCATGCATCATTATGATGCAGAGGCCGAGGGTACGCCTCCATTTCCAAAAAAAAAACTCCTGAAAATTGCATCTCTGTCCGGTGGCTGGGGGCCTTTCTCTTTGGTTATGTAATGATCCTTGTCTCGTTTGGTTTCAATGAAATGGAGCCCGGGGCTGACGCCCATGTTAATCGAAAGAAGACGTAAATTATCGTAAATATCCCAATATCTATACAATATTTCAAGACAACAATAAAATGGGCCAGGAGATCTTGTTCAGCAAACCTCAGCATTCCGATCCCGTGACAGCACTGAAGCAACACAGACGACGTCAAGAAACAACAGGCTACCTTCGCTTCACGTTATATACTAACATGGAGGTCTGGGTGCAAATCTTCAGAGCTCCCGGGACAAAACGTATCTTGATTTTGATTTATCTGAGCATTTTGATTTTGTAAGTTGTTCCAGAGCTTTCAAATTCCTTCTCAACTGCGTAGTGTATACAAGAAAAACTAGGAGCCCTGCAGACCAGACCGCTCCATTCTGTTAGGAACCCCCCAAACTTGTGTTCCTTGGTCCTGCAAAATGAAATGATGAAAGGTTAGAACTTAAGCATGCATTGTGCCTTAATGATGTTGCTTGCTAAACTTCACCCAGTGATTTCTTGATAACGAAAAGATTGCCTCAAATAAGAAAAACATAAAGAAAGAATTAAGTGGGCCATACTGAACTCCTGGTATTTCGCTATCAGAATTACGGACACAGAGAAAGTAGCACCGACCAGTAGAAGCTATGGACCGACTTTTTGCAGCCTGCGCTAAACTACAAGGTTGTATCCGAAATGGATGATAGAAAAAAAAATGTTTGCATCAAAAGGTGTTATGTCACAACCACGTATAAATCTTTGCTTTGAAACCAATCCTTGCATATATAACCTGTGATTCTTGATTAACAGAGATTACACAAGACAAACCAGCGAACAACTAATCAAGAAAAAGTTGCTTCGTTGATCAGAAATACACCTCTATAACATAAATGTTATGAAACAAAAGTGACAAGAAAATAAAGCTGCTTTCATAGCTCCAAAATATCATGTAGAAAGGATGCTTCTGGAAGTGCCAACGAATCACTGATAATGCTCCTCACTATTTAGGACCTTCGGCATATTTTAGAATACATTTCGCTGCCTCATGTTTATGAAACTATTGTGCAACAGTAAGCATATGAAATATCGCCATGCTTTTTCCTGGAGTTAAAAATAACGTGAATCAATTTGCTCTAGCACCGTATTCCCTCCTATGTTTCAGAGTTTCTTGTTTCCTGACTAAAAGGCTGTGCTAAGGTACAAGGATTTTGGCTAAGGCTTCTAGTTCAAATTGGACCTTGTGCTGACTACTAAATCATCTCCGTGCAATCACAATGTGACCCTTGCACGGCCACACGTGCACTCTGGTGGGATGTCGACATTTCAGGCAGGTCATGCCGTAGCTTCTTTACATGTGTAGTTATGTTGTTTCAAGAAAGACTTTAGTATGTGCTGTCATACATGATAGTAGCAAAGTAGTGGGGTTGTCAATTTCTAAAATCCTACTGCACTTGGGACAGTAACGAAGTAGTGGCTGGTCTATGGTAGGATAAAAAAGCAGTGACTCTGCAATTGCTCTCCTGTTGCATGCATTTGGCCCTCACAGGTCACAACAATGCAAACCAACAAACACATGGTCAACTTCACAGAGGTGCTCGCTGCCTAGGATGACATAATGAGCGGCCAGCAACACACCTGCATGTTGGCCGTGATCCTGTCAATTTACAAAGCTAGTCGCACAGTGGATATGTGAGTGGTTAGGTCACAGAACCAACCATAAAAGGAGCGGGTAAATGGGCATATGTAGCAGAAGGACATGGTCGATGCATAGCAAGGCAAATCAACAAAAAATGTATGCGCATACGCCAATCTTATGAACATTGCCAGCTAGTGAAGGTCTCAAATGTGATCCCCACAAGACAGGGGGCAAGTTCTTTTTTTCCTTTTGACCGATGGATCCGTTAGTGGGAGCACTGTTGCGCTTGCACTTGCAGTTCCCTGCATTTCCATTGTATTTTTCTCACTCCACTCTCCTCTAGCACACTGTGACAGCTGTCGGTATGCACTCACCCCACTTACTGTTGCCTGCCCCATTCGCTCAGCAGTTCCCAGTTGATAGTGGGTGGTGCACTGTATCAATTTTTAGCTAAATGATTTTCACTCCTTCAACATTAAAGGTTTTATATTTCACCAAACAGGCACCATTATAACATACAGAGATAGAACCTTGTCATCACTATGCCATTGGCATTTTGTGGAATACTCAGCTCATGAAATGGCTAGGACATAATCTAATTATGACAATCTTTTTGCAGAGTAAAGCCATCATTCCATGTATAGCTGACCAAGACGAAGACTACGAACAATTTGAAGTCTAGTTAGTGCTATCTACCATTCAAAGCTATATGTGACATTTCATTACGGATATGGTGCAGTTAACACAAATATATTTTAAAAGAAGAACCCACAGCTTAGGTTTTAAAGTAGCTTGAGCCAAATGCAGTTGACCTTGTGTTGTGGGATATCAAGTTTCAGCATAATACTGTTGAACAATCATTACTGGTAGACCATATCCAAAGTTAAAACCTTTTTTCTCTTTCCTACAGCTTGACCCATCATCCATCTATAAAAGGCGCAGAGACAATAGTTTCTCGCCAACAATCCTCCAGGGAATAACACTCCTTTAGCAACTAGCGGAGAACAACATGCCTAAGCCCACTTTCATACTCACCATCATCCTTCTAATTGCTCTCTTCAATGCATCTGCAGGTGTGGTGTTTGCTATTTGTTCTTCCCCAGTATTTTACCCCGTCATAAATATAAATACAACAAGTTATTTTTTCATGCAGGCCAAACCATAGTGGTAGAAATTGATAATGCTCTTCCCCCGAAGTTCATAAAGGTCTGCCTATGTTGTTCTCAAAGTTTTTGACATAGCCATCTAAGGCAATGCTCATTGTATTTCGTTATTTCCATTCCATAGACATATATGTGAGTGCTAGCTAATACTTTCTACTCCCTCCGTTCCAAATTACTCGACCCATATTTATCTAGACACGGATGTATCTAGACACTAAACAAGTATAGATACATCCGTATTTAGACAAATTCAAGTCAACTAATTTGGAACGGAGGGAGTAGCTCTTTATGTTTTCCTCTAACAATTGGTCACTTTTGCTAGATAACTTATGCTTCACTAAAAGAAACGTATCTACAGTTTATGCTTCAAATCTACAAATGCCAGACAAACAGAATAACACTTCTATTTTCATTCTATGCTTAATTCCATGTATTCTTGTTCTTTGTGTTCTAAATGCAGGGACACAGCAGGAAGATTCTCACAGAGATTCAGGACTATGACTATGGAGGTGCAAACTCTAGGCATGATCCACGCAGAAGGCCCGGGAGGAATGGCTAGAGAACTAAGACCCTTCGTACATATCCCTGCATATGACCGTGTGGAGGTATTACTACATGAAAGCGGGTCATATGAGGGACCAGTCAATCGCGGTAGCAAGCCTATATGATTTTCAAATTCCCTGCAGTATGGTTTATATATCCAAATAGATCAGAGAGCGGGATAGATATTACTCTTATCCCTAATAGTCTAGCCGTGTGAAGTCGAGACTTGTTCATTTTAAAGGGCACTAAGTGCTACAGATGCATACATGATGCAGAGGGTTATATATGATGCCATTTGGTGCAGTTATAATAATTTCTTGTGAGCTCAAGCTGTTCTGTTCTCTTCTGGTTTGTTCTCAATTCTGACTAGAACCAGAATCTCCCACACTAGGGCATGCTTGTGTACAAGCACACTCATCGCACTCATCACATATACAACCGAGGATAATAATTCAAGCATAGAGAAGGCAGTAAAGAGTAATTGGAGAGTGAGTTGTGAGATGTACTTACTATAGAGCATGTGATTCTATTCAATTCCCTTCTTCTTTTATGAAATAAGGCCCAGGCTTGATAGGATAAGGATAAAGGTAACCCTCTGGCCGAGAAAATCCAGCTTCATTCATACGATCGCTAAGCACATGCAGTATAGGTTTTTTCAATCCATACTCATGCCTGTGCTTCTCAAGATAGGCGTTAGCTTCTTCTGCCACCTCCATTGTGAATGCGAATCTGTTCTCTTGAGATAACATGAGCTGGTTGATATCCAAGCACACAAGCTTCCCATTTTCCCTTACTTTTCTCACTTTCTCTTCTAAGAAAGGGATACGATCCAACTTGTAACGCAACATGTCATCCTCTTTGGTCTGCCAAAAACGAAAGGGGATTTTTAAGCATGATGCCACTATGACGCTAGCGAATAACATGGAAATAAGGAAACAATGTGAAATTTCTAAAGCATGTCAACAATGCTCACTATTCCATTTCATCTGATTTTATCCCATGGCAATTTTATGTCTATGTAAACAACAAATGTGTGATATACAGCTGCTTGCATACCTGCATAACTGCTCGGAAATGGCCAAGCAGTGCTGAACATGTGACACAGTTTACCTAAAAGGAAAAGAAGGCAGCTCGTTCCTACTTCCTATAACAATGAACCAACTGTCTAGAAGAAGCATAGTGTAAGTCAGCGGCGTAAATCGGTTGGGAAAGAAGTCTGCAGTATAACAGTCGCTAACTTCTTATTTGACAGTTCTAAGCAACCTGCAATTCAATGCAAGGTCATGAGCCAGCATGACCAAAGGGCCTGCGCGAAACCGATAATACATCACATAACTTATCATAACGGAACAACCAAAGGGCCTAATGTGTGCAAGCGATTAAACCTGTTAAGTGTACACCTTGATTCAGTGTTGTACTGTTACATTAGCTTGTCACACGTTCAGTTATTCTGTGACTTGTCTTAGCCTGTAGGGCTGTAACTAGCCTACGATGCACGATTCAGTGGGCGTCTGGCTCTGTGACTGCTACAAGCAGAGCTATATGTATCCGTATCCCTGTACTGAACTTCGATGAACACAAGCCAACCATTTATCCTATGTTTTACTACATGGTAATGGACGCCGAATGATGGTTCTCGGGCCTCCTGAACATCACTATGCCCAACCTACGACGCAAAAGTTCTAGGCCCAATCGTATTTTATTCGGCAGCAAGCTCGTCCTTCGATTATTCACCGTCCTAGTTCCAACAGAAACAACCACGCAGAGATGAGGAGACCGCCTTGTTCGGCTGTTGCGTATACCAGTTTCCGGCGACGCCACACTCGCCGCCCACCGCTTACTCGCCCGTCCCCGCCCCCCTTCCCACTTCCAGGATCACTGCTCTGCTTTTTCTACGAGATAATGGAAACAGCATGATAAGGATTGCATCAGTTGGGCGAGGAGGAGAAGAAAAGGGGAAGGGAAGTAGGTTGCCTGGGTCGGGCTTCCACCTGAGCCTTCATGGAGATGGTGGCAGCGCTGCGGCTAGTCCTTCCGCCCGATTGAGGGGTGGAGGGGAGGCCGGCGGCGAGGTGCCCGTGGTGGTGGCGGGCGGCGAAGGAAGCGGCCATCGCCATGGCCATTTTTTGGACCAGGATGTTCGCGAGGCTGTTTCTTACCTCATCCAGTTATCGAGCCGTTTGGGCACGACAAGCGCTGCTTTTTTTTTTTTTGAGGGATGGCACCCATATGTGTGCTTCCAGGATAGCCCAAATAAACCCTAAGGGCCCAGCGACAGACCATTGGAGGAGAGCCCCCAACGCTCCGTGCGTTAAAATGCTGGGGAAACGCACAGAGCGTCAGAAACTGGGCTCATATCACACACTTTTTTTTGAAAGTTTCATACATTTTCTAAAACGTGTTCAGTCATTGAGGCATTTTTATTTAATTTTAAAAAATTCCTCGTACAAGATGAAAAAATTTCAAAGTTCGTGAATTTTTTTTGAAAAAAATTATTGTCCACCCCCAACTATTCGAATTCGCCCCAAACTCGGCAGTTGCCCCATTACTTGATCATTGTAACTCTTTGGTGATATAATTTCAAACAAAATAGGAGTAGGCTTGTTACTTGCAAAACAAGAGCCTAAACGTGTGTAAAATATGTCGCCATTTTTTATTTTGTAATCTGAGGTTAGTTGCAACTATCATATAAATAAAGTGTGGTGCATGCATTGTTGTTAGGTACTTTGAAAAAAAACTAAAAATAAACCAATTTTCAAAGGACACTCTTTTTTAAAATTTGTGAACATTTTTGGGATACACCAATATTTTACAATTAAAAACATTTAATTCGTGAGTTTCTTTCCTTTTGCCTTTTAAATTTTACTTTATTTTAGCACAGGTTTTTCCAACAAAATGATTTTTTATAAATATCTTGAATTTTTGATTGAAAAATTTCTACAAAAATTATTTAAAAAATATTCACAACTTGTTTTTCAATTTTATGAATTATTTGAATTTCAAGATCATTTATTAAAATGTGAACATATTGTTTAGAAATTCATGAAGTTTTAAAATTTATACACATTTTTTAATATTCAGAGAGAAATGCAAACTCAAAATTGTGAATATTTCTAAAATTTGCATTCATGAACCTTTTCAAATCTATCAAAAAAACTACTAGCTGATTTTTTTGGTCATTAACGACGACTATTTTTTATAGACGAACAATAAGACAAAAAAAAGAGGCAAGAGAACACAATTGGGCTCGGCCCAACGCATAATCTAGCGACATTCCGCCGCAACAGGTGCATAATAGGAGTTCTGACGAAGTTCGAGGGTGATAACATTGCCATAAGTCCAAAATAAACCTTAAATTTGTAGGTGAAAGCTAAATCAAACCCTAAACTTTGAATCCCGAAAATTGGCACTCTGAACTTGTAATCCCGGTCTATTTTGGACCCTAGACCTGTTTGCCACATTAGGAATAAGATAATCCCGTCCGGGATAACCTTTACACTAAGGGACAAGAATCTGGGCCGGCCCACTATAACACAACAAGAAATCGTGAACTTCTCAGAAGTTAAAAATATTCCTGTTTCTAATTTTCGCACAAATACAATTCATTTTTTGTTTTTCTATTTTTCTGGAATTTCAAAATTCTATTTGTGTTTTTAAAACTGTTTGTGATTTCAAAAAAGAGTTCTAAAAAAATGTTCAGAATTTCAACAGCTTTCACATGCTATGAAAATGTTTCGGATTTCAAAAATTGTGTCACATTTTATAAATAATGTTTTTGGAATTTTGTAAATAATGTTTTCAGAAAATGTTTCGGATTATTGGCTAAGGACTCGACTGGGCCGGCCCACCAGACATGAAAAATTAAAAAAACAGGAACAAATTTCGAAATCTGAACAAATTAAAATAAAATATTTTGTGACATCTAAAAAATATCACTAGTTTTTTAAAAAATGTATGGACCAATTCAAACAAATTTTTATACAATGTATAATATTTGTGTGATTCAAAAAATGTTTCGTATATTCGAAAAAATGTAACATTTTAAAAATGTTCACGAGTTTCAAAAAATGTGTTTGTGACATTTTCAAAAAAAATGTGTGTACAATGTAAAAAAATATGTTTGCGTGTTGTAAAAAAATGTGCCTTACACTTAACAGAATATATACGTGGCATGTGTTTGAAAAAAGTGTATACAAATTTAAAAATTCTGAACCATGCAAAAGAGTGTTCATGTAGTTTTATGAAATAGTTATTGTCATTAAGAAAATGTAAACATGTATTTGGAAAAATATTACCATGTATTTAAAAAAATTGAAACATGTAATTAAAAAATTACATAATGTATTTGAAAATATCAAATAATATTTTATGTGTGCGTTAAAAATGTACATTGGGTACGAAGAAAAAATTAGACACTAAGTCCTCTCAAGGTTTGTAAAAAATATAAAGAAATGAAATGAAAAAGAAAAAAACAAAGAAAAACCAGAGCAGTGTGCGCGCGCGAGCGACTGCGCTAATGGGCCGGCCCAATTCAGCAAATACCGGCTAAGTCCTCTCAAGGTTTGAAATAGATCGGGATAAGAGAGTTTGGTGTGTTGATTTCAGGGATTGAGAGTTCAGGGTTTAATTTAGCTTTCACCTACAAATTCAAGATTTGTTTTGGACCTTTTCCAATAACATTTGCATAGTGCGTTGATATGTGGGAGGGATTCTACAACAAGTGTGGAGGTTGGCTTTGGTGCCTATTTGATGTAATATTGGTTTTAACATATTTTTATGTAATTATTAATCAAGCAAAACTCTTCTAAATTAATGATATGAGGCAAAAAAAAGTTGCTTCATATTTTAGGTGAAAAATACAGTCCAATTCCTTGTTAGTGAAGCAGTGAGTTAACGGTGCTCAAATCATTAATTGGATGCTTAAATTGAATTGTCATGTCTAGCTTTGAAACCTCGATTTATAATACTATGTTGTTCCATCTAACATAAAATTATGGGTGTGCGTCTTCTGTTGTTTGGAAGCAAATATCTTACTGTGGCTGGCCTTTGCCTAATGAGTGCATCCAGCCAACCAGAACTGGCACATTGCAAGGCCTAAGCAAAGATATTAATAAGTCAAGTATGGCCAACTCAAGGGTGTCCAATTCATTACAATGTGTCATGTACCAATAGCAACCAAATTTTAAATTATTGCCTCTAGATGTTTGCTCCCTAGCACTATATTCTTTTGGAACTCCGACCTCTCAAAGTGGTGCCCGAGATTAAATAAGTTGCACGCCTTCGAATGAGATATGGAATTTTTTATTATGAAAAATAGCATCGTTAGGGCATAACTAAATTACCAACATGTAATGACACTTTTGAAATATAAATGCAAGCTTACCGTTTCCCATCAGTTTGAGCTTTCGAAAGAATTGATTGATGCATCCAATTTTACATGGTACCAAAGACTAAAGGTCTTGACTTCAAGACTTGACTAATGCAATTTAAATATAATTACAGTCCACTTCCAGTTCATGCTTAGCCTCGGAAGAGCCACACATGAGAGGGAGTATTGAAGTATAAATGCATAGCCCATATTTCATCATCAGTTTAAGCTTTTCGAAGAACTAGCTGGCGCATGCAATACAGACATTTTAACTGAAATTTCTAAGTGCATGCCTCAATTATTGTCTTCTAACCAAAGGTTCCAGAATATGAGTAATATTAGTGGGGGGTTTAATATTCAAAGTGATATGCACAATCCCTAAACAGAGCATGCCACATCACACTCAAAATGCAAGTGTTGAATGATTTCTCTTGCCATTCGAACTATGAGAATTGCTCCTTTGCC
This sequence comes from Triticum urartu, assembly GCF_056163025.1. Lineage (NCBI taxonomy): Eukaryota > Viridiplantae > Streptophyta > Magnoliopsida > Poales > Poaceae > Triticum > Triticum urartu. Next base: position 470,369,962 of record NC_141875.1, on the reverse strand, counting down.
AGTTACTTCAGGGTTTAGGTGTTGAAGTATAACTTAACAAGTTGTCCTTAGTTAGCGTTGCGAATCACATCCTTGCCTAGGACACGGCGTTTCAGCTCCCGAGCTCAAATGTACCATTGTGAACAGTAAAATCGACACAAATAGTAAATAAATAAATACTGAATTTTCTTGGCGACGAACATTGTTGAATGTTGTACATACCTGGAAGATTTCATGAAGAAAAAACATTCTTAATGTTGGGGAGAAAATACTGATGATCCAAAAAGAATATTTTTGAAAGCATTTTGGAGAGGTGATTTTGTTACTTTTGCTCAGACCTCCACTGGTGTGATTTCATCGCCAAAATACACGTAGGCAGGAAAGTAAGCAACGTTTGCTGTTTAAAAAATCAGAATATTTTGATTCTTTTTTACTTTTTTTATTTTACTGCTTATAAGGGTGCATTTGAGATCGGGAGTAGAAGGGCACTTTGGGCCTAAATACCACTATTACTGGTACAAGGCATGTCTAGACTATGATGATCTAGACAGATCACAAAGCTTAATTGTCACAACAGTAATTATTTGCCTTTTATCACTGTCCATGTTCGTTCTGATCTTGATCTCTTCTTGTTCCGTTGTTACTTGGTCTGGTACCAATATGAGAAGGCGATAACACATATATCACATGCATTTGATGCTTTTCATATGTTTCGCCACCATCCTAGCGAGTCTGTCCAAATAATGACTCTAGCCCAAGTTACTTTTCAACAATACCAATAGGTGGCCAAATTAACCAGTGAAAATGATATTGTTGGCTTGAAGCTAGAATCATTGAGAACTTTGTATTTTCTACTAGTGTGTTGCAAACAAATAATAGTCGACATGCTTTGCAATACAAGGTATCAATGTGCCTTTCTGAAATCTAAAATTTTGAACAACTTTCTAGATCTTGCAATATTTGAAAATGTTGATAGTTGGGATTAAACGGTAACATATGTCAACAAAATACACAGCTCAGAATTAGGGCTTTGGAGAGGGTTAGCAAAAGAGAACTTAAGGCATCTCCAACATTGATCCTCAAAATGGACACCGTAATTGACCAGTCCGCAGACACGCCATCCAAGCCTATCCCTAAATGTCCGCCCCAGTTTTTTTTACTTTATGCCTGCAACACCCAAAATAAATATAGAAAATAGCACAATTTTGTTGGAGATGTGCCCTAAAGGCAATTATGTATGATGATATTTTCTATGTGTTTATGAATAAAAATAGTCCTTGGACATTATTAATGATGTATATGTGACGCCCCGAGTCTGATGCGCCAGGTGTCTTCCAGTTATTCGCTGTCGTTGCCATGTCATTTGCTTGCGTGTTGCATCTTATCATATCATCTTGTGCATTGCATCATCATGTTTTAAAAACTTGCATCTGTCCCGGTCTCCTCGTTCCTTCCGTTGTCCGTTCTGAGCCCAAACACACTTGCACGCGCCCGTGGCATGTCCGAAATATTATTTTATAAGTGGCCTGAAAATGTTCTCGGATTGGGCTGAAAGTTGGCGTGGTCTTATTATAGTGTAGATAGACCGCCTGTCAAGTTTCATCGCATTCGGAGTTCGTTTGATAGCTCAACCGTTAAACTATAGCGGCATTATAGCCGGTCTAACGTCGGACGTTTTCGGTCTCCGGAAATCGTGCCAGGCTGCATCTCTCCCCTCTTCTCTCAGACCAACCCGCTCTCCACAGTCCACTACCTACCGCCAGGCCCAACCTAACCTCTCTCGTCAGCCCGCGACCCTCCTCCCGCGCGCGTCCGAAATCGGTCCCGGACCCGACCCGGACAGTCGTCACCGTTGGATCCGGAACATCCCCAAACCTCTACAAAATATCACCGTTTCCTTATTTGGGCTACCTAAGCTATTTTTCCCGTCCGTCCGATTATGATCAGAGGGACCTTATACCCCCTAAACCTATCCGGCTTGCTATATATAGTGGCAACCCTAGACTAATCCCTAGATTTTAGTTCGTATGTCCCATCCATCCCATCATGCGCCGCCACCCACTCAAATCTCTCGGGATCCATTCCCCAACCCAAGCAGCCTCCGACCCCCTCCTGGTTTTCAGCGCAGCCGCACCTGATCCCCTCTCCTCCCTCCATGGAGTCGTCACAGCCGGCGAACCCAGCCACTAGGATCGGCCTCCTCCATGTCCTTCCTCCTCCTTCCCGAGGTTTCTTCTCCTCTAACCTCTCTCTCCCTCCCGTTCCTCTCGCAGGAGCTCGCCGCCGCTGCCGTGGATTTGGAGCAGCGCCGCCATCGAGCTTAGTCCGCGGCCGCCGTTGCCCGGATCCAACGATGGCCGACCTGTTTCACACGTTTCGCCGCCCGCCGGACCTCCCTCCGTGCTGCTCCCGTCCCAGGCCGCCAAGCCACGCCATGGATGCCACCACTAGGACCTTCGCCTGCGCTGCTGCCATGGATTGGATCCGGCCGGAGTGGCTCATCCGCCTCACCTCCCGTCCTCTGCTACCTTCCTCTCCCGGATCCGCTGCCGCGCCGTCTCGGAGTCCCCTCGCCGGAGTCCTTCTCCATGCCGCTGGGCTGCACTGCCTCCGCCTCGGTGCACCTTGCCCCTGCCGCTTCCTGCTCATGGCCGCCTCCAACCTCTCCAACGGCGCCTCGACCTCGCCACCACGTCGTTGCTCCGGCCAACTCCGGCAAGCCGCCGGCCATCTGGCCACCCAGGACGCCCCTGCCTCCTTCCTCGTTGTCGCCGAGTTCCCCTGCTTCGTGCCTCTGCTCGCGCCGCTGCCAGATCGAGCGAGCGAGGAGAGCGCTCGCGTTGACCCTTCCCCGATTGGACCAATGCAGACCGGCCCAGCACGCCTCCTCCCGTGCCAGATCGCAGCCCAACCGGTCCACCTCACCATCGACTGGGCCTTGGCCTTGGTGAGCGCCCCAGTGCCTAGCAGATTCGGCCCTTCCATTGTTTTTTTCCTACCTGCGAATTTAGCTATTTATCCAGAGTTTGCTGTTTTACAGAAAAGACCCTCATGTTCATGCATTTAATATCTCACAAACCGTGCATCAGATTAAAATAAGTTATATATGAAACTTGCTTAGAATTTTGTGTAGATTAATAATTTGCCACTTTCATCCATGTCTAAAATGTTTAAAATGTTGTTTGTTTAAATTTGCTTAAATAACTTGCTAAAATGCTTTAATTCATAACTAATTAACCGTAGCTCGGTTTTAAATAATCTTTATATGTAATTGGGGTAGAAAAATGCATAGTTTAACATGGTGGCATCACTTTGCATGTTTAACAACTATAAAATAAGGTTTAGGGCAGAACAGTACCAAAACTAATATATGCATATGAGGATTTTCCGGAATTGTTGTTCGTTGTTTCCGGCCTCATTTAAACTTTCCTAGATTAGATAGTTTCATCATGCTTCACCTCTTGCCATGCTAACAACATTTAACCTTGTTGGGTACATAAACGAGAGAGAACTAAATAAGTCATGTGGTGTTTTCTTCAATATGCAACTTCGTTGCATAATGAGCTCCACTTAATTTGTAGGATTGGTTGTGCACTTTCCCATGCCATGCATATTAAAACCGGACATGCATCATACTTGATTGTGCATCCTGCCATGTTATGTGGTGGTTGTTTACTATGTTGTGTGCTCCTTTCCGGTGTTGCTTCTTCGGGTTGGATCCGGTAACGTCGCGTTTGTGAGGACCTGTTCGACTACGTCCGTTTGTCTTCTTCATGGACTCGTTCTTCTTCCTTGCGGGATTTCAGGCTAGATGACCATACCCTCGAAATCACTTCTATCTTTGCTTGCTAGTTGCTCGCTCTTTTGCTATGCCTATGCCGCGATACCTACCACTTGCTTATCATGCCTCCCATATTGTTGAGCCAAGCCTCTAACCCACCTTGTCCTAGCAAACCATTGTTTGGCCATGTTACCGCTTTGCTCAACCCCTCTTATAGCGTTGTTAGTTGCAGGTGAAGTTTGGAGCTTGTTCCATGTTTGGAACATGGATATTTTCTTGGGATATCACAATATCTCTTATTTAATTAATGCATCTATATACTTGGTAAAGGGTGGAAGGCTCAGCCTTATGCCTGGTGTTTTGTTCCACTCTTGCCGCCCTAGTTTCCGTCATATCGGTGTTATGTTCCCGGATTTTGCGTTCCTTACACGGTTGGGTTATAATGGGAACCCCTTGACAGTTCGCCTTGAATATAACTCCTCCAGCAATGCCCAACATTGGTTTTACCATTCGCCACCTAGCCTCTTTTTCCCTTGGGTTCCGCGGACTCAAGGGTCATCTTTATTTAAACCCCCCTGGGCCAGTGCTCCTCTGAGTGTTGGTTCGACCGAGTAGACTGCGGGGCCACCTCGGGGCAACTTGAGGGTTGGTTTTACTCGTAGGATGTCTCATCTGAGTGTGCCCTGAGAACGAGATATGTGCAGCTCCTATCGGGATTTGTCGGCACATTCGGGCGGTGTTGCTGGACTTGTTTTACCATTGTCGAGGATGTCTTGTAACCGGGATGCCGAGTCTGATCGGATTGTCAGGGGAGAAGGAATATCCTTCGTTGACCGTGAGAGCTTGTGATGGGCTAAGTTGGGACACCCCTGCAGGGATTTGAACTTTTGAAAACCGTGCCCGCGGTTATGGGCAGATGGGAATTTGTTAATGTCCGGTTGTAGAAAACCTAAAGTTGATCTTAATTAAAATACACCAACCGCGTGTGTTACCATGACGGTCTCTTCTCGGCGGAGTCCGGGAAGCGAACACGGTGTTGGAGTTATGCTTGACGTAGGTTGTTCTAGGATCACTTCTTGATCATAGTTGTTCGACGTGCTTTTGCCTTCTCTTCTCGCTCTCATTTGCGTATGTTAGCCACCATATATGCTAGTCGCTTGCTGCAGCTCCACCTCATACCTTTTACCCTTCCTATAAGCTTAAATAGTCTTGATCGCGAGGGTGTGAGATTGCTGAGTCCCCGTGACTCACAGATACTTCCAAAACCATCTTGCAGGTGCCGACGATACCGTGCAAGTGACGCAACCAAGCTCAAGGAGGAGCTCTTTGAAGATCTTGTCCTTTGTGTTGTTTCGTTCTAGTCTATCAGTAGTGGAGCCCAGTTGGGGTCGATCGGGGATCTGTGTAGCATTTGGGGTAGTCTTCTTTTATTTTGGCTCCATAGTCGGGCCTTGATTGTAACTGGTTGATGTAATGCTTTATTCATGTATTGTGTGAAGTGGCGATTGTAAGCCAACTATGTATCTCTTTCCCTTATGTATTACATGGGTTGTGTGAAGATTACCTCACTTGCGACATTGCTTTCAATGCGGTTATGCCTCTAAGTCGTGCTTCGACACGTGGGAGATATAGCCGCATCGAGGGTGTTACAAGTTGGTATCAGAGCCTTCCCCGACTTTAGGAGCCCCCCTGCTTGATCGAATCGCTGGCGTTGTTGAGTCTATTAAAATGTTTTGAGTCTTATAGGATTATATATATCGGAGAGTAGGATTCTTTTTACTCCTCAGTCCCTTCGTCGCTCTGGTGAGGCATCCTGACGTAGAGTTTTGACTCTTCTCTTCTCAAATTTCACAAAAAAAATTAGGATCACGCGGGTATCTTGGAATCGTTCCGATGGTTTTGTGACAAGAACATTGTTCTTGGTGCCTCCTGACATTTAGGGGTTGTGGCAGTGTCCCGGGGAGTTGAGCTCCGAGGTGTTGTCGTCACAATTTTATCGTTGAGATTCTGGAATACTTGAGTTTCGCCGACATCGAAAATCTCTTTTATGCAGTTGTTGGTGAGATAACCTCGACGCCACCCAGTACTGGGGCGGGAGTTCGGGAGTATCGCCATAACTCGTATAACGGATGCTTTTCGAAGGTTGAGGTAAATGATTTCCGAAGGTTTCTTGGTTATGTGTTGAAGGGTGGATACAGCTGGATGTAGGATTTGCTAGTTTTGGTGAGGTATTATGCTTCCCCTGTATCCCCAACACCTGATTGCATAACCGAAAAATTTCAGGAGTTTATAAGTGGGAATTCAAGTAGCTCTTAGGATATCTTTCCGACATATGTATGATATGAAATTGGGGTTCGACGTCTAGTGGTCCGCGTATCCATGATTGGTTTTACAGTGGTCTCGTTGTGTCTTAAAGAGTCCTTGGCTATGCCGACTCGGGGACGCTTCGTATGTCATGTGCACTGCCTTGTACATGATGGTGTTGTATGATCGAGCCCGTGTAGGCCCCACCATGAAAACTTCGGACGAAATCTCTATCATATGTTTGTTCCGGCTTATTCTGCAAGCCAATCCTTTGTTTTTTTTGTTTTTCAGTTGTGGTATTCGAGTTGCTTCGAAGTCAAGTGTTGATTCCATACCTTCCCTAAATGGTGTTCTCATATTTCTATGTGAATACCAATCCTTCATGATAATCGAGATTGTCATGTCAATCATTTTCAACCGGCGTGTTTTCTCTTCAAATGGATCCGATCACTTCAACATCCGCAAGATTCAATCTCAGCTTTCTCAACGGTGTTCGTTTCATCCATCCCAAGCTGCCTTTGTTTTCCCACCCGCCCACCCTTGTTTCTTCAAGGACTCGGAATTCTTTATCAAGTATCCATCTTATGTGTGTGAAGCCTCTTTACTCCTCTCTTTCAATGTTCTTATCCAGTGATTCTCAGGAATATGCTAACGGAGATTCAAGTTCGTCATTCTTCATTCCTTTCATCTCCGGTGGTTTCAAATCTAGCTTTTGGTGTTGATCATATCCCTTTTCCCTCGTTTCTAATGCTTTCTCATGCCGGTGCACCTCTTAATCATCCACTTCTCACTATTCAATTGTTCCGGAGTGCTCAAGATATCTCGAAGATTCGTGTTTCCACTCTACATTCGTTCAAGCTCTTTCGAGGATGTTATCTCATTCAAGTCATTTAATTCAACCGGTGCAACCTCTCTTTTAAATCATTTCAACGGTGTTTCTTTTGAGTGGGCCCTAACCCACAGGTCTTTTCCCAGGATCTTACCTGACTCTTCTAATTTTACCAGAGCTATTTTCAAATTCATCTCAAAGTTTGACGTAAGAATGAATTATCATCAGTCAAATGCCTTCTCCAAGATCTTTCAAATTCTTTTCATCGTTGGCTCAACCTTTCCATTCTTCATTCTGGAGTGCCTCAATAATTCTTGGTGATGTTTCCATATCATATCCGTTCTCTTGAAGATTCATGATCCTAGCTTGTCGCCATCCTCTCATAATTGTTTTCAATTGTCAGAACTCTTTTCACCCATCCGAAGCAATTCAAGAGTCTTCTCAGTTTGTTATCCGGAGTCCATCAATTCAGGTTTATTCATTCTCAGCTGTCAGTTATCATTCTCCAATCTTACCGGTCCATCATTCAAGTTTTCTCTAATCAGCTCGTGATCTCTTCGTTCTCATCCCCTTAAGAATCTTCGTTCATTTGCTAATTCTTACCGGTGATTCATCCCTTTACTTCATTCATTTTCAATTTTTACGGTGGTTCGTCCAAGAGTTCTCGTCATTCGTTATCATATCAATTTATTCGTTGTTTCAATCCTTCCGGTGGATCATTGAAGACCTTCTCAAGTTTGTGCTATATCTACCTTAATCCTTTCTACGAGAATAAGTAGTATGCCAAATCCGCTGCTTGCCATCAATTTAAATTGGTGAAGGATAAGCATAACAGAATTCTTATTTTTTGTTGTTGTTCATCCAAGTGATTAATTCCTTATTCCGGAGATTCTTCAAATTCTCGGTTTCAATTGTTCCATCTTTCTTTTCCGGAGTTCTGAAGTTTTCCATTTTATCTCGTCGCGAAGCTCCATCTAAATAATCGCAAGGCTTCACCTTATGTTTTCAACTTCTTTTCCCTTTTTTGATCATCCTTTTGTTACCGGAGTTCTTCATGGAGGCTTTACATGGTGGTTCATCAAGGATTTAATTCCTTCTCGAAGTGTTCATCGAGATTCTTTTTAGAGGATCTCAAGTATTCTTTATCTTGCATTTCAAAGTGCAATTCTTTCAACCTTATCATTTGAGGTGGTGTTATGCCATTCTTCATAATTTGAGTTCATGTTTCATGATTCACATGTTGTTAAGAATGAGGTATTTTAAATCCATCAACCTCTTCATTGGAGTTATCTTGTGTCATGTTTCACCTAAAGCCTTCCCTAAGGTTTGTTGCTATTTATGGTGCTTATAAATGACCCAAGTTCTTCATCTATCCTCCCGGCGAAATAAGTTTATCGTCTTCTTGTTCATATCAATCCAATCTATTGTTTTCGTTAGTGGCAAAATTTCACCTTAAGTTTTGAGATGTTTTCATAAGCCCACTACAAGCTTATTCTTTTCGTTGTTGATTTCCCAACAACCCTGTGCAATCCTCCCTTTCAAGGATGTTTTCCAAGCCCATTTGTGCTAGAAGTTTTCTTTTTCTTCTCCGTTCTTTTGTTCCGACGATCTACCTTTTATTCCTTGATCCGGAGGCATTGTGATGTTGCTCAATTCAACCCATCTTATTGTTTTGTCAGAATCGTGTTTCATGCTTATCTATTTAACCGGAGTATTGTGTTATCTACTCAAGTTCCTTCATGTTATCAAGTCTTGCATCTCTTCTCAACCGGAGTGCTATACGAATTGTTCTTCCTTGTTTTCTTTTTTTTTTCTAACGGAGTGTTTTCTACTTTGTGCATCTTCGTTGTTTTCTTTTCTCAAATGGCTAAACCTTTTCAAGGTTCTTTGGTCTCACTCGTTTGTCAAAGAAGCAACTTAGTTTTACCGCTGCTCTTCCTCTTCTTTTTCCCTCCGATGCCATTCTAGATCTCGGGACGAGATCCTCTCGTAGTGGTGGAGTGTTGTGACGCCCCGAGTCCGATGCGCCAGGTGTCTTCCAGTTATTCGCTGTCGTTGCCATGTCATTTGCTTGCGTGTTGCATCTTATCATATCATCTTGTGCATTGCATCATCATGTTTTAAAAACTTGCATCTGTCCCGGTCTCCTCGTTCCTTCCGTTGTCCGTTCTGAGCCCAGACACACTTGCATGCGCCCGTGGCATGTCCGAAATATTATTTTATAAGTGGCCGGAAAATGTTCTCGGATTGGGTTGAAAGTTGGCGTGTGGTCTTATTATAGTGTAGATAGACCGCCTGTCAAGTTTCATCGCATTCGGAGTTCGTTTGATAGCTCAACCGTTAAACTATAGCGGCATTATAGCCGGTCTAACGTCGGACGTTTTTGGTCTCCGGAAATCGTGCCGGGCTGCATCTCTCCCCTCTCCTCTCAGACCAACCCGCTCTCCACAGTCCACTATCTACCGCCAGGCCCAACCTAACCTCTCTCGTCAGCCCGCGGCCCTCCTCCCGCGCGCGTCCGAAATCGGTCCCGGACCCGACCCGGACAGTCGTCACCGTTGGATCCGTAACATCCCCAAACATCTACAAAATATCACCGTTTCCTTATTTGGGCTACCTAAGCTACTTTTCCCGTCCGTTCCATTATGATCGGAGGGACCTTATACCCCCTAAACCTATCCGGCTTGCTATATATAGTGGCAACCCTAGACTAATCCCTAGATTTTAGCCCGTATGTCCCATCCATCCCATCATGCGCCGCCACCCACTCAAATCTCTCGGGATCCATTCCCCAACCCAAGCAGCCTCCGACCCCCTCCTGGTTTTCAGCGCAGCCGCACCTGATCCCCTCTCCTCCCTCCATGGAGTCGTCATAGCCGGCGAACCCAGCCACCAGGATCGGCCTCCTCCCTGTCCTTCCTCCTCCTTCCCGATGTTTCTTCCCCTCTAACCTCTCTCTCCCTCCCGTTCCTCTCGCAGGAGCTCGCCGCCGCTGCCGTGGATTTGGAGCAGCGCCGCCATCGAGCTTAGTCCGCGGCCGCCGTTGCCCGGATCCAGCGATGGCCGACCTGTTTCACACGTTTCTCTGCCCGCCGGACCTCCCTGCGTGCTGCTCCCGTCCCAGGCCGCCAAGCCACGCCATGGATGCCACCACCAGGACCTTCGCCTGCGCTGCCGCCATGGATTGGATTTGGCCGGAGCGGCTCATCTGCCTCACCTCCCGTCCTCTGCTACCTTCCTCGCCCGGATCCGCGCCGTCCCGGAGTCCCCTCGCCGGAGTCCTTCTCCATGACGCTGGGCTGCACTGCCTCCGCCTTGGTGCACGTTTCCCCTGCCGCTTCCTGCTCATGGCCGCCTCCAACCTCTCCAACGGCGCCTCGACCTCGCCACCACGTCGTTGCTCCGGCCAACTCCGGCAAGCCGCCGGCCATCTGGCCACCCAGGACGCCCCTGCCTCCTTCCTCGTTGTCGCCGAGTTCCCCTGCTTCGTGCCTCTGCTCGCACCGCTGCCAGATCGAGCGAGCGAGGAGAGCGCTCGCGTTGACCCTTCCCCGATTGGACCAATGCAGACCGACCCAGCGCGCCTCCTCCCGTGCCAGATCGCAGCCCAACCGGTCCACCTCACCATCGACTGGGCCTTGGCCTTGGTGAGCGCCCCAGTGCCTAGCAGATTAGGCCCGTTCATTGTTTTTTTCCTGCCTGCGAATTTAGCTATTTATCCAGAGTTTGCTGTTTTACAGAAAAGACCCTCATGTTCATGCATTTAATATCTCACAAACCGTGCATCGGATTAAAATAAGTTATATATGAAACTTGTTTAGAATTTTGTGTAGATTAATAATTTGCCACTTTCATCCATGTCTAAAATGTTTAAAATGTTGTTTGTTTAAATTTGCTTAAATAACTTGCTAAAATGCTTTAATTCATAACTAATTAACCGTAGCTCGGTTTTAAATAATCTTTATATGTAATTTGGGTAGAAAAATGCATAGTTTAACATGGTGGCATCACTTTGCATGTTTAACAACTATAAAATAAGGTTTAGGGCAGAACAGTACCAAACCTAATATATGCATATGAGGATTTTCCGGAATTGTTGTTCGTTGTTTCCGGCCTCATTTAAACTTTCCTAGATTAGATAGTTTCATCATGCTTCACCTCTTGCCATGCTAACAACATTTAACCTTGTTGGGTACATAAAAGAGAGAGAACTAAATAAGTCATGTGGTGTTTTCTTCAATATGCAACTCCGTTGCATAATGAGCTCCACTTAATTTGTAGGATTGGTTGTGCACTTTCCCATGCCATGCATATTAAAACCGGACATGCATCATACTTGATTGTGCATCATGCCATGTTATGTGGTGGTTGTTTACTATGTTGTGTGCTCCTTTCCGGTGTTGCTTCTTCGGGTTGGATCCGGTAATGTCGCGTTTGTGAGGACCCGTTCTACTACGTCCGTTTGTCTTCTTCATGAACTCGTTCTTCTTCCTTGCGGGATTTCAGGCTAGATGACCATACTCTCGAAATCACTCTATCTTTGCTTGCTAGTTGCTCGCTCTTTTGCTATGCCTATGCCGCGATACCTACCACTTGCTTATCATGCCTCCCATATTGTTGAGCCAAGCCTCTAACCCACCTTGTCCTAGCAAACCATTGTTTGGCCATGTTACCGCTTTGCTCAGCCCCTCTTATAGTGTTGTTAGTTGCAGGTGAAGTTTGGAGCTTGTTCCATGTTTGGAACATGGATATTTTGTTGGGATATCACAATATCTATTATTTAATTAATGCATCTATATACTTGGTAAAGGGTGGAAGGCTCGGCCTTATGCCTGGTGTTTTGTTCCACTCTTGCCGCCCTAGTTTCCGTCATATCGGTGTTATGTCCCGGATTTTGCGTTCCTTACACGGTTGGGTTATAATGAGAACCCCTTGACAGTTCACCTTGAATAAAACTCCTCCAGCAATGCCCAACATTGGTTTTACCATTCGCCACCTAGCCTCTTTTTCCGTTGGGTTCCGCGGACTCAAGGGTCATCTTTATTTAACCCCCCCCTGGGCTAGTGCTCCTCTGAGTGTTGGTCCGACCGAGTAGACTGCGGGGCCACCTCGGGGCAACTTGAGGGTTGGTTTTACTCGTAGGATGTCTCATCTGAGTGTGCCCTGAGAACGGGATATGTGCAGCTCCTATCGGGATTTGTCAGCACATTCGGGCGGTGTTGCTGGACTTGTTTTACCATTGTCGAGGATGTCTTGTAACCGGGATGCTGAGTCTGATCGGATTGTCTTGGGAGAAGGAATTTCCTTCGTTGACCGTGAGAGCTTGTGATGGGCTAAGTTGGGACACCCCTGCAGGGATTTGAACTTTCGAAAGCCGTGCCCGCGGTTATGGGTAGATGGGAATTTGTTAATGTCCGGTTGTAGAAAACCTAAAGTTGATCTTAATTAAAATACACCAACCGCGTGTGTTACCGTGACGGTCTCTTCTCGGCGGAGTCTGGGAAGCGAATATGGTGTTGGAGTTATGCTTGACATAGGTTGTTCTAGGATCACTTCTTGATCATAGTTGTTCGACCGTGCTTTTGCCTTCTCTTCTCGCTCTCATTTGCGTATGTTAGCCACCATATATGCTAGTCGCTTGCTGCAGCTCCACCTCATACCTTTTACCCTTCCTATAAGCTTAAATAGTCTTGATCGCGAGGGTGTGAGATTGCTGAGTCCCCGTGACTCACAGATGCTTTCCAAACCAGCTTGCAGGTGCCGACGATACCGTGCAGGTGACGCAACCAAGCTCAAGGAGGAGCTCTTTGAAGATCTTGTCCTTTGTGTTGTTTCGTTCTAGTCGATCAGTAGTGGAGCCCAGTTGGGGTCGATCGGGGATCTGTGTAGCATTTGGGGTAGTCTTCTTTTATTTTGGCTCCGTAGTCGGGCCTTGATTGTAACTGGTTGATGTAATACTTTATTCATGTATTGTGTGAAGTGGCGATTGTAAGCCAACTATGTATCTCTTTCCCTTATGTATTACATGGGTTGTGTGAAGATTACCTCACTTGTGACATTGCTTTCAATGCGGTTATGCCTCTAAGTCGTGCTTCGACATGTGGGAGATATAGCCGCATCGAGGGCGTTACAGTATATCAACAAGTACATGACTTGTTTGTGGGACTATGCATTGTATGATGACTGTCCTAAAAGGTCCCTAGTCGCAAGGGCTGTGTGGACACGCAGCTGACTAGACTAGCATATGACACGGTAGATGGCTCGGTCTCACTAGCCGTTGAGCATTGGATGTTAACCGGATAATATTGACTTGGAAAGGTCTGGTCGGATCCAACATAGTCGGATCCGAGTCGAGATAAGGTCCTTTTTAGTCGGACAGACCCAACTGTGAGACGCAGTGATATGTCATCTGTGAGTCTCTAGTGGAACATATGTTCTATGTCGTAAGACCTGAGCTGACGCATGTACTTGGGATGGTGAAAGACTTGGTTTGGGCCGACCAAACACTACTCCGTGACTGGGTAGTTACAAAGGTAGGTTTTCGGGCTTGTCCAGACCCATGCTGCGAGACATGGTCGAGCAAGATGGGATTTGCCCCACCGATCAGGAGAGATATACTCTGGGCCCCTCGTGTGATCCGACCAGGATAAGCATGGCCATGCGACAGGGATTATGAGATAATCCGGTTTGGTTTGGCATCATTGGAACGAGAAAGAGGTCGGGTTAGCACAAGGATTACAGACTTGCCTTGAGCCTGACAATATATATCGTGTGGCAAAGGGAATGAAAGTGTGATGTACAGGTTCGCCAACCGGCTTCATAGTCTGCTTGGTGGTCGGCACGCCTTGCTAGAGGCCACTACCAACCAATCAGGTGGAGGTGATCCGACCTGCGACCAAGCCAACTTGAACCTAAGGGGTCGCGCGCTTAAGAGAAGGAACCTGTGAGGCCTGATCTGACTCCACTAGTTAGATGTGATCCTACTCAGCCTCGGACCCCGGTCGAACAGCTTTTGGGCTTTTATGATCCGTGCGAGGCCCAGGTGTTGAGCCCGCGACGGATGCCTATATGTAGTGGAGGTGCGGCACACTTATTGAGTTGATCGCTTCGGTGCCGTTGTTAGGGCTTTTGCATGTGTTGTAACTAGCCACCTCCACTCGTCATCGGTTGTGTGATCGGACCTAGCAGTCCGCCGCACGACGTTCCTCCTGCACGCGCGGATACCGTTAGAGGTGGTGCACTTGCGCCGCTCTGGCGAACCTGTTCGCGGGATTCGATCAGCTACGTGGGAGATCGACGAGGAGGAGACGACTCCGGAGACGCGCTGCCCCAAATCTACTTCCACTGCATGGTAACGATCCATGATCCATCTCTGTAGCATGTTCCTAGATGTTCTTTGGGTAGAAAATTTTTAATTTGCAGTCGACACACCGTACCGTAGAACCCAACAAATTTAACCATAAATAACATGCAAGTATCACTATTAGATCAGTAGTTTAAATGTAAATATTACATCCGAGATAATCGAATGTTCAACCTTAGTGGTTGTAGAAACCTTAGTAGCACCCTAGGTCATGAGTTCGACTCCTAGTAGAAGCGGGTTTAAATAGGTCTCGGAAAAAATTATGGAATAAAGGATTGTAGGTGGTTGCTCTATAGTAGATAGTAAAAAATGGATGTTCAACAAGTTTTTCAAATTCAACGATCGAGTCAGAATCGACACAAGTCATCCCACACACTGTTGCCCTTGGGCTTCATCCAATAATGTACTCCCTCCGGTCAGTTTTAGTCTGCATATAAGTTGTGCCCGAAGTCAAAGTATCTATACTTTGACCAAATTTATATAAAAAAGTATCAACATTCACGATGCCAAATCAATATTGTTAGATTCCTTATGAAATATAGTTTCATAGTATATATATTTAGTATTGTAGATGTTCATATTTTTATATATTGTCAAAGTTTGCAAAAAAAAAAAAAAACTGACTTACACAAATCTATACGCGAAGTAAAAAAGACCGGAGGAAATATGAGTGTAGGACAAATATGAGTGTTTCGAGGGTCTGTGTTGAAGATGACCTTACTGACTGCCTTTGTTCTAGTTCTCGTGAGGTGCTAGATTTGTGGCATGGATGTTTAGGCAGGCACCCAGTTTCTGCAAAACAACGACGGCTGATTAATTGATGTAGTACGATCTAAGCGCCAATGTGTTTGCCGACGGGGACGACTCTTGAATAGCTGCCAAATTAAGGTGCTTAACGTATCTATGCTATGACAGTCATCAATAGTATGAACCATCCGGACTGTGTGCTACCAATATCACGTGAAGAAAAGGACAGGGGTGATTAACATTGTAGGGGCCTGGGAGCCTCGAATTGGCCGGGAACAGTGAATGAACCTGGACTTTGGTCCAGTGACACACCTTTGTTTTGGTTCGGACAGTGACTAGGATGGTTATTTTCATCGTCCTGCCCTTGCCGGAATTAGGGATGGCAATGGATACCCACGTACCCTGCGGGTAAAAACCCATCGGGTAGAATGTGTACGGGTATGGGATCATGTAACCCATACCCACATACCCATGTACCCATATAAAATCTATATGAACTCAAAATTATCTCTACACTTTATCATGAATTTGTGAACTCAAAATATACGATTGTGTGATGATGTTTTGATGTGTTGTTGTTTACGAGAAAGTGATGTTGTTTATTAAATATGATGTTGTTTAAAAGTGTGTTGTTGTTGTTGTTGGTGTTGTTGTTATAATCTATTCTTGTTTATAAATTATAATTATATGTTGTTTTTATGACTATGAGTAGTTCAAACTGATGCTTTGCAAACATGGGTAATTTTACCTATGGGTACCCATATACACTGTCGGGTAACGGGTATGGGAAAAAATATTATACCCATTGATGGGTATGGGTAAGGGTGATAGGTAAGCTCAGAGGGGATGGGTAAGGGTATGGGGTGGCTCCACCCGTACCCAAACCCTGCGGGTGCCATCCCTAGCCGGAATTGTCAAAATATACTGATTTTTTTGTCTCGACATGCATTTATTAAAAAGAAAAGAATTGCTCAGTTAATAACCAACCGAGAATCAAATTGTCCAGTTAATTATGAAGAGACGGTCCAGTCTTTGTTTCTGTGTCTATAGGTTGGATCCTTTCGATCTACGGGTCTCTTCATCCGTGACGGTTGCTGTTCTGGCACGCTAGTCATATGAGGCCTTAGCACAATTTCTTCCCGACTGTTTACTACAATAAAGTTTATCCGGCTCCGATGAGGGTGGGGCGTTGACGGTGGCGCGCCTTCTGCTCGCTCCAGTGCTTGTAGTCATCGCTAGGTGATCTACGGATCTGAATGCGTTCTTTACTTTTGGTTTTCTTTGTACTATCTTAACAACTACTGAATACATCGGAAGTTTTCTTCGTAATTCTTTTTATGAAGAACCAGGCGAAAACCATCACAACGCTGAGCGGTATACATAAGAAACCACACACACACCACTCCAAAGAGGGCATCGTCGTCATCACTTCTCCCCTGAAGGCGGCATTGTCATCCCTAAAATCTGAGAAAACGACGCCGACTTCGCCATTGGCAATCGTCGACTCAACCCACACTATAGCAGACGTGTGAGGCTGCATGGAGATCTGCACAAAAGCTCAGCCACCTGCGGCCAGACAACACATCTCTGACTCTGGCTGAGAACTCTGAGGACAAATCCAGGCATAGCAGGTGCCAAGGAAGATTACTATATGGGCCACCTGCAATTAGTCATCGTACACCATAGGGCCCGCTGCCGCAACTTCGACCCCATAGCAACAAACAAACGAGGCAGTACTGTGGACACGCCAGAGAAAAGTCGACTACCACAACCTTTGCCGCGTCACCGACATCGCTCCCACCATCATCGTTGCCACAGAAGTCCGGACGCCACAACCGTCGCAAACCACGGTCAATATACCGGGTTTGGAATGTGACGTAGTCCATCGCAGATTGGATGACCTAGAGTTACTGGCATGTGGGGCCTTAAGTCATCTAACATTACGTCGGCCAATCTAAGCTCATCGTAGTCGATCTCTTTTGATTTACATCACTTTTATAGGAATTCTATGTGATAGTATTTTATAGATTTTTTAACCCTTTAATTTGCAATTTATACAAGATTAAATTCTATCCTTTAAGGGGAAAAGAAACATTAGCTCACTCTAAAAGAAAATTCTAATATGTAAACCGATTGATATATCCTTTTCTATTTATATTCATAGAATTTGAGATGCATACTGTCGGTGTCAAAACCGGAGGATCTCGGGTAGGGGGTCCCGAACTGTGCGTCTAGGCGGATGGTAACAGGAGGCAGGGGACACGAAGTTTTACCCAGGTTCGGGCCCTCTTGATGGAGGTAAAACCCTACGTCCTGCTTGATTAGTATTGATGATATGGGTAGTACAAGAGTAGATCTACCACGAGATCAGAGAGGCTAAACCCTATAAGCTAGCCTATGGTATGATTGTATGTTGTCCTACGGACTAAAACCCTCCGGTTTATATAGACACCGGAGGGGACTAGGGTTACACATGGTCGGTTACAAAGGAGGAGATATACATATCCGTATTGCCTAGCTTGCCTTCCACGCTAAGTAGAGTCCCATCCGGACACGAGATGAAGTCTTCAATCTTGTATCTTCATAGTCCAACAGTCCGGCCAAAGGGTATAGTCCGGCTATCTGGAGACCCCCTAATCCAGGACTCCCTTAGTAGCCCCCGAACCAGGGTTCAATGCCGATGAGTCCGGCGCGCAGTGTTGTCTTCGGCATTGCAAGACGGGTTCTTCTCCAACTTTCAAGTGTTCGTAAGCAGTGTTCGGCTCCATAAATGTTGAACCTCTTGGCTTCTGTGCCCAATAAGGGCTTTCTCCCATGCGTCGAACGAATACGAGGCGCCAGGGCGTTTTTATCTTCACCCCCTAGCCAGATAAATAAATTGTCTATTAAAGGAATGGGGATTCTTAGATCCGATCCACACCATCCTCCCCCAGTGAGAATTCATCAGAGCGTGCTTCGAAAAGATCCATTCCAGCATGGCCGACCTCCGCAGCTCCTCCTCCCGCCCCCGTAGCCCTAAGCCCGGTGATTGGGAGAGGTGTTCAGTCCCGCACAGTCGATTAGTCGAGCTGTACACTAAGGGATTTCTCCCTCCGGCGTATATGGTGCCCGTTCGAGCCGGGCTCGCCACCTACAATAGCGGAGCGCAAGCGGAGAGCCTTCCTTGTCCCTCCATGGGAGAACGGGTCTGCCTTCTTCCTTATTTACTAAGGGGACTCGGATTTCCAATTCATCCGTTCCTCCGCGGGCTCCTGGAGTTCTACGACCTCCAATTACACAATCTCACCCCTGCCTCCATTCTACATATCGCCGGCTATGTTGCTCTCTGCGAGTTGTTCCTGGGCTGCGAGGCTCACTTCGAGCTGTGGAAAAGGTTATTCTGCCTTGTCCCTCGCACATAGAGGGAATCACTTTATCAAGTGGGCGGAGCTGAAATATGGCGCATCGCCGATACCGGACACCTGTCCGGTACCCCGAAGAAGCCGTCCGAAGACTGGCCTTCAGAATGGTTCTACATGGAGGACGTCCCCCTTCCGGACCCTGTTCGGCGGGGTCTTCCTGAGTTCAACAATGCTCCTCTGAAGAAGCGCCGAAGTTGGCACCCACGGAGCCCCCAGGCGGAAGACAACGGAGAATTCCTTTATATGATGAACCGGATCAAAGCACTGGCTCAATTAAGATTGACAATAATCGAAGTTATGTCGATTTGCATAATGCGGGGAGTGCAGCCACTTCAATATCATGGGCACCCCTTGTGGTGTTATAATGGGGCGGATGACGCCACCCGCTGCGGGCGTAAGGGTCCGGACAATGCTGCCGCTCTAGCGAAGATTCTGTCCGAACTGTTCAAGGGTGAGGAGGAGGAGTTCACCCGTATCAAGCCACGGGATGGATTCTCCATGTACAATCCTCCAAGCTGGGTAAGTTATATCCCCCTGCTCTCATTTTTCCCGCATTCTTTGTCGTAAGTATTCACCTTGACACTTTGCGGCAGGAACTGCGAAAAGCCATAAAGGAGGTCAGCAGCCCTTCTCCACAACCGAAGGACCCTAACCGGGCCCTCGACTCCGGACTCGAAGAAGATTCGGTTATATCCGTGGAGCTGATAGACCGGCAGTTCTATCAGTTAAGCTGCGACGATGCCATGGTGGCCATTACGGTCGACTATCCCGGACTACTCCCTGCATCACACGTAAGAAAAACCAAAAATCCCAACTCCAAAACTAGGATCCCCTTTTAGACACTTCACCCACCATATACACATGGCATTTTACAGGGAAGGCATCCGGGACGCCCTGCCGAACCCGCGGCAACGCGCCAACAGGAGGCACCGAGGCCGGGTAGGCCAAAAAGGAAGGCGGTCAGGACGGAGACACCGGCGCAAAGGTATAACAAATTCCGCTCCGTGGTTATCGTCTTTTTTGAAATATAATGACGCCCTCGTTTCTTTAACAGAAAAAACACTCGCCGGAATATGTCCGGCGATGTTACTAATCATGCTTCCACCAGCCAGGCGCCAAGACCGGACATAGAGGCGGAAGCCGATATGGGGCAGGCGTCGGATAATCCCCCTACAGAGGATGCGGATAGATTATCCGCTACAAACTCAGAAGTGGAAAGCGCCATGAATCATAGGCGCCGCCGGGCCGTACTCCGCGATGCTTGTTTCTCACCAGAGGCGTTCGACGCCTTCAATTCTGGAGAGGCGTACCTCCGTGCTGCTCAAGATGGTCTAGCCAGAGCCACGGATCAGTATGTAAAGGATGTACAAGTGAGTAAATCTGATGATTTATATGTATCAGTAGCCCCTGAGACTTGAAGCAGTTAGCAGAACTGATTTAAGGATCATCTTTAATGTGCAGGTTCTTACAGAGAAGAATACTAGGCTGTCCCAAGAGCTGGAGGAATGCAAGACCCAACTGGGGGCCGCTCTTGCCGCATTGCAGGAACAGAAAAAGCCTCCCGCTGGTAACATTTACTTTAAAGAATGGTGGTTACCATATAGTGTGTGGCGTGTCTGCAGATCTAACAATTGATTTTGCAGATGAGTCCGGAGAAAGTCCGGGGGACCAGCATGTTATGCGACAGCTAGAGGCTAGCAAACGCTTGCTGACTAAGATTATGCTGGAGAAAAACAATCTTCAATACGCCAACATTAAGCTGAACGTGGAACTAAAAGACGTTCGGGGCCAGCTTGCGGACTCCGAGAAGGAGAATAAGAGGCTTCGTCGTGGCATTTTTAGTAAGTGTTTGAACGAATCCTTTTTATAGGAATTCGGCGAAGAAGCTGTCTAACAGCGTTATGTCTGTAGGTATGCTGACGGGTCGTCCCGCGGAGGAAATTCCCGGGTCTGTGGGTGATCTTCTGTCTGAGCTGTCACATCTGCACGAACAAGTTCGGCAGGTGATGCAGGGCGTTGCCCAGGCCTTGTGGCCGTTCATCTCCCTGCTAGAAGGCGTTGCAGAGCTTGCGGAGAAGCTGAAGGGAGCACGGCGGCGCTTCCGTTTATGGAAGATATCAGCCTGCCAACAGGGTGCCAGAGAAGCCTGGGCCATGGTGAAGACGCGGTATACCAAGGCAGACCCAAATCACATGGCCGAGGTCGGACCTGTGGGGCCCGACAGAAAAGAGATCCCCGTTAGCTTAGTTTATGGGCAAGTAGAATTAGCCGCAAAGTATTCTCAACAGGATTGTAAGCTGGACCGCCTGTTGGATGGTATAGAGGAGGAATTTAGTCAGTCCGCATGACTATGTAATTAAAGTGACATGTATAATGCCTTCTAGTCGGATTGTAGATCATTTTTCATTGCGGACCTTTTCGCTTCAACTTCCGGGCCCGATAGTCTGGAGTGAAACCGAATACCCGCTCAGTTATATAAAACCGGGGTATGCGTGGAGACCAGGCGTAGGGGTCATTAGTGCTTTATCAGACAAGTGCCCAACTAGTTATGTTATATTACATGGGTAGTAAGAAACATCTTCCAGGGAGAATAGTTCCGTTAAGGGTTCCTTTCCCTGGGTAAGCATGCCCTAAAGTGCATGTCCGGACTGCGATAAGAAACGCAGAAAAAGCATCTGGGGGCAGATATGGACAATAAATAAAAATCATCTTTTGTTCACCGACCGAATATTCCCTTAAGAACGCTAGCTTTCGGCTTCACCCAGTCTGAGGTACACATCCGGCTGACCCGGCAGTAACAGTCGCAGAGGTGCTCCCCTTATGCCCTAGCTGAATTAATGGGAACGTAGGGCATAAATACAAGAGCCAGGCAACCTAGCTTGGCCAAAACTTAAGTCATATCGATGCATATAATGGTGAAAAAAGGTACATGCGGAAGTATAACACATGTGTTGGGTGTGAGGCCCAGATTAATAATTTAAGCTTCTGTGAAAGAAGCCCCCAGGTATGAAGAGTGCGGCTAGCGCATCTATAATGTACAAGTGAGGCACAAGGTGACCCTTGAAGGCCTAGAGGAATAATAAGAGAAAGAAAGAAAGGGAAATAAGACAGATGATGTATATGCAAAAAATGGACAAAGGGAGGGGACTGACATAGAGTCCGGTGCTAGGCGTAGAATCTTCAGAGCCTGGTTGCATTCCATGGGTTCGGCTCGAGTCGACTAGTCGATGCATCTCGCAGTCGGTACGCTCCATCGGTCAGAACTTGGTCAATAATGAAGGGACCTTCCCATTTGGGCTCGAACTTGTTCTTTTTCTTATCCGGCAGGCGTAGAACTAGTTCACCAACGTTATAAGTTTTGGCCCGTACTTCTCTGCTTTGGTATCTGCGAGCCTGTTGCTGATAAAATGCGGAACGGGCTTTGGCTATGTCGCGCTCCTCCTCCAAGGTGCCCAGACTGTCCTGCCAATCGAGCTCGACTTCTCTTTCTTCATACATGCGCACTCGAGGTGAGTCATGAATTATGTTGCAGGGCAAGACTGCCTCTGCGCCGTACACCATAAAGAACGGTGTATGTCCGGTACTACGATTCGGCGTGGTCCGCAGCCCCCAGAGTACGGAGTCGAGCTCCTCTACCCAGTGCGTGTCAGACTCCATTAAGGAACGCACTAATCTGGGTTTAATGCTGCTCATTATAAGACCGTTTGCTCGCTCGACTTGACCGTTGGTTTGTGGGTGATAGACTGAAGCACAATCGAGCTTGATGCCCATTTTGCTGCACCAGAGTTTTACCTCGTCGGCTGTGAAGTTCGTGCTATTGTCAGTGATGATGCTTTGGGGGACGCCATAATGGTGTACAACCCCGAATATGAAGTCTATCACCGGTCCGGATTCGGCTGTTTTAACAGGTTTGGCCTCTATCCATTTGGTGAATTTATCCACCATGACCAGTAAGTATTTTTTCTTGTGGGTTCCCCCTTTAAGGGGTCCAACCATGTCAAGCCCCCAGACTGCAAAGGGCCATGTAATGGGGATTTTTTGGAGGGCGGTGGGTGGCATGTGGCTTTGATTTGCAAAGAGATGGCAACCGGCGCAACGTTGGACCAAGTCTTGTGCGTCTGCCCGGGCTGTTGGCCAATAGAATCCTGTGCGGAAGGCCTTGCTTGCAAGGGGCCGGGCTGCGGCGTGATGACCGCCGAGTCCGGCGTGAATATCTGCCAAAAGATTCCGCCCTTCCTCTTCAGAGATGCACCTTTGAAGGACTCCGATAGTGCTTTTTTGTACAATTCTCCCTCACGGACCCTGTAGGCCTTGGATCGCCGCACTATGCAGCGTGCCTCATTTTGGTCCTCCGGAAGTTCTTGTCTAGTTAGGTTGGCCAGGAATGGTTCTGTCCATGGGGTAATAATGGCCATTATTACGTGGGCTGAAGGTGTTATTTCGGTGGCAGAGACTCCAATTGTGTCAGAGTATTCGGTATCGGGCATTTTGGCCGGGTCCGGACTATTGTTACCGGTGTCTCCTTCCCATACTACGGATGGCTTGAACAACCTTTCCAGAAATATGTTGGGGGGAACCGTATCGCGTTTTGCGCCGATGCGGGCGAGGACATCCGCCGCCTGATTGTTCTCTCGAGCCACATGGTGAAACTCGAGCCCCTCGAACCGAGCTGACATTTTTAGGACGGCGTTTTGATAGGCCGCCATTTTCGGATCCTTGGCGTCAAAGTCTCCATTTATTTGGGATATTGCAAGGTTTGAATCCCCACGCACCTCCAGGCGTTGAATGCCCATGGAGACTGCCATCCGAAGACCATGCAACAGAGCTTCGTATTCGGCTGCATTGTTGGAGTTTGTATACAATATTTGTAGTACGTACTGAACGGTATCCCCGGTTGGGGATGTCAGGACGACGCCAGCCCCTAGACCGGCCAGCATTTTAGAACCGTCGAAGTGCATGATCCAGTTGGAGTATGCGCCGTACTCTTTAGGGAGTTCGACCTCCGTCCATTCGGCGACGAAGTTGGCCAATACTTGCGATTTAATGGCTCATCGGGGTTTGTATGTTATGTCGAACGGGAGGAGCTCAATGGCCCATTTGGCAATCCGGCCCGTAGCGTCGTGGTTGTTTATAATATCAGTAAGTGGCACTTCCGAGGCTACCATAATCGAACACTCTTGAAAGTAGTGTCGTAACTTCCGGGACGCCATGAATACCGCATAGGCTATCTTTTGATAATGTGGGTACCATGATTTGCATGGAGTGAGGACAGTGGATACATAGTATACCGGCTTTTGAAGAGGGAATTTATGTCCGGCAGCTTCTCGTTCGACGACGAGCACTGCGCTTACAACTTGATGAGTTGCCGCAATGTACAATAGCATTGGTTCGCCAATGTTTGGCGCGGCCAGGATTGGGTTGGTTGCCAAAATGGCCTTTATTTCTTCCAATCCGGCTGTGGCAGCGTCCGTCCACTCGAAGTGTTCGGTGCATTGAAGAAGGAGATAAAGGGGTAAAGCTTTTTCTCCTAAGCGGGAGATAAAGCGGCTTAGAGCCGCCATGCATCCAGTTAACTTCTGGATTTGTTTGAGGTCTGTTGGTGTAGCCAATTGTGACAAAGCTCGGATTTTGGCCGGATTAGCTTCGATACCTCTACTCGAGACAATGAAACCCAGGAGCTTTCCGGCTGGTACGCCGAAAACGCATTTTTCCGGATTGAGCTTGATGTCGTATGTTCGGAGGTTGTCGAATGTGAGCCTCAAGTCGTCTATCAAAGAGTCGATGTGTTTGGTTTTAACAACCACATCGTCTACGTATGCCTCTACTGTTTTGCCGATTTGTTTCTCCAGACATGTCTGAATCATGCGCTGATATGTTGCGCCTGCGTTCTTGAGCCCAAAAGGCATTGTGTTAAAACAGAAGGGACCGTATGGTGTGATGAATGCCGTTGCGGCTTGGTCGGACTCCGCCATCTTGATTTGGTGGTAACCGGAGTATGCGTCGAGGAAACACAATGACTCGTGTCCTGCGGTAGCATCAATGATTTGATCGATGCGTGGGAGGGGGAAGGGATCCTTTGGGAAAGCTTTGTTGAGTTCTTTGAAATCGACACAAAGGCGCCAGGATTTGTCCTTCTTTGGTACCATCACCAGGTTTGCTAGCCAGTCCGGGTGTTTTATTTCTTTGATGAATCCGGCCTCCAATAACTTGGCTAGTTCCTCTCCCATGGCCTGTCTCTTAGGTTCGGAGAAATGCCGAAGAGCTTGCTTGACCGGCTTGAATCCCTTTAGGATATTGAGGCTATGCTCGGCCAGCCTGCGTGGGATTCCTGGTATGTCTGAGGGATGCCAGGCGAATATGTCCCAGTTGTCGCGCAGGAACTCTCGTAGTGTGGCATCCACAGCGGGGCTTAGCTGTGCCCCGATGGAGGCTGTTTTTGTAGGGTCCGTTGGGTGGACTTGGAATTTGACTATTTCATCCGCTGGTTTAACAGAGGTGGACTTGGATCTCTTGTCGAGTATCACGTCGTCCCTATCCACTGTGGAGCGTAGCGTGGTTAATTCCTCGGCCGAGAGGGCTTCGGATAATGCCTCGAGGGCTAATGCGGCTGTTTTGTTTTCGGCGCGGAGTGCTCTGTCCGGATCGCCGGCGATAGTGATGATTCCGTTGGGCCCGGGCATTTTGAGCTTCATGTACCCGTAATGGGGTACGGCTTGGAAGATTGTGAATGCCTCCCGTCCAAAAAGAGCGTGATAACCACTGCTGAACGGGGCCACTTGGAATGTAATTTCTTTGGACCTGTAATTATCCGCGTGCCGAATACCACATCTAGTGTGATTTTCCCAGCACAACGTGCTTCCCGACTGGGGATGATTCCTCTAAAGGTTGTGCTACTTTGCTCAATGCGGTTCAAGTCTATTTCCATCTTTTGAAGAGTTTCCTCATAGATGAGGTTTAATCCGCCGCCGCCATCCATGAGTACTTTGGTGAGTCGAAAGCTGTCCACGATTGGACTAAGGACCAGTGCGGCTGGTGCTCGGGCTGTTCGGAATTTAGGTTCGTCATTGGCATTGAAGGTAATAGCCGTGTCACTCCATGGATTTATTGACGCTACGTGGCAGATTTCGGCCATGCTGCGGAGTGTCCGCTTGCGTCTATTATTTCATGCGAAGGTCTCAAAGACTGTTAACACCGTGTTGTTATCCACGGGATGGTGCTCTGTGGTATTTGGGAGAAGTAGATCCTCACCACTTTTGGCCACCTGCCGGAGTATCCAACATGCTCTAAGGCTGTGCGTTGGTATTGTGTCCACTGTACTATGAATTTTGCAGGGTCCGTTGAGCCATCCTTCCAGTATGGTTCCATACCCTGTAGAGGGTTTTTGTTTTTTGGTAGTTGACCCGGGTGTATTGTGATAATGCACCCTTTTGTTTCGGACTGGGTTTGTATTCAGGGCCGGATTATCCCAAAAGTTGATTTTGGTTTTCCAGGCACTTTCCATCGCATAGTACTTTCATACTATGGACGCCAAGTCAGCGAAGTGTGTTATCTCACGACAATTTATGGCGTTAAGGATTCCCTTGTCCGTGCAATTATTGCAGAAAAATAGGATTGCGTCTTCCTCACGACAGTCCTTAACATTGTTCATCGCAAGGAGGAATCTGGCCCAATAGTGATGTACTGTTTCCTGGGGCTCTTGCCTGACGTGGGAAAGATCGCCTATGTTTGGGTGGGTGGGTGGAATTGAATCCGAACCCTCACCTGATCTGGGATCCAGGGGCCGAGGAATTTCCAATTTTGGAAGTTCTGGTTCCAGGGTGTGACCCGATAATCCTGGTCCGCTGCCTGACTCTAAGTTCAGGGATTGGATGTTGTCCTCCCGCGAATGGGCGTCCGTCTCAGAGAGCTCGGGAATCCGGACATAGTTGGTCCTCAAGATGGAGGAAAGGTCGCTGCATTGTTCCTCCACCACTGCAATATGATGGGTGACCGATGGAGAGTTAATCTCCCTTTGATCGGGTTTAAGCCCGATCCGATCATAGTCTGTAGCGACTCCCAAGGCGACGATGCGATCTAAGAGCTCGTTTAAGGAGGCGAGCTCCATTGGATCCATCTGTTCAGCGAGTGCCGATTTGACGCGGAGGCTGTTTTCGATGACCCGAGAAGTCATCGTCGGCGCGGCGGCCGAACAGGCGGTCATGATGAAACCGCCTAGCCGGAGAGTTTGGCCGACAACCAAAGCTCCCCTGACAGTAGTACCATCTTTAAAGACGAGACGAGACATCCTTCCTTTTGGCGACGACACAGAGGAACTCTCAATGAAAGCACCAATGTCGGTGTCAAAACCGGCGGATCTCGGGTAGGGGGTCCCGAACTGTGCGTCTAGGCGGATGGTAATAGGAGGCAGGGGACACGAAGTTTTACCCAGGTTCGGGCCCTCTTGATGGAGGTAAAACCCTACGTCCTGCTTGATTAATATTGATGATATGGGTAGTACATGAGTAGACCTACCACGAGATCAGAGAGGCTAAACCCTAGAAGCTAGCCTATGGTATGATTGTATGTTGTCCTACGGACTAAAACCCTCCAGTTTATATAGACACCGGAGGGGGCTAGGGTTACACAAGGTCGGTTACAAAGGAGGAGATATACATAGCCGTATTGCCTAGCTTGCCTTCCACGCTAAGTAGAGTCCCATCCGGACACAAGACGAAGTCTTCAATCTTGTATCTTCATAGTCCAACAGTCTGGCCAAAGGATATAGTCCGGCTGTCCGGAGACCCCCCTAATCCAGGACTCCCTCACATACCATATCACTTTCTATAAATTTCATTTTCTATGATACTCATTTCATATGAACGGAAGGAGATCTTAGCCTATTATTTCTAGTTTTAAGAAATGGAAACACGGAAAATTGGCAACAATATGTAGGCCGAATGATGAAAGGGTAGAGAAAATATGGCAATACTGCTAAGGGAAACTCTAATGGGATTCACCAAAACGAATGTCCTCAAATGTTCACAGACACGTCAAAAAGTGTCTACAGACAGCGGAGCAGGAGGCTGCCGTCCAACCATATCCATCAAATGTTCATCCCTTATGACCCCCCGCTCCCCACACATCCCCTGCTGCCCCCACACAAAAGATTTTCAAGGGGTGGGTTCATCCTCCCCTTATCCCCAATCATATTTACCCACCTGACTCATTATGTTACATAGAACTATTTGCGTAGGTTGAGCATTGCTCACAGAAAAAACAGGTTTGTGGTGGAGTCCGAGGCGGAATCAATGTTTTTGAGTCGATGAGTCGACGGGTCGCTCGGGGGGGGGGGGGGGGCGACTCTAGACTAGTCGTGACTAGTCTAGACTCATGTTCGACGAGTCGACATGGCGACAAGTGGACATGAGTTAAGCAGCAGGCAGTCAGGGGAGGAGCACAAGTGCACAGCAGCAGCAACAACCAGGGGAGGAGGGGAGGAGCACACCACCAGCAGCAATAACCAGGGCCAACTAAGAGATGGGCCACTAGTTAGGCACTTCCATGTGGCCCAAAAGCCCATCTAGTAGCTATATACTCCTCCCGTGACCTAATCCACCATCCACACTCCCTCCTCCCTCACCATAGTCGCCACACATTCTGCTGCCACTCTCTTGCCACCAGTCCACCACTCCTCCTCCCAGTGATGGATCTCTCAACTCCTCGGCAGCAGCTCTCTTGCCACCGCTCCTCCTCCCAGCCCGCTCCTCTTGCCGCTTCAGCTTCAGCAGCAGCAATAGCGCGGCGGAGAGGGCGTAGCAGCAGCGAGGCAGCACAGCAGCATCACGGCGACGGGAGAGTGCTCTAGATCCAGCGCTGCCTCGAGTCGTTCGACCCAAAAACCGCGACTAGTTGTGAGTCGCTCGACTCATCCCAGGAGTAGAGTCGAGAGGCTGAGTCGGCCCTGGAACTGCGACTCGTCGACTAGTCATCGACTAGTCGAGCGACTCGAAATCCATGGGCTGAATTGGCGTGTCCGGTGGCTGCTCGAACCTTCCCAAGTTTGAGGATGACTAGTGGTTGGGGCGCCACCCTGTGGCGCCGCTTGAGATGAAGTTGTGCGTACATTTTCATTTGAAAAGAATACATAGGGTCCTCGCCTCCGGTACAAAAACATCTCAAAAGAAAAGATCTCACTTTCATCTAAAAAGTAAAAAAAATACCACCGCAGCCTACTAGCGAGTGCCACTTTGCATAACCCTCCATTTAAAAAATAACAAAGGTCCTCACCTCCATCTAAAAAGAAAAAAACACATTTATAAAATAATCCATACCTTCATCTAAAAAATTTCCAAAATATTTCTCAATGCGGCCAACCAGCTTGCGCCACATGGCATAGTTGGTTGGCTGCCCTTCATGCGTAGCTTAATGTGTTCCATTTGTGGGAACTTGAACGCCCGAACTAGTTCATGTAAATTTTCCCCGTTGGATGGCAACAAGTGACGGGGCACACTAGTCACATTTGCAGACAATTTGATGACTTTGTGTTTTTTTAGAAAATGAGGATGACCCCCGGCCTCTGCATCAGAAAGATGCATGCGGCAATTTTATTGATTATTCTCGAGGACCTTACAAAGTAGAATAGCAATATCCTGAATCCGCCATTTTGGCAACATCTGCCGCTACTTCTATCCAGATGATGAAAGGGTGCAAGCCGGGAAACATACTCAGTCCTCTTACCTAAGCCTAACATCTAAAGCCGGAGGCCCCGACCGAGCCATCTACCGGGTCAGGGGCATAAACCGGTCCAATGCACTCATATTTGCCGTCGCCGCCATCTTCCACTGGCCCATCTTCAGAGCAGATTGAGGTGTCAACCTTGGCAGGTCCTCCGCCGTCGACACCACCATGATGCCAAATGTCGACATCCACCTACACGAGCCTTGGAAGGTCCTCCGCTATGGACACCACCATGACGCCAAACGACGACCTCCACCTACGTGAGTCCATCTCCAAGCAAGGGACGTAGATCCATGCTAGGATAGGTCCACACCACCACCGTCGCCCACCACCCACAAGCGCCACCCAACCCTAAGGTTCCCAAAGCGGCACCTTCAAGAAGGGAACGACGCCGTGAGCGCCACTGTCGCCCAACAAAGTTAGGGCTTTCACCCGGAAGACCTAGGGGAAGGGGAAGTGAGGAGATCAGTCCATACCGACGCCTCCAAGGAGGGGAACGATGCCCTAGGCATCGCCGTCGGCACGGTCGACCATGGCCGGCCAGGGATTTCACATGAACTAGATCCCCGCCACTAGCAGCGCCTATACAGAACCGGCGACCAAGAAAAGCGCAGCCCGACCAGGCTGGCCCGCACGCCGAACAAGGGAGGAGGGGAGGCGCCAGATCGCGCGCACCGACTGTCGCGGAAGCTGTCGCCAGCCGCCAACAAACACCGGTCCCGCCGCCCGCGCGGCCATGACGCCAGATCGACCACCCGCACGGCTGCTCGCCGGAGCCTGCCGTGCCTCGCCAAAGGAGCCGCCGCTCCAGATCCGGGACTCCCCACGCAGGGGCAGAGCAGCCGAGACCCCACCGCCACCATCCTTAGCGCCCCGGGCTTGTCCGACGGCTGCCTCAGGCGGCGGTGAGGAGGTGGGGCGAGGTGAGGATGGGGCTGCGGAGGCGCGGCTAGGGTTCCCCCGCCGCCGCCAGGGGAAGCAACGCGGGGGTGGCGAGAGGGAAGATTGGCCAGGGGATGACTTCGTGTGGTTGCCCTGAACAAACTACAGTGCACAAGACAACACAACGCGTTCTAGAATGTATGCATGCAGTTCTCCGAAGATTTCAGAGATGCCTATCACATCACTAAACCAGTGAACCAGATGCCTTGATCATTCTTTCTTCATTTTTGTCAGTCTAAAAACAGTGAAAAACAGTGCAAACATCTATAGCGAGCATGTAGCTTTCTCATCACCTGGTGGAAAAATTTCGTGTTTTGACCCTTTTGTCAAACAAAATCGAGATCTGACCCCAGTTTGAAACTTTTTCGAGATTTGACCCTTTCCCCTACTGCCACGAGGCACGACGGTAGGATCATACAGCCTACCGTCGAGACCTGCGGTGGTAGCAAACTTGTCCACGTCAGCAACGATAACGGCCTCCGTGCCCCCTCCGTCACACCCTACCGCCGCTCCACCCGGCGATAGGATGTCTGAACCTACCGCCGGAGTCTCTGGCAGTAGGGTGTGGGCATATATAAACCGCGGGCCGGCCACCCCCACCCCTTCTCCCCCACCCAGCCGCCCCCACCACGAAGAACAGAGCAGTTGCTCCAACTCGCCCTCTCTCATCCCCTCCACTCCCCCTCTCTGATCTTCTTCATTTCTTGACGGATTTTGCGGATCGAGATGGCCCCGAAGAAAGAAAAGTAAGATCTTTCAATCCATCCAATAATTTTTAATCAAACACCTTTCGATTTGTCGCATTATTCGATTCAAATCTCTCCTATTTGAATTTTTTTAACCCCAGGATTGATTTAGGTTGATTCTAGATGTTATATTGTGTTAGATATGAACTATATTGAATAGTTGGTATGGTTGTGTTAAGATGAACCCTAGTTCATAATTGATTTGAATGGTTTATTTTGATATGATGGATGATGAATGTTCCTATGCTATGATGCAAGTATTGGATGTAGTGTATGATGAATATTGGAGATGAATATTTGATATATTTGTTATATGTAGTGTATGAATCCTCAAGATGAACCCTAGTTCATTTTTTTTGTTTTTTAACAAAAAATGAGATTATGCATGCTGGATGTTGTTGGAGAAATATGTGTTATGATGCATTTGAACCATGGTGATTGCATCTTCATAAAAGTATTTTATTTAGTTCTTGATATATGTATTGTATTTAGTTCATGTTCATAATAATCTTGATATATGATTATTCAAAGATTGAACTCATAGGTTCTGTTGGATGTGATTAATTTTTGTTCTGCATCGATATGTTTCGTAGTTAATGTTGAACCCTAGTTCATGTTGAAAAATCTTTTGATATGCTCATGCAATTCTTTTAGGAGGCCACCTCTTGCGGACGACATCGGTACGAAGTACACAATGCTTGACCCTAGGTTCGACAAGCGTCACCGTGCCCATTTCATTGAGAATGGAGTGGTAATTACCATTTTAAACCAAATCTTTCGAATTGATGAAAACAAGTTGCTAACTATTATGTCCATGCTAATTATGCTTTGGTTATTGATTTTCACAGATGCTGCCGCCACTGCGGATGAGGGCTCACAAGACGACGGTTAAGATGGAGTACGATGATCGGTATGCATTGTTCTTCAGGAGAGCCCGACTATTGGGTTTCGTCCTGCAGTTCAAGCGTAAGCCGCCAACGCTCGTTCACTCAGCTCTCACGGCTTTGATCGACCGGTGGCGGCCAGAGACGCACATCTTTCATCTTCCATGTGGGGAGATGACCGTGACCCTCGAGGATTGGGCGATGATTACGACACTACCGCTCGAGGGTCGTGCTCGCACAGGAAGAGTGGAGAGGGAGAACTGGCACGAGAGGGTTATCAGCCTCATCAGCGACTGCCCCCCCGGCTAAGAGAAATCGGACTTCCGACATACCGTTGTCATGGCTCCTCGAGCACCGGAGCAAGTGCCCGGAAGACCGAGCCCCGGGTGGTGGAGCAGTACGCCAGGGCCTACCTGTGGTACATTCTCATGGAGGTAGTGTTTCCGGACTACTCCGGGAACTCTGCCCTATGGATGTATCTCGACTTCCTAAAGGACTGGGATGCGGGGTACAACTGGGGGGCCGCCGGACTCGCCTACCTATACCGTTCAGTAAGTGAATATCACTTTCTTTCTAATATCAGACGCGTGCTGCTTTACATTTTGACATCTTATCATCTGAACATGGTTTGTAGCTTGACGATGCGACCCAGAGAGCGAAAGTCACGTCCGGTATGTGTGGATGTGTATGGGGTCTCTCCATTTGGATGTGGGAGCGAATCCCGGTGGGCCGTCCGGAGAAGCTGCGCTCGCGTGCATGGACGGACTATGGCCAAGATGACGAAGATGATCGGAACCCGACCGTCGCATACGCTTGGGACGTGGTGCGTGTCTACAGGGCGAATCGAAGGCCTTGTACAAGGTCTTTAGCAACGAGCTTGATGCTCTCACGCCTTTCCAGGTATAAGAACTACATTTTCACTTGAGCTTACCATTGTTTTGATAACACTTTCACTTGATCCTAACATTGTTTGGTTATAGGTTACTTGGCGAACGTATACTGATGATCGAGAGTGGGGGTTCAAGCTGAACAACACGTGCAAGCAGGACCGGCCTCTCTTCCGGTGCATCGTGCCCATGATTTGTGTCTATGCCGTGGAGTACCACTTGCCACAGCGTGTTGCCGCACAATTTGGTAAGGCGCAATACACACCACCAGCCGACATCGTCCGCGATACCGGTGGCTACGACCTACACCTATGAGTACCACAAGCCGTCCTCATCGATTCTAAGTTCTTGTTTTGATGCTTTAAATTCATAAAAGAAGGGTGTTTTACATTCTTTCTTATGCATTACAGGATGAGTAGGCAGAAGAATCAATCAATCACGGATTGGGAAGCCGAACATGCGAGATACGTGAAGCAATGGAACGAGTGGAAAGTACGCAAAGACACGGAGAGGAGAGTGATTGACTGGGACGCGTACGAGGATCACATGCTGTGGTACGATGATGGCATCAAGCATCGTCTGTGTCTGAGGCCCCAGTGGACAACAGCAGATGCCGAAGACCTGTTCGATGACACCTCAGAGAATGAAGCCTACAACGAGAGCATCAGACAGCTTCAAGGCGGGTTTAGGGAGTACGTACCCCTCATGAACAGAGTGGTATGTTGTTTTTACCTCTTTTGAACCGACGGTTGGATGAAATCAGCTTTTCGTGCTATTGACTCATTTTATTACTTTGCAGTCTTCGGAGCTGAACAAAAGCATATTTCATGCCTCTGATGCGCTTAGTGCTGTCCCTGGGACTCAAGCTAGTGAGAACAAGTTGGGGGAAACTGTGAAGGTAATACGGAGTTCATTTTTGTTATCATTGGACATTCGAGAAGTTCATATTGTTTCGTTATCATTGCAGAAATACGTCAACAAAGCACGCCGGCTTGTGGGCCTGCTTGGGTGCGCTACAAACACCGAGGATGTTTTTCCTCCTGCACCGATGCGTAGCCTCGCTTCATCGAGCCATGCAGCCTCGTCATCTAGGGCGGTTCAAGATGACGAGGAGGAGAGCGATGACGATGATGATGCAGAGGAAGATGAAGAAGAGGGCGCAGAAGAAGAACATGGTGAGGAAGAGGACAATGAGGAGGAGGAGTACGATGATGACGATGGACCTCCAGCAACTCAGCCAACCCAGCGTGAGAAGAGGAATGTGCCGAAGAAGGATTGGAAGAGTCCATCCCCGTTTCAGAAAGCACGTCCTACGGCCCGCAAGAAGACGGCGGCCGAGAAGCGATCCAAGGATAACGAGGACCGAAAGTCGAAGAGGGGATGGAAGGACTGAAGTTACTGCCGTGTCGTTGAACTAAAAACTTGCATATTTGCTTCGTGAACCATATGAATTTGCTCGTGAAATTGTTTCGTTAATTTGCTATGTATAACTTATTTGCTATGTATCGAACCTACCTTATTTATGGATTTTCTATGTATCGAACCTACCTTATTTATAGATTTGTGGTGTGTGCATCATATATCATACATTGTGTGCTTCATATGTCATACATATGCTGTTTAAATGTTGTCTGCCAAAAATTGAAGACAAAAGAAGTTAGAAGGTGCAAAAAATGCACACTGGGCCACCCTACCGCCACACACAAAGGCGGTAGGTCTGCACACCCTACCGCCGTCAGACCCGGCGGTAGGATGCCCCCCACGCCCCCCTTCTGTGACCAAAAAATCGAGCAGCGCAGCGATAGGGTTGCACACCCTACCACCAGGGCGCTCGGCAGTAGGATCCTACCGCCCAGGACCTCGGGGGTAGGGTGTGCAACCCTACCACTGCGCTGCTCGATTTTTTGGTCACAGAAGGGGGCGTGGGGGGGGGGGGGGGGGGGGAGGGGGAGGCATCCTACCGCCGGGTCTGATGGCGGTAGGATGTAAAGACCTACCCATGGATGAAACCTTTTATGTGGTCGATGACCGTTGAACTTGTTAAATTTCTTATGTTGGCTTCGTGAAACTATTTGGATGTGATCAAACTATGTTATTTGGTACTTGTTTCTTAGTCCGTAATGGCAAAACTAATTGGATGTGATCAAACTACGTTATGTGATCAAACTTCTTATGTCTATGAAATTGTGCTTATTGTTTCTTATGTCTATGGCAAAAAAATTGAAGACAAAATCAAAGCAGTTAACTTTATGCCACTATGATAACCTACCGCCACGGATCTCGGGGGTAGGTTTGTGCTGACTACCGCCGTGGTCTATGGTGGTAGGTCCGTAAGCAGCCGTTAACGGCTTAACGGTCGTCAGCCACACCTACCGCCAGAACCTGCGGCGGTAGACTGTGCAACCCTACCGCCTGAAGGTCTGGCGGCAGCAAAAGAGTCAGATCTCAAAAAAGTTTCAAACTGAGGTTAGATCTCGATTTTTTTGACAAAAGGTTAAAACATGAAATTTTGCCTCACCTGGTTGCCGCGCCCAGATTGACGAGAGGTCCATGCATACAGAACCCACCTCCTGGTGGGTTCCCATATACACGGATGTGAGCCACATAGTAGAAGATTTTGCTTTCGCTAGCTGCTGCCACGCACTGATCTGCTGCCTTTAGACATGCACGTACATTGATTGCAAAACGTGCGTAGATGGGGCCGGCCTCGCTCTGTCGACCGTGTCATATTTACCGTCATCCGCCCACCGCCGCCATCTTTGATTCTTCTTCCATCGGTCGCGGCTCCTCATATAATTGGATTCGAGCATGCGAACATGTTGGATCCATGCATTATCCGTCCGTTAGACAGTGCGTCGCTACTACCACTGTTGAAGCACGTTCAAAATGCCAATCTATGCTTGATGTGCGGTTGGGTAATAGATGCTGGTCCGGCGGTAGGACAGACGTGAGGTGGATACATGCATCTTGTCATGCTTTCTTGGGTAAGCACTACAATATGTGATGGCGTCACCAACACGAAAATTATGTAAGGCCATCTGACCCCAAAACGGACACGGTATTTGTGTGCAGACCGGTTTAGACCCGTCCATGGACATGGATATATAAGCCGGCTGTCGAACCATGTCTCCAAAATGTTTGTCTCAGTTTTTTCCTTAGATTCACAATAATCAAAATAATTATAGAAAATAGTACAATTCAATCGCAAGTAACATGCAAATATACTTACTAAAAAATAGTTCAAATATCAAATATTACATCCGAAATAATAGGACGTTCAACGAGTTTTTCGAATTCAACAATTCCAGATTCAACAATACTCCCGTCAGAATAGGCATATGTCGTCCCACGACCATGCCCCTTAAGTTTCATCAAACCATGTATGAGCGTAACTGGCATGCCCTCGGTCATGTGGTACAACACGACAACGCGTTCAGACTATACAACGTGATGAGTATCAAGTTCAAACATTCAGTCAATCAATGAATTGACCAACATGTGAAGAACAAGAAGCAAAACTTACAATCTCCATTGTTGACTAGCCCAATGGCCACATTGTCTCAACTCGTGCAATCACACCGCAAAACTTCGTGACTGCGTTGGATACGGTGTATCGCTGATGCGCTAGCGACTTTGCATTGTGGTGATGAATCACAGGCAAGGCGTATGCCACAAAGTTCTTTTGCTCATGAAACGAAGCGTGCATGTTTTGCCAAAAGACCGAGCCCCCTCAACTCATGCCTACAAAGTCTGCAGATACGGTCTTCCACGCATCACATAGCAACTCATTCTTCGTCACTAAGTACCCCACCATCTTTTTACTTTAGAAAACAACAAGAAGGTAAAAAAACTCAATGTTATTTGACCGAACACCTGCCGGGCATGGTGTCTTCCATGGACGACATTGGTAGGGGGCGAAGGGTACCTGGCTGCCTGAGAGCCACAAGCTGCAAGCCATCGCACATGGCCGCCATCGCTTTCCTCACATGTCACTGCTCCAATCTCCCCTTTCTGTTCGTGCACGACCACTGTCCCGGATGCAACACCAGCCGCAGCGTCGCGCATGCACCGGCTCTATCTCTCGGTCACCTTCCTCTGCGAGCTTCGGACAACACGGCTCACCTCCTCTACAGGTGTCGCCCCACCTTGCCTAACAACCTCTTGCTTCGGGGGAGCCTCAAACCACTACACGTCCGGCCCCTCACGTCGCCCCCGCCTCCCTGCTGTGGTGCAGCGTTGCGCTGCGCCGGATGATCTCCCTTGAGCCTCGATGACGTGCAATAGTGCAACGTCGCGCGGATCCATCCGCCTAGTGTCATCCTCCTGTGATGTGAAGTGCCGCTCCTATTTGGGTAAATCGGGTAAATCCGAACCCGTACCTGAATTGTCGGGTTCTTATATTTTTGGCTATATTTGGTGTGTCATTTTTCAGAACCCGAATTACTGGCCCATTTTTTTGGGTAACCCAAACTCCCAGCCTGACCATGGGAGAATATTGATGGTTAAAAACCATCGTTTTGCTTTCGCTATATCAGTTATGCTAGTCTACAAAGGTCGCATGCAAACAAAATTATGCAATTTTAGCTTCTCACTACAGTCCTCAACTATTTTTATTAGCTGAAAGAAAGGAAAAGGTTTAGTGGAACATTGAATACACTATCTCATCTTCAAATAGCAGTAGCTACTTTGCATACAAATTGATAGTGCTAAAAAAGTTCCAAAATCAAAGTCAAATATCCACAACTATTGAAATAGACTCTAACTAAATGTTCTTATCAAGTAAATAACTATCCTAAGCATGCAAGACTTTAAAGTTAGGAAGTTAACTAGTGATAATAAGCCCAAGATATAACATTAGAACATGTGCCAAACCAAGTCCCAAAACTTTCCAACAAGATATAAGTTATGCATAGAAAGTTATAACAGCTCAACGCCACTTGTGTTACTCTAGCAATTTAAGTGAAACATAGAGAACAAAATAATCACAGGCGGTGATCACATTTATTCAAAGGCAATAACTATTGGAAATATGCCTTAGAGGCAATAATAAATTGGTTATTATCATATTTCCTTATCCATGATAAAGGTTTATTATTCATGCTAGAATTGTATTGACCGGAAACTTAAATACATGTGCGGATACATAAACAAGTACTGTGTCCCTAGTGAGCCTCTACTAGACTAGCTCGTTGATCAAAGATGATTAAGGTTTCCTAACCATAGACATGAGTTGTCATTTGATAATGGGATCACATCATTAGGAGAATGATGTGATGGACAAGACCCAACTGTAAGCTTAGCATTTGATCGTATCAGTTTATTGCTATAGCTTTCTTCATGTAAAGCATCTATTCCTAAGACCATAAGATCGTGCAACTCCCTGGCACCGAAGAAATACTTAGAGTGTATCCAAACGTCACTTCGTAACTGAGTGATCATAAAGGTGCTCTACAGGTATCTCCGAAGGTGTTTGTTGAGTTGGCACGGATCGAGACTGAGATTTGTCACTCTGTATGACAGAGAGATTTCTCTAGGCCCTCTCAGTAATACACCATCATAAAGAGCTTGCAAGCAATGTGGTTAATGAGTTAGTCACGAGATCTTGTATTACGGAACGAGTAAAGATACTTGCCAAAAACGAGATTGAACTAGGTATGGAGATACCGACGATCGAATCTTGGGCAAGTAACATATCGCCAGACAAAAAGAATTGCATACGACATTAACAGAATCCTTGACATCATGGTTCAACCGATAAAAGATCTTTGTGGAATATGTAGGAACCAATATGGGCATCCAGGTCCAGCTATTGGTTATTTACCGGAGTGAGGTCTCAGTCATGACTACATGATTCCCGAACCCGCAGGGTCGCATGCCTAACATTCGTTGACGCTAGAGTAGTATTGGGATATTTGATGATTGGTAACAGAATGTTTTTCGGAGTCCCGTATGAGATCTTGGACATCACGAGGAGTCTCAAAATGCCCGAGAGGTAAAGATTTACATATGAGAAGTCTTGGGTTCCCGAAAAAGGTGTAGTTTTTTCAGTATTAACACGAGAAGCTTCCAGAAGGTTCTGGAGGATTTTGGAGGGGTCCGGAAGTCCACAAGTGGGTCCACCATGTCCCAAGGGTTGGCATGGACTGAGGGGAGGCTCCCTGGACTTATTGGGCCAGGCGCACCAAGTCCTCAAAAGCCCATGTGGTTAGGGAAGGGAAAAAAGGGGAGTCCTGGTAGGAATAAGATTGGACTTGGAGTCCAAGTCCTCTCCCCCTTGGTGCCAACTCCTATTAGGAGTAGGGCTGGACTCACAGCCCTCCCACACATCTAAATATAGAGGCGGGGCGCATCAAGGCACCCCAATACATTGGCCTTGGCTGGTGCCCCGTCTCTCCCTCCCGGCATAATTCTCATCCACGGTTTTTTGCTTAGCAAAGTCCTGCCGGTATTCCGACTCCAGCACCACCATCACCACCAACCTGTCATGTTGGTTGTGATCCCATCTACTTCTCTGCATTCTCTTACTAGATCAAGGAGGAGGAGACGTCAGCGAGCCGCACGTGTGCTAAACTCGGAGGTGTCGTCCGTTCGACACTAGATCGGTTGGATCGTGATCCGATCGCAAATAGTACAACTACATCAACCGCATTATACACGCTTACACTTTCGGTCCACGAGGGTACGTAGATACACTCTCCCCTCTCGTTTCTATGCTTCTCCTAGATAGATCTTGGGTGTTCGTAGGATTTTTTTTGATTTTCATGCTTCGTTCCCCAACAGTGGCATCATGAGCTAGGTGTATGCGTAGATGTATATGCATGAGTAGAACACAAAGAGTTGTGGGTGTTGATGCTCAAATTGCTTACCACTCTTATCTTATTTGGATTCGTCGGTATTATGGGATGAAGCGGCCCGGACCAACCTTACTTGTCCACGCACAAGAGACCGGTTCCACCGACAGACATGCAACTTGTTTTGAATAAGGTGGCCAGCGGGTTTCTGTCTCTCCTACTTTAGTTGAATCTACTTTGATGAAGGCAGTCCTTGTAGAAGGTTAAAAGGCAACTTGATTATCACCGTTGTGGCTTTGCGTAGGTAAGAATGGTTCTTGTTAGTTCTCATAGCAACCATGTGAAATTTGCAACAACAAATTAGAGGACATCTAACTTGTTTTTGCAAGGCATGTTGTGATGTGGTATGGCCAAAATGTGATGTGATATATGTTGATGCATGAGATGATCATGTTTTGTAATAGGTTCACAACTTTCATGTCGATGAGTACGGCAACCGCCAGGAGCCATAGGGTTGTCTTTAATTTATTATTCGTCATGTAATTGCTTTACTTTATCGCTATGCGTTAGCAATAGTTGTAGAGGCAATAGTTGGCGACACGACCACGTGATGACACGATGATGGAGATCATGATGATGGATATCATGGTGTTATGCCGGTGACGATGGAGATCATGCAGGTGCTTTGGAGATTGAGATCAAAGGCACGAGATGATAATGGTCATATCATGTCACATATTGATTGCATGTGATGTTTATCTTTTTATGCATCTTATTTTGCTTAGAACAACGATGGTATTATAATATGACCCCTTCACTCCATTTCAAGAAATTGTGTTCTCCCTAAGTATGCACCGTTGCAAAAGTTCATCGTTTCGAAGCACCTCGTGATGATCAGGTGTGATAGACTCTACATTCGTATACAGCGGGTGTAAGCCAGTTTTACACATGCAAAATACTTGGGTTAAACTTGATGAGCCTAGCATGTACATACATGGCCTCAGAACATAGGAGACCAAAAGTTAGAACATGAGTCATATAGTAGATATGATCAACATGGAGATGTACACCATTGATGACTACCCCATCTCATGTGATGATCGGAAGTGGGTTAGTTCATTTGGATCATGTATCACTTAACAACTTGAGGTTGTTGATTCAAGTGAGAGTTCATTAGTAATTTGATTAACTGATCTAATTATCATGAACTTATTTTTAATAGTCTTTGCAAAATTTATGTTGAGATCAATGGCCTGCGCTGTAGTTCCTCTGAATTTTAATGCGTTCATAGAGAAAGCTAAGCTGAAAGATGATGGAAGCAATTATGCGGACTGGGTCTGTAACTTAAGGGTTATCCTCATTGCTGCACATAAGGCTTATGTCCTTAATGCACCGCTTGGTGATGCACCCCCTCAAGGCTCGCCTGCAGATGCTATGAACGTATGACGGGCACCTTCTGATAACTACTCGATAGTTTAGTGGGCCATGCTTTACGACTTAGAACCAGGGCTCCAAAGACGTTTTGAGCACCATAGAGCATATGAGATGTTCGAGGAGCTGAAATTGGTATTTCGAGCTCATGCCCGGGTTGAGAGGTATGACACCTCCCACTAGTAGAAAAAGGGTCAAATGTGAGACACATTAGTCCCGGTTTGTAACAGAACTGGCACTAATGTGTCCATTAGTGCCGGTTCCGACGGCTAGGCGGGAGGAGATCTTTAGTACCGGTTCGTGGCGAACCTTCAGCACCGGTTCGTGCCACAAACCGGTACTAATGAGAGTGGTGGCAGGATGTTGTCAGAGTGGGGCCCCTCCAGCACCTTTAGTACCGGTTCGTGCCATGAACCGGTACTAAAGGTCGTCCTATATAAACCCTTCATCCACCAGCACTCTGTTCTCCCCCCTTTCCCCTCTCCCTCTCCTCTGTTCTTCCCTTCTTCCTCTCGAGTTCATCACAAAATTTGCCCCAAATTTGTCAAGATTTGCATGCCCCCATCCATTCAAATGATCACAAAGGTTAGCAACTTTGTCCTTCCATCTCTCATTGCTAGATTAGCTCTTGCATTGGTTTATATGGTGATTAATTGTGGGTTTTAGTAATGTGGGAGGAATTATGTGGTAGTATTTGATTTATATGCAAATTGAGGTCAAAATAACACTTAGTTTGCATATGTAGGTGTGGTTTACTTAGTGCCTTCTAAATCTCCGTCGTAACCACCGTCGATCGCCTGCACCGTCCCGTCGCCGGCACCACCTTGTGGTGAGCCTCTTGTTCATGAATTTTTTTTATAAAAAATTGATGTTTGTGTGATTTGGATATATAGTTACTCGTATAATTATCTTACCCGTATGTTGTTTGTTATACACAGTGCCATGGTTTTGATATCCGTCCCCGTCGGCCCTCGTCCTTGTTATGATTCAGATGTGGTATATTCTCTTTTAGAACTATTTGTTGCATTTCGTGTTTATAAAAAATTATGTCCATCAAGTTGACATAGATATTTGTATGTAGGAGGTAGTTGAACCGGAAATTCCAACCGACCCTATTGTCGAGAGGTTAAATTTATTTGAAAGAGAAAACGAGGAATTGAAAGAAAAATTGAAAAGAATTCAGGGGGAGAAGATGGAATTGTAGTTGCATGTTGCCGATGTCGTCGATGATCACAAGATT
Organism: Triticum urartu; assembly: GCF_056163025.1. Classification (NCBI taxonomy): domain Eukaryota; kingdom Viridiplantae; phylum Streptophyta; class Magnoliopsida; order Poales; family Poaceae; genus Triticum; species Triticum urartu. The sequence continues at coordinate 470,327,921 of NC_141875.1, read as the reverse complement.
AAGATGGAGAAAATGTGCTTGAAGATTAGAAAGATTAGAAAATATGCCATTCATAGTGAGGCTTGGTATCATTATGCTCTTGGATCAATTGTTACCTTAGTTGCGATCTTGATCGCATTTGTTGTTGCATTTAAATTCTTTAGCTAGAGAGTTATTTGTTTGTTGCATTTAAGTGTTGTATGAACTTTATGTATTGTATTAATTTGGTGTTTTCGGTGCTGTGTATTGAAGATGAGCCGGCAATGGATGTATGATGACCAATGCTCTCCCGAGTTCATTAATGGCGTGCATACTTTTCTGCTTGCGGCTGAGGCAAACAAGCGGGCGGATGGTTTTATGCCTTGTCCATGTGCTGGCTGTAAGAATGGTCACAATTACTCTACGTCAAGAACCGTTCACGTCCACCTGTTTGAGTCCGGTTTCATGCCCCACTATAATGTTTGGACCAAGCACGGAGAAAGAGGGGTTATGATGGAAGACAATGAAGAAGAGGATGACGACAGCTATCCTGGCCATGGGTTCCCTGAATACGATGATACAACAATGAGGGAAGAAGCTGAGCCGGTAATGCGGGAAGAAGCTGAGCCGGCAATGCGGGAAGAAGCTGAAGAAGAGGCATCGGATGAGCCCGTTGATGATCTAGGTCGGGCCATTGCCGATGCAAAGAGAAACTGCGCAAGTGATTTGGAGAAGAACAAGTTGTAGCGCATGTTAGAGGATCACAAAAAATTGTTGTACCCGAATTGCGTAGGTGACAAGAAAAAGCTGGGCACCACACTGGAATTGCTGCAATGGAAGGCAGAGAATGGTGTATCTGACAAGGGATTTGGAAAGTTGCTGGTAATGATAAAGAATATGCTTCCAAAGGACACCGAATTGCCCGAGACTACGCACGAAGCAAAGAAGGCTATCTGCCCTCTAGGGTTAGAGGTGCAGAAGATACATGCATGCCCTAATGATTGCATCCTCTACCGCGGTGAGTATGAGGATTTGAACGCTTGCCCGGTATGCGGTGCATTGCGCTATAAGATCAGCCGCGATGACCCTGATGATGTCGAGGGCGAGCGCCCCAGGAAGAAGATTCCTGCCAAGGTGATGTGGTATGCTCCTATAATACCACAGTTGAAACGTTTGTTCCAAAACAAAGAGCATGCCAAGGCGATGCGATGGCACAGAGAAGACCGTAAGAAAGACGGAAAGTTGAGAGTACCCGCTGATGGGTCACAGTGGAGAAAAATCGAGAGAAAGTACGGGAAGGAGTTTGGAGATGACGCAAGGAACATATGGTTTGGTCTAAGCGCAGATGGTATTAATCCTTTTGGGGAGAAGAGCAGCAACCATAGCACCTGTCCTGTGACTCTATGTTTGTATAACCTTCCTCCTTGGTTGTGCATGAAGCGGAAGTTCATTATGATGCCAGTGCTCATCCAAGGCCCTAAGTAACCCGGCAACGATATTGATGTGTACCTAAGGCCATTAGTTGAAGAACTCTTACAGCTGTGGAATGGAACAGGTGTACGTGCGTGGGATGAGCACATGGGGGAAGAATTTGACCTAAAGGCGTTGCTGTTCGTGACCATCAATGATTGGCCTGCTCTCAGTAACCTTTCAGGACAGACAAACAAGGGATACCGCGCATGCACGCATTGTTTGGACGATACCAATAGTATATATTTGGCTAATTGTAAGAAGAATGTGTACCTGGGACATCATCAATTTCTTCCGAGCAGGCATGCCGTAAGAAAGAAAGGCAAGCATTTCAAAGTTGAGGCGGATCACCGTACGAAGCCTCGCCACCGTACTGGTGCTGATGTACATGATATGGTCAAGGATTTGAAGGTAGTCTTTGGAGGGGTGCTCCAAGGGGAGCACAATCCACCCCAGCGCCTGGGGTGGGTTGTGCTCCCCTTGGAGCACCCCTCTGGTACTTCTTTGGCCCAACAGGTGTCTTCTGGTCCAAAAAAATCCACAAAAAGTTTCGTTGCGTTTGGACTCCGTTTGGTATTGATTTCCTAGGGGAGTCGACGAAAATCAATTCCATCCATCACAAGTACCAGAAACACCAGATCCAATCTAGACACCATCACAGAGGGGTTCATCATGTCCATGGGTGCCTCTCTGATGATGTGTGAGTAGTTCTTTGTGACCTATGGGTCCGTAGTTAGTAGATAGATGGCTTCCTCTCTCTCTCTCTCTCTTGATTCTCAATACAATGGTCTCTTGGAGATCCATATGATATAAGTCTTTTTGCGGTGTGTTTGTTGGGATCCGATGAAATTTGAGCTTATGATCAGATCTATGTTTTTATCCATGAAAGTTATTTGAGTCTTCTTTGATCTCTTATATGCATGATTGATTATAGCCTCATATTTCTTCTCCGATATTTGGGTTTTGTTTGGCCAACTTGATCTATTTATCTTGCAATGGGAAGAGGTGCTTTGTGATTGGTTCAATCTTACGGTGCTTAATCCTAGTGACAGAAGGGGAAACGACATGTATGTATCGTTGATATTAAGGATAACAAGATGGGGTCTATTTCTACATAAATATATCTTGTCTACATCATGTCATCGTTCTTATTGCATTACTCCCTTTTTCCATGAACTTAAAACACTAGATGCATGCTGGATAGCGGTCAATGTGTGGAGTAATAGTAGTAGATGTAGGCAGGAGTCGGTCTACTAATCTTGGACGTGACGCCTATATAATGATCATTGCCTGGATATCGTCATGATTATTTGAAGTTCTATCAATTGCCCAACAGTAATTGTTTTCCCACCGTTTGCTATTTTTCTCGAGAGAAGCCACTAGTGAAACCTATGGCCCCGGGTCTCTTCTTATCATATTTGCCTTTGCGATCTATTTTCCTTTGCTTTTGTTTTCAGTTCTATTAAACCAAAAATACAAAAATACCTTGCTGCACTTTATTTTATTTGCGATCTATTTATCCAATCTATTACAACTTTATCCCGTCTCTGTGCCAATTTCTGGCGCCGTTGCCCAAAAGGGATTGACAACCCCTTTAACACGTCGGGTTGCGAGTATTTGTTATTTGTGTGCACGAGCTGTTTACGTTGTGTTGTGTGGTTCTCCTACTGGCTCCATAACCTTGGTCTCATCACTGAGGGAAATACCTACCGTTGTTGTACTGCATCATCCCTTCCTCTTTGGGGAAATACCGACATAGTTCAAGCAAACATCAGTAACCAAATGTTTTTCGGGGTCCGGGATGAGACCTGGATGTCAAGAGGAGTCTCGGAATGGCTGAGAGGTAAAGATTTATATAGGGAAGTCATATTTTGGCTTCCGGAAAAAGGGGCAGTTTTTTCGGTATTGTACGGGGAAGCTTCCAGAAGGTTCTGGAGGATTCTGGAGGGGCTGGAAGTCCACAAGTGGGCCCACCACGTCCCAAGGGCTGGCATTGGCTGAGGGGAGGCTTCCTGATCTTATTGGGCTAGGCGCACCAGGTCCTCAAAAGCCCATGTGGTTAGGGATGGGAAAAAAGGGGAGTCCTGGTAGGAATAGGATTGGACTTGGAGTCCAAGTCCTCTCCCCTGTGGCGCCAACTCCTATTAGAAGTAGGGCTGGACTCCCAGCTGTCCCACACATATAAATATAGAGAAGGGGGTGCAGAAAGGCACCCCAATACATTTCCCTTGGCTGGTGCTCCATCTATCCCTCCCGGCATAGTTCTCGTCCACTGTTTTTTTGCTTAGTGAAGTCCTGCGGGTATTCAGAATCCACCACCACCATCACCACCACACTGTCATGCTGGTTGTGATCCCATCTACTTCTCCGCCTTCTCTTGCTGGATCAAGGAGGAGGATACATCATCGGGGCGCACGTGTGCTAAACTCGGAGGTGTCGTCCGTTCGACACTAGATCGGTTGGATCGTGATCGGATCGCAAAGAGTACGACTACATCAACTGCGATATATACGTTTCTCCTTTTGGACTATGAGGGTACATAGACACACTCTCCCCTCAGTTGTTATGCTTCTCCTAGATAGATCTTGGGTGTTCGTAGGAAATATTTTAATTTTCATGCTTCGTTCCCCAATAGTGGCATAATGAGCTAGGTCTATGCATAGATGTATATGCATGAGTAGAACACAAAGAGTTGTGGGTTTTGATGCTCAAATTGCTTACTGCTACGTCTTGAGCTTGCGTTGGTTTTCCTTGAAGAGGAAAGGGTGATGCAGCAATAGTAGCGTAAGTATTTTCCTCAGTTTTTGAGAACCAAGGTATCAATCCAGTAGGAGGCTCCTCATAAGTCCGATGCACCTACACAAACAAACAAAGAACTCGCAACCAACGCAATAAAGGGGTTGTCAATCCCTTCACGGCCACTTGCGAAAGTGAGATCTGATAGAGATAGTATTATAAGATAAATATATTTTTGGTATTTTATAGTATAGATTGGAAAAGTAAAGATGCAAATAAAAGTAGATTGAAAGCTTATATGATAAAAGATAGACCCGGGGGCCATAGGTTTCACTAGTGGCTTCTCTCAAGATAGTATAAGTATTACGGTGGGTGAACAAATTACTGTCGAGCAATTGATAGAAAAGCGAATAATTATGAGATTATCTAGGCATGATCATGTATATAGGCATCACGTCCGTGACAAGTAGACTGACTCCTGCCTGCATCTACTACTATTACTCCACACATCGACCGCTATCCAGCATGCATCTAGAGTATTAAGTTCATAAGAACAGAGTAACACATTAAGAAAGATGACATGATGTAGAGGGATAAACTCATGCAATATGATATAGACCCCATCTTTTTATCCTCGATGGCAACAATACAATACGTGCCTTGCAACCCCTGCTCTCACTTGGTAAGGACACCGCAAGATTGAACCCAAAGCTAAGCACTTCTCCCATGGCAAGAAAGATCAATCTAGTAGGCCAAACCAAACTGATAATTTGAAGAGACTTGCAAAGATAACTCAATCATACATAAAAGAATTCAGAGGAGATTCAAATATTTCTCATAGATAAACTTGATCATAAACCCACAATTCATTAGATCTCGACAAACACACCGCAAAAAGAGTTACATCGAATAGATCTCCACAAGAGAGGGGGAGAACATGGTATTGAGATCCAAAAAGAGAGAAGAAGCCATCTAGCTAATAACTATGGACCCGAAGGTCTGTGGTAAACTACTCACAACTCATTGGAGGGGCTATGGTGTTGATGTAGAAGCCCTCCGTGGTCGATTCCCCCTCCGGCGGAGCACCGCCGAAGACTCCATGATGGGATCTCGCGGATACAGAAGATTACGGCGGTGGAAATTGTTTTTCGTTGGCTCCCTGGATGTTTTCGGGGTATGTGGGTATATATAGGAGGAAGAAGTAGGTCGGTGGCCTCCCGAGGGGCCCACGAGATAGGGGGCGCGCCCTCCACCCTCGTGGCTGCCTCGGCTGCTTCTTGGCTTGCACTCCAAGTCCTCTGGATCACGTTCGTTCCAAAAATCACGCTCCCAAAGGTTTCATTCCATTTGGACTCCGTTTGATATTCCTTTTCTTCGAAATACTAAAATAGGCAAAAAACTGCAATACGGGCTGGGCCTCCGGTTAGTAGGTTAGTCCCAAAAATGATATAAATGTGTAAAATAGCCCATAAACGTCCAAAAGGGGTAATATAATAGCATGGAACAATCAAAAATTATAGATACGTTGGAGACGTATCACTTACCTTGCTTATCTTATTTGGATTCGGTAGTATTGTGGGATGAAGCGTTGTCCACGCACAAGAAACCGGTTCCACCGACAAACGTGCAACTTGTTTTACATAAGGTGGCTAGCGGGTGTCTATCTCTCCTATTGTAGTTGAATCTAATTTGACGAAGGCGGTCCTTGTAGAAGGTTAAAAGGAAATTTGATTATCACTGTTGTGGCTTTACGTAGGTAAGAATGGTTCTTGCTAGTTGCCCATAGCAACCACGTAAAATTTGCAACAACAAAGTAGAGGATGTCTAACTTGTTTTTGCAAGGCATGTTGTGATGTGGTATGGCCAAAACGTGATGTATGAGATGATCATGTGCTGTAATAGGTTCATGACTTGCATGTCGATGACCACGGCAACCGGCAGGAGCGATAGGGTTGTCTTTAATTTATTATGCGTCATGTAATTGCTTTACTTTATTGCTATGCGTTAGCAATAGTTGTAGAAGCAATAGTTGGCGAGACGACCACATGATGACATGATGATGGAGATCATGGTGTTATGACGGTGACGATGGGGATCATGCCGGTGTTTTGGAGATGGAGATCAAAGGCACGAGATGATAATGGCCATATCATGTCACATATTGATTGCATGTGATGTTTATTTTTTTATGCATCTTATTTTGCTTGGAACGATGGTAGCACTATAAGATGATCCCCTCACGTAATTTCAAAAATTGTGTTCTCCTTAAGTATGCACAGTTGCAAAAGTTCATCGTTTCGAAGCACCTCGTGATGATCGGGTGTGATAACTCTATGTTCGCATACAACGGGTGTAAGCCAGTTTTACACATGTAGAATACTTGGGTTAAACTTGACGAGCCTAGCATGTATGGACATGGCCTCGGAATAGAGGAAACCGAAAGGTCAAACATGAGTCATATAGTAGATATGATCAACATGGAGATGTTCACCATTCATGACTAACCCATCTCATGTGACGATCGGACATGGGTTAGTTGATTTGGATCATGTATCACTTAGACAACTTGAGGGATATTGATTTAAGTGGGAGTTCATTAGTAATATGATCAAATGATCTAATTATAATGAACTTAGTCTTAACAGTCTTTGCAGAATTTATGTTGTAGATCAATGGCCCGCGTTCCTAGAGAAAGCTAAGTTGAAAGATGATGCAAGAAACTATGCGGACTGGGTTCGTAACTTCAGGACTATCCTCATTGCTGCATTGAAGGCTTATGTCCTTAATGCACCGCTTGGTGATGCACCCCCTCAAGGCTTGCTTGCAGATGTTATGAATGTATGGCAGCCACGTTCTGATGACTACTCGATAGTTCAGTGCGCCATGCTTTACGGCTTAGAACTGAGGATCCAAAGACATTTTGAGCACCACAAAGCATATGAGATGTTCGAGGAGCTGAAATTGGTATTTCAAACTCATGCCCTGGTTGATAAGTATAACACCTCTAACAAGATTTTTAGCCGCAAGATGGAGGAGAGCAGTTCTGTTAGTGAGCATATACTCAGAATGTGTGGGTTTCACAACGTCTTGACTTAGTTGGGAGTTAATCTTCCAGATGACACAGTCATTGATAGAGATCTCCAGTCACCGCCGTCAAGCTATAAGGTCTTTGTGATGATCTATAATATGCAAGGGATGGAGAAAACGATTCCCGAGCTCTTTGGGATGCTCAAGGCCGCGGAGGTAGAAATCAAGAAGGAGCATCAAATGTTGATCGTCAAAAAGACCACTAGTTTCAAGAAAGGCAAGGGAAAGAAAGGGAACTTCAAGAAGAACGGCAAGATAGTTGCCACTCCCATGAAGAAACCCAAGGCTGGACCCAAACCTGATACTGAGTGCTTCTACTACAAGGGGAATGGTCACTGGAGGTGGAACTGCCCCAAGTACTTGGCAGATAAGAAGGCTGACAACGTCAACAAAGGTATATTTTATATACATGTTATTGATGTGTACCTTACTAGTGCCCATAGTAGCGCCTGGGTATTTGATACTAGTTCGGTTGCTAATATTTATAACTCGAAACAAGAGCTACAGAATGAACGAAGACGGGCTATGGTCAAGGTGATGATGCACGACGACACACTACCTCTACATCTATCTTCGGGATTAGTTTTAAACCTAAATAATTGTTATTTGGTGCATGAGTTGATCATGAACATTATGTCTGGATCTTATTTATTGCGAGACAGTTATTCATTTAAGTCAGAGAATAATGGTTGTTCTATTTATATGAGTAATTATTTTATGGACATGCACCCCTTGTGAATGGTTTATTATTTTTGAATCTGGATCATAGTGATACACATATTCATAATATTGATGCCAAAAGATACAAAAATAGTAGTGATAGTATCACATATTTGTGGCATTGCCGCTTAGGTCATATTGGTGTAATGCGCATGAAGGAACTCCATGTTGTTGGACTTTTGGAATCTCTTGATTATGAATCAGTTGAGACATGTGAACCATCATGGGAAAGATGGCTAAAACTCTATTCTCCGGAACAATGGAGCGAGCTAGTGACTTATTGGAAATAATACATACCGATGTATGCGGTCCGATGAATGTTGAAGCACGCGGTGGATATCATTATTTTCTTATCTTCACAGATGATTTGAGTAGATATGGGTATATTTACTTAATGAAACAGAAGTCTGGAACATTTGAAAAGTTCAAGGAATTTTAGAGTGAAGTGGAGAATCATCGTAACAAGAAAATAAAGTTCCTATGATCTGATCGGGGAGGTGAATATTTGAGTTACGAGTTTGGTATGCATATAAGATAATGTGGAATTGTTTCACAGCTCATACCACCTGGAACACCACAACGTAATGGTGTATCTGAATGTCGTAATCGTACTCTATTGGATATGGTGCATTCTATGATGCCTCTTACCGATTTTCCACTATCGTTTTGGGGTTTTGCATTAAATACAACCGCATTCACTTTAAATAGGGCACCATCTAAATCCGGTGAGACAACACTATATGAGTTGTGGTTTGGCAAGAAACCTAAGCTGTCATTTCTTAAAATTTGGGGATGCGATGCTTATGTCAAAAGGCTTCAGCCTGATAGATCTTAGGTGTTCATAGTAAAAAAATTGATTTTCATGCTTCCTTTCCCAACAATAACAAAACAACATCCAAGAAAATTCAATGCAAAGGTAAAAGGTTTCATAGAAATCACACAATAATATGTTGATGAAGAATGGGGATGCCTTTGACATGCCCAAGCTTTGCCTTTTGGGTATTCTTAGAATTAAGCCGGAGAGGCAAATTTTCAATGAGGCGGTGCAGGTTCACTTAGGGATGGGTCTAGATGTTTCTACTATACCGATAGAAGGGTTCACGGAGCGGTCATGGAGGAGCTCACACCTACGTGTTTCAGGCTATTCTGACGGTTGTTAGAACTAGAAGAACAGGGGCCAAAGCCATGATTAATGGAGCATGGATTAAGATATTAAGGGACAAATTACTATTAGAACATTCCACCAGGTTTTGGATTTGTGGGAGATTGTTTCAGAAGTTCATTTAGTGCAAGGAATGGAGGATAAATGAACTTGGACTTGGGATTCCAAGGGTGAGTTCATGACGAAATCGGTTTACATGTCTCACTTTAGCACCTCGACCATTTGTAGCATGACTTGCACAATTTGGAAATCTTGGGCGCCTTTGAAATGCAAGCTTTTCCTCTGGTTGGTCATCAAAGGTCATGTATGGATGGCTGATATCCTGGCTAAGCGAGGACTTCCACACCATGATTTTTGTTGCTTCTGTAATGCGGTTCAGGAAACTGCACACCATTTGTTCTGGGGTTGCAGTGTAATCTATAGGAACGAAGTATGTCTACCAAGGGGGGGGGGGTGAATGAGATTTTTTAATTTTCTTCGGAAAACTCAAAACTCTCAGCAACGGAAACTAAAGGAAACCAAACTACAGCGAGTAAAAACTAAGTACCGAATGGAAACCGAACATGCATCGAAACAAATCACATGATGGAAAGCATATCAAATGGAAACATGAGTAACAGAGATAACCAAAGGTGCTCGATGGCGACAAGGAATTTGTTCGACCAAGTTGTCCTTCTGCACAAGGACTACGTGTGGTTGGAGGGGCTGTGACTTAACACGGAAGATAAACTATCTTCGCCCTATTCTCCTCGACAATCAATTCGTCAACCGATGCCGATTACTCGTGGTATATACTAGAAGGAGATCTCCGAACCTTTACATACTTCTTCTTCGAGAACCACAATCACTCTTGGTCTCTAAAGAAATTGACACCGAATCCTCTAGAGAGTTTGTAGCTCTCAAGAGTAATAGGCGGAGCGTACTAGACTTAGATTCGAGTGATGCTGGACCACTATCTAATTTTTTGGCTCTAGGGGTTTTCTCTTGGTGGATTTTAAACTCAAATCGCTCAGAGAGTGGGTTGCTCAACAATCTTCTCAGAATCAAATGGAGCAGCCACCGGACAAAGCCGGCGCGAGGTGGCTATTTATAGCCGCAACCTTCCTAGATGGGAAATGACCATTTTGGACACGTGATCCGGCCAATGGCCAACCGACACGTTCACAACAGTCGGATTTCGGAGCAGCGGTAACATTACTTGAGGAACAAGTAATGCTAACTGCTCGGTCTAAGATAAATCTCTCGCAGCGAAGAAGATCATAGTCTCTTGCTGTCAAGTATTTTCTCGGAACACAAAGAGATTTCTCTCACAACTTTCATATGATTTGGGTTTAGCATCAGAGAATCAAAGTTTCGAATGCTAGACCCCTCTTAATAGTACGGTGGTCCTATGACTCAATAAAAAGAAGAAGAACAATGAAACAAATGCTATGTCTTCACTTCGTCTTCATTCTCCTCGGACGTAGTCATTTTTCTTTAGACAGACAACCAACCAATTGCTTCACTTCAACAATTTTTAGGGGTTACTCTTGTTAGCATCATCTTCGGTGATAACCTTCACTGCAACACAGGGAGATTATCTTTATTGTTTGTATCAAACTCCTCAATATCTCAGGGACCTGTTACTCTGTGTGCACTAGCAAACACATAAGTCCCATACTGTTTATGTCAACAAACTCCAAAACATAAGGGGCCTATCATTGCACCAACAATCTCCCCCTTTTTGGATGGTTGTTGACAAAACAGATAATCATTGAAGTGAAGATAGATAAGTGAAATATAAATCGAACAAGATTGAATTTGTGTTACTTGGCTCAATGATGAAATATACTCCCTAGATGTATGCAGGGTAATAGATATGAGATAGAATTTTCTTGCAATTCATTGAATAATAAAGAGGATATTTCAATCATTCGAGTCAATGATTTGCACTGATGGTATATAATCCATCGAGAATGTAGTCCAATCATTCATAACTTCTGGTAATAATTCCACCTCAAAACAAATGCTTCAAGAGAAATAGTGCAGCAGGCGGGGTTATTAATATTACATCACAAAAGTTTTACATTAGAGCATTGATAACCCACAAGTATAGGGGATCGCAACAGTTTTCAAGGGTAGAGTATTCAATCCAAATTTATTGATTCGACACAAGGGGAGCCAAAGAATAGTCTCAAGTATTAGCAGTTGAGTTATCAATTCAACCACACCCGAAAGACTTAATATTTGCAGCAAAGTATTTAGTAGCAAAGTAGTATGGCGGTAACAGTAACGGTGGCAAAAGTAATAGTAGCAGTTTTGTAGCAATCGTAGCAGCGGCAACGGAGAGGTAACTAAGCAAAGCTCAATATGTGAAAAGCTCGTAGGCAATGGATCAATGATGGATAATTATGTCGGATGCAATTCATCATGCAACAGTTATAACATAGGGTTGAAGGAAATATGCCCTAGAGGAAATAATAAAGTTATTATTTATTTCATGATAAATGTTTATTATTCATGCTAGAATTGTATTAACCGGAAACTTAGTACATGTGTGAATACATAGACAAAACATAGTGTCCCTAGTATGCCTCTACTTGACTAGCTCATTAATCAAAGATGGTTATGTTTCGTAACCATAGACATGTGTTGTCATTTGATGAACGGGATCACATCATTAGGAGAATGATGTGATGGACATGACCCATCCGTTAGTTTAGCATTACGACCGTTACAGTTTCATTGCTACTGCTCTCTTCATGACTTATACATGTTCCTCGGACTATGAGATTATGCAACTCCCGAATACCGGAGGAACACTTTGTGTGCTACCAAACGTCACAACGTAAATGGGTGATTATAAAGGTGCTCTACAGGTGTTTTCGAAGGTGTTTGTTGGGTTGGCATAGATCGAGATTAGGATTTGTCACTCCGTGTTTCGGAGAGGTATCTCTGGGCTCTCTCGGTAATACTCATCACTATAAGCCTTGCAAGCATTGTGACTAATGAGTTAGTTGCGGGACGAAGTATTATAGAACGAGTAAAGAGACTTGCCGGTAATGAGATTGAACTAGGTATGATGATACCGATGATCGAATCTCGGGCAAGTAACATACCGATGACAAAGGAACAACATATGTTGTTATGCGGTTTGACCGATAAATATCTTCGTAGAATATGTAGAAACCAATATGAGCATCCAGGTTCTGCTATTGGTTATTGACCGGAGATGTGTCTCGGTCATGTCTACATAGTTCTCGAACCCGTAGGGTCCGCACGCTTAACGTTCGATGACAATTTGTATTATGAGTTATGTGATTTGATGACCGGAGTTTGTTCGGAGTCCCGGATGAGATCACAGACGTGACGAGGAGTCTCGAAATGTTCGATACCTAAAGATCGATATATTGGAAGGCTATATTCGGACATCAGAAAGGTTCCAAGTGATTCTGGTATTTTTCGGAGTAACCGAGAGTTACAGGAATTCGCTGGGGGAAGTAATGGGCCTTAATGGGCCATACAAGAAAGGAGAGAAAGGCCTCAAGGGGTGGTCGCGCGCCCCCCATTGGCTGGTCCGAATTGGACTAGGAGGGGGCGGCCCGCCTCCTTCCTTCTCCCCTCTTCCTCCTTCTCTCCTTCTCCTACTAGGAATAGAAAAGAGGAGGGGAATCCTACTTGGAATGGGGAGTCCTAGTAGGATTCCCCACACCTGGCGCGCACCCCTTGGACCGGCCACCTCTTCCCTCCCATCCTTTATATACATGGCCATGGGGCGCCCCATAGACACACAAGTTGATCTTTAGCCATGTGCGGTGCCCCCTCCACAGTTTTCCACCTCGGTCATATTGTCGTAATGCTTAGGCGAAGCCCTGCGCCGGTAACTTCATCATCACCGTCACCACGGCGTCATGCTAACAGAACTCTCTCTCAGCCTCAGGTTGATCTAGAGTTCGAGGGACGTCACCGAGCCGAACGTGTCCAGATCGCGGAGATGCCATGCATTCGATACTTGATCGGTTGGATCGCAAAGACGTTCGACTACATTAACCGCATTACTTAAACGCTTCCGCTTTCGGTCTACGAGGGTATGTGGACACACTCTCCCTTCTCGTTGCTATGCATCACCTATATAGATCTTGCGTGATCGTAGGATTTTTTTTTTGAAATTACTGCATTCCCCAACAGTGGCATCCGAGCCAGGTCTATGTGTAGATGTTATATGCACGAGTAGAACACAAAGAGTTGTGGGCGATAATAGTCATACTGCTGACCAGCATGCCATACTTTGATTCGGTGGTATTGTTGGATGAAGCGGCCCAGACTGACATTACATGACCGCATTCATGAGACTGGTTCTACCGACGTGCTTCGCACACAGGTGGCTAGTGGGTGTCTGTTTCTCCAACTTTAGTTGATTTGAGTTTGACTACGCTCGGTCCTTGTTGAAGGTTAAAACAACACACTTGACGAAAAATCGTTGTGTTTTTGATGCGCAGGTAAGAACGGTTCTTGCTAGAAGCCCGTAACAGCCACGTAAAACTTGCAACAACAAAGTAGAGGACATCTAACTTGTTTTTGCAGGGCTTGCTGTGATGTGATATGGTCAAGACATGATGTGATGTAATTTGTTGTATGAGATGATCATGTTTTGTAACAAAGATATCGGCAACTGGCAGGAGCCATATGGTTGTCGCTTTATTGTATGCTATGAAATCGCCATGCAATTGTTTTACTTTATCACTAAGCGGTAGTGATAGTCGTAGTAAAAATAGTTGGCGAGACGACAATGATACTACGATGGAGATCAAGGTGTCGCGCCGGTGACGATGTAGATTATGAGCACAAGATGAGGATGGCCATATCATGTCACATATTTTGATTGCATGTGATGTTTATCTTATTATGCATCTTATTTTGCTTAGTACGGCGGTAGCATTATAAGATGATCCCTCACTAAATTTCAAGGTATAAGTGTTCTCCCTGAGTATGCACCGTTGCTACAGTTCGTCGTGCTGAGACACCACGTGATGATCGGGTGTGATAGGCTCTATGTTCACATACAACAGGTGCAAGCCAGTTTTGCACACGCAGAATACTCGGGTTAAACTTGGCGAGCCTAGCATATGCAGATATGACCTCGGAACACTGGATACCGAAAGGTCGAGCGTGAATCATATAGTAGATTTGATCAACATAGTGATGTTCACCATTGAAAACTACTTCATTTCACGTGATGATCGGACATGGTTTAGTTGATTTGGATCACATGATCATTTAGATGACTAGAGGGATGTCTATCTAAGTGGGAGTTCTTAAGTAATATGATTAATTGAACTTAAATTTATCATGAACTTAGTCCTGATAGTATTTTGCAAATTATGTTGTAGATTAATAGCTCGGGTTGTTGCTTCCCTATGTTTTTATATGTGTTCCTAGAGAAAACTAAATTTAAAGATGATAGTAGCAATGATGCAGACTGTGTCCGTGCTCTGAGGTTTATCCTCATTGCTGCACAGAATAATTATGTCCTTGATGCACCGCTAGGTGACAGACCTATTGTAGGAGCAGATGCAGACGTTATGAACGTTCGGCTAGCTCAATATGATGACTACTTGATAGTTTAGCGCACCATGCTTTACGGCTTAGAACCGGGACTTAAAAAACATTTTGAACATCATGGAATATATGAGATGTTCCAGGAGTTGAAGTTAATATTTCAAGAAAATACCCGAGTTGAGAGATATGAAGTCTCTAACAAGTTCTAAAGCTAAAAGATGGAGGAGAATAGCTCAAGAAGTGAGCATGTGCTCAGATTGTCTGGGTACTACAATCGCTTGAATCAAGTGGGAGTTAATCTTCGAGATAAGATAGTGATTGAAATAGTTCTCTAGTCACCATCACCAAGTTACTGGAACTTCGTGATGAACTATAATATGGAAGGGATGACGAAAGAAATTCCCGAGCTCTTCGTGATGCTGAAAATCGACGAAGGTAGAAATCAAGTGTTGATGTTTGATAATACCACTAGTTTAAAGAAAAGGGCAAAGGGAAAGAAAGCGAACTTCAAGTAGAATGGCAAGCAAGTTGTCACTCCCGTGAAGATGCCCAAAGCTGGACCTAAGCCTGAAACTGAGTGCTTTTATTGCAAAGGAAATGGTCACTGGAAGCGGAACTACCCCAAATATTTGGCGGATAAGAAGGATGGCAAAGTGAACAAAGGTATATTTGATATACAGATTATTGATGTGTACTTTACTAGTGTTCATAGCAACCCCTGGGTATTTGATATCGGTTCAGTTGCTAAAATTACTAACTCGAAACGGGAGTTGCAGAATGAACAGAGACTAGTTAAGGGTGAAGTGATGATGTGTGTTGGAAGTGGTTCCAAGATTGATATGATCATCATTGCACACTCCCTGTACCTTCGGGATTAGTGTTCAACCTAAATAAATGTTATTTGGTGTTTGCATTGAGCATGAATATGATTTGATCATGTTTATTGCAATACGGTTATTCATTTAAAGTCAGAGAATAATTGTTGTTTTGTTTACATGAATAAAACCTTCGATGGTCATACACCCAATGAAAATAGTTTGTTGGATCTCGATCGTAGTGATACACATATTCATAATATTGATGCCAAAAGATGCAAAGTTGATAATGATAGTGCAACTTATTTGTGGCACTGCCATTTGGGTCATATCGGTGTAAAGCGCATGAAGAAACTCCATAAAGATGGACTTTTGGATCACTTGATTATGAATCATTTGATACTTGCGAACCGTGCCTTATAGGCAAGATGACTAAAACTCCATTGTTCGGAGTCCCGGATGAGATCACGGATGTGACGAGAAGTCTCAAAATGGTCGAGACATAACGATCGATGTATTGGAAGGCTATATTCGGACATCAGAAAGGTTCCGAGTGATTCGGGTATTTTTCAGAGTTCCGGAGAGTTACGGGAATTCGCCTGGGGAAGTAATGGACCTTAATGGGCCATAAGGGAAAGGAGAGAAGGGCCTCAAGGGGTGGCCGCGCCCCCCATGGGCTGGTCCGAATTAGACTAGGAGGGGGCGGCGCCCCCCTCCTTCCTTCTCCCCTCTTCCTCCTTCCCTCCTTCTCCTACTAGGAATAGGAAAGAGGAGAGGAATCCTACTTGGACTGGGGAGTCCTAGTAGGATTCCCCACACCTGGAGCGCCCCCCTTGGGCCGGCCACCTCTTCCCTCCCCTCCTTTATATACGTGGCCAGGGGGCGCCCCATAGACACACAAGTTGATCTTTAGCTGTGTGCGGTGCCCCCTCCACAGTTTTCCACCTCGGACATATCGTCATAATGCTTAGGAAAAGCCCTATGCCGGTAACTTTATCATCACCGTCACCACGCTGTCGTGCTAACGAAACTCTCCCTTGGCCTCAGCTGGATCTACAGTTCGAGGGATGTCACCGAGCTGAACGTGTGCAGATCGTGGAGGTGCCGTGCGTTCGGTACTTGATCAATTTGGATCACGAAAACGTCCGACTACATCAACCGCGTTATTTAAACGCTTCTGCTTTTGGTCTACTAGGGTACATGGACACACTCTCCCTTCTCGGTGCTATGCATCACCTAGATAGATCTTGCATGATCGTAGGAATTTTTTTAAATTACTGTGTTCCCTGATACGTCTCCTACGTATCTATAATTTTTGATTGTTCCATGCTATTATATTACGTGTTTTGGATGTTTAATGGGCTTTACTATACACTTTTATATTATTTTTGGGACTAACCTATTAAACGGAGGCCCAGTCCAAATTGCTATTTTTTTTGCCTATTTCAGTGTTTCGCAGAAAAGGAATATCAAACGGAGTCCAAACAGAATGAAACCTTCGGGAGAGTTATTTTTGGAACAAACGCAATCCAGGAGACTTGGAGTGGACGTCAAGAAAGAAACGAGGCGGCCACGAGGCAGGAGGGCGCGCCTAGGGGGTAGGCGCGCCCCTACCCTCATGGGCCCCTCGTGGCTCCCCTGACCGACTTCCTTCGCCTATATATACTCATATACCCTGAAAACATCCAGGAGCACCACGAAACCCTATTTCCACCGCCGCAACCTTCTGTACCCGTGAGATCCCATCTTGGGGCCTTTTTCGGCGCTCCGCCGGAGGGGAAATCGATCACGGAGGGCTTCTACATCAACACCATAGCTTCTCCGATGAAGTGTGAGTAGTTTACCACAGACCTTCGGGTCCATAGTTATTATCTAGATGGCATCTTCTCTATCTTTGGATCTCAATACAAAGTTCTCCTCGATCTTCTTGAAGATCTATTTGATGTAATTCTTTTTGCGGTGTGTTTGCCGAGATCCGATGAATTGTGGGTTTATGATCAAGATTATCTATGAACAATATTTGAATCTCCTCTAAATTCTTTTATGTATGATTTGTTATCTTTGCAAGTCTCTTCGAATTATCAGTTTGGTTTGGCCTACTAGATTGATCTTTCTTGCAATTGGAGAAGTGCTTAGCTTTGGGTTCAATCTTGCGGTGTCCTTTCCCAGTGACAGCAGGGGCATCAAGGCACGTATTGTATTGTTGCCATCAAGGATAAAAAGATGGGGTTTATATCATATTGCTTGAGTTTATCCCTCTACATCATGTCATCTTGCCTAATGCGTTATTCTGTTCTTATGAACTTAATACTCTAGATGCATGCTGGATAGCGGTCAATGTGTGGAGTAATAGTACTAGATGCAGAATCATTTCGATCTACTTGTCATGGACGTGATGCCTATATACATGATCATGCCTAGATATTCTCATAATTATGCACTTTCCAATCAATTTCTCGATAGTAATTTGTTCACCCACCGTAATACTTATGCTATCTTGAGAGAAGCCATTAGTGAAACCTATGGCCCCCGGGTCTATTTTCCATCATATAAGTTTCCGATCTATTTTATTTTGCAATCTTTAATTTCCAATTTATATCATAAAAACACCAAAAATATTTATCTTATTATCTCTATCAGATCTCACCTTTGCAAGTGGCCGTGAAGGGATTGACAACTCCTTAATCGCATCGGTTGCAAGGTTCTTATTTGTTTGTGTAGGTATGAGGGATTTGCGTGTAGCCTCCTACTGGAGTGATACCTTGGTTCTCAAAAACTGAGGGAAATACTTACGCTACTTTGCTGCATCACCCTTTCCTCTTCAAGGGAAAACCAACGCATGCTCAAGAGTTAGCAAGAAGGATTTCTGGCGCCGTTGTTGGGGAGTCTACGCACAAGTCAAGACATACCAAGTACTCATCACAAACTCTTATCCCTCGCATTACATTATTTGCCATTTGCCTCTCATTTTCCTCGCCCCCACTTCACCCTTGCCATTTTATTCGCCCTTCTTTTGTTCGTCTTTTCGTTTGCTTTCATGTCTTACTTGGCTCGTTTACTTGTTTGGTTGGAATAGTTGTTTATTTATTACTGAATAGAGAACCTAAGATCTATGGATCCTCATCCGCTTGCCAACCTTTTTAAGAGTTCCAATTATTATGAACCAAATTCTAGTGATTTGAGTGCACCAGATTATCTTTATGAGGTTTTGCTTGAAATTCGTGAATCTGAAAATTGTGATGAAGAAATTTATGAAGAGATTCACGATAGCTCCTTGAATAAAAAGCATGATTGCAATGATTTTATTTTAGATTCTCTTGATTTCAATTGTTATAATAATATGCAAAACCCTAAGCTTGGGGATGCTAAGATTGCTATGTCTACTACTTGTTGCAATGATCATGATTGGGGTGATTCTTTTTATGATCTTGAAAATTTATTTAAGCCCCATGATGAATATGAGATTGATAATAGTGTTTGCAATATAATTGAAAGTGGGTCTGGAAGAGTGTTAACTTTAGATCCCACATATTTGGATTTTGATCAATCTTATGGTATTTTTGATAAAAGTGGGTTTGGAGAGGTCATGACTTCAGTTAATGTTAATCCCACTATTTTGGAAGAGCGTCAACTTTGCATACATGTGGATCGTGTTAAGAATATGTTTTGTGATAGCTATATTGTTGAATTTTCTTATGATCCTACATGTAATTATTATGAGCGAGGAAAATATGGTCGTAAAAAATTTCATGTTACTAAATTACCTCTCTTCATGTTGAGATTGCTATTGTTTCTTTCCGCTTCCTTGCATATGCTAGTTATTGCTTGCTATGATAATTTCTTTGCCTATAAGATGCCTATGCATAGAAAATATGTTAGACTTAGATGCGTTTGTCACGTGTTTCATGATGCTCTCTTTGCACTTCAATTCTTGTCTTTCATGTGAGCATCATCGAAATCTCAATGCCTAGCTAAAAGGCTTTAAAGAAAAGCGCTTGTTGGTAGACAACCCAATATTTTTCCTTGCTGATATTCAATAAATAATCCATATAGCCTCTGGTTAGATGTAGTTTTATGTTTTAATTACTGTTTGTGCCAAGTAAAACCTTTAGGATAACCTACAGTGTTAGTTAATTTGATCTTGCTGAAAAAAGGAACTTTTGCGCGCACGAGAATAATTTTAATAAATCACAGTAACGTGCTTTTCAGTTGATTCTTTTTGTAGTAGATTAATAGACAAATTACCTAGAAATTCCTAATTTGGTAGAATTTTTGAGGTTCCAGAAGTATTCGAAGTTACAGATTGCTATAAACTGTTCTGTTTTTGACAGATTCTGTTTTTCGTGTGTTGTTTGCTTATTTTGATGAATCTATGGCTAGTATCGGGGGGTATGAACCATAGAGAAGTTGGAATACAGTAGGTTTAACACCAATATAAATAAAGAATGAGTTCATTACAATACCTTAAAGTGGTGGTTTATTTTCTTGTACTAACGGAGCCCATGAGATTTTCTGTTGAGTTTTGTGTTGTGAAGTTTTCAAGTTTTGAGTAAAGATTTGATGGATTATGGAATAAGGAGTGGCAAGAGCCTAAGCTTGGGGATGCCCAAGGCATCCCAAGGTAAAATTCAAGGACAAACAAAAGCCTAAGCTTGGGGATGCCCCGGAAGGCATCCCTGTCGGTGTCAAAACCGGCAGATCTCGGGTAGGGTGTCCCGAACTGTGCGTCTAAGGCTAATGGTAACAGGAGGCGGGGGACACAATGTTTACTCAGGTTCGGGCCCTCTCTATGGAGGTAATACCCTACTTCCTGCTTGATTGATCTTGATGATATGAGTATCACAAGAGTTGATCTACCAGGAGATCGTAGAGGCTAAACCCTAGAAGCTAGCCTACAATTATGATTGTTGTTGTCCTACGGACTAAACCCTATGGTTTATATAGACATCGGAGGGGGCTAGGGTTACACAGAGTCGGTTATAGAGAAGGAAATCTACATATCCGAATCGCCAAGCTTGCCTTCCACGCAAAGGAGAGTCCCACCCGGACACAGGACGAAGTCTTCAATCTTGTATCTTCATAGTCCAACAGTCCGGCATAAGCATATAGTTCGGCTGTCCGAGGACCCCCTAATCTAGGACTCCCTCAGTAGCCCCTGAACCAGGCTTCAATGATGATGAGTCTGACGCGCAGATTGTCTTCGGCATTGCAAGGCAGGTTCCTTCTCCGAATACTCCATAGAAGATCTTGAACACAAGGATCGTGTCCAGCTCTGCAAAATTTTTTCCACATACCACCGTAGAGAGCACAATATTCCACAAATCTAATCTGCTGATAACTTTTCATAGCGTGACATCACGCTGCGGCCCGGTCATTATTCGAACCGTTTTT
Source organism: Triticum urartu (assembly GCF_056163025.1). Classification (NCBI taxonomy): domain Eukaryota; kingdom Viridiplantae; phylum Streptophyta; class Magnoliopsida; order Poales; family Poaceae; genus Triticum; species Triticum urartu. Next base: position 470,307,044 of record NC_141875.1, on the reverse strand, counting down.
CTCAACCTGCTGCTGCACATATTGCGGGGCGGTTTTATTGGCACGTCTTGTCGAAGCAGAGATCATGTCCCCTTATCACGGGATTCTCATCAATACGAGTGTGGGTAACCCAACCGCGCCATCAACACGGCGCTTGGGGAATAAGCGAGTTTAGAGGGCAAGTGGGGAGACGCATGGTTTCTACCGTCTTTATAAAGAGATAAGGATTCCCTTTTTTCACCCACGCCTTCTTCTTTCTCTGCTCATCCATTCTCCCTCGCTCGAGCTCCAGCGCCCAAGTTCTCACCTTCTCCGTAAAGCCATTCCAAGCATGTCCGGGGCGGGAGGCAAGTGGATGGCCTCCATCGTTAAGGAGGAGGACATCATGAAGCTTCGGGAGGCCGGATACCTGTCCGCGAACATCGCGCATCGCCTTCCGGCCAAAGGGCAAATCATCCCTACCCCGAAACCCCAGGAGAGGGTAGTGTTCCTCTCTCACTTCATCTACGGACTGGGATTCCCCCTGCACCCATTCGTCTGCGGACTTATGTTCTACTACAGACTAGACTTCCATGATCTGGCCCCCAATTTCATCCTCAACATCTTGGCGTTTATCATCGTGTGCGAGGCCTTCCTCCGCATTACGCCCCACTTCAGCCTATGGCTGAAGACCTTCAACGTGAAGCCAAAGGTGGTGGTTGGCCAGCAAGTGGAGTGCGGAGGCGCCATGGTGGGCAAGATGCCCAATGTCACCTGGCCCGAAGGCTCCTTTGTGGAGACCGTGAAGGGGTGGCAATCAGGGTGGTTCTACATCACCGAGCCACGTGACACCAACTGGGCGGCGACCCCCGAATTTTGATCTGGCATCCCCATGCGGCTCACCTCCTGGAAAGAGAAGGGCTTAGCCTAGGGCTCATCGGTGGAGCTGACCAGACTTCAGACCTGCATCAAAAATATGATAGGCAAGAAAATCAAGCTTGTCAACATGGTCCAGGTCATGCTCATCCACCGGATCCTTCCGTGTTAGAGACGGGCTTATAATATTTGGGAGTTCGACCCGGCCGAACACCAGACGCTGTGAGAGCTCTTCGACACAACGCACGAAGACGTCTGGAAGGTGTTGTTCAAGGCCATCGAGGTACCATCGCCCATAGCCGAAGATCGCGAACTCAGCACAAAGCGCCCCGCCAATCCGGTAAGTTTTTATATTTTGCAAGATGTGCCTTTCCCCAGCATATTCGCGAGAGGAATCTAAGCCTCCATGCCAATTTAACAGGACTGGGTAGCGATAGCGAAGCGGATTGACTGTCCGGCTCCACTACCTGAAGATCCAGCATCGCCTCTCTTAACGAAGATGGTGTTTCCGACGCCCTATGAGGTGCCGGAGAAGAAGGCCAAGAAGAAGGCCACGGGGACCAGGAAAGGTCTCCGGTGCAAGGTTGTATCGGACTGATCGTCCGAAGACACCGAGGCACGCTCCTCCAACAAAGACGAGGAGGAGGAAGAGGAAATCCCTCCCCCAACCGGGGGGAGAAGAGAAAGGCCGCTCCATAGAGGGAGGCCGAAGCGTCCAAGAAGGGAAAGACCTTCCTTCCGGACAACTCCACCACAGCCACCTACATCGGCGAGGAGTGGTTACCTAGGGACAAGCCCCTAGCTAAGTCATAAGTATCCAGACACTATAATACTTCCGGTTTGTTTGATCTATTGCTTCTTATCTTGCCAAACATGCACATGCAGTCCGGCCAAATCCCACATCGATGCATCCTCTTCGGATGGGTCTCTGGGCCTGTCGGCGATGAACATCGATTCACTCCCGACAGCCTCCTCCCCCAGGCCTGCGGACGACACCGAGGTGTTGTCTCAGAGGATACCGAACCAGGGGGAGACAGTTTCGGAGACGCCCCCAGGCAAAATCCCAGTCGCCGGGCACATGGGGGGAAGACCCCCATGGACTCTGATAATGGGGGCCGTAGCAAGCTTGGCCCCCAGCCGGATACTGCTCCGGAACCCCCAGTGGTTCCAGATATAGGCAGGCAGCCTCTCTCTAAGGGGGGCGAGCCGCCCGTGCCGATGACCTATGTCCATCCAGAGGCATCGAACAACTTGCTGGAAGCGCTTCGAGGCACTTCCATTGATGAAGAACACCGTACTCTTATGAGTACTGAAAGTGTGTTATATCGACTAGAGGGGGGGGGGGTGAATAGGCGATTTTTATGAAAGTCTTCAAAACATGGAAGTTATGAAGACAAATAGTAGAGATATGCCTATCACTATGCAGCGGAAGTTAGATTACACTAGGCAAGCCATGGTCAAGTATTCAATAGAGTGAAAGCACAATGACAAGTAGCTGCAGTGTAATAAGGATCAGGTAGGAAGAAGTTATGAAGCCAAACAAATCATACAGTTACGTTGTGAAGACAAAAGATATAGCAAGCATGCAATGGCTTCACAATGAGTAACAGTAAGTAAAAGGAAGTGAAGATGAAACCAGTGACTCGTTGAAGACAATGATGTGTTGGACCAGTTCCAGTTGCTGTGACAACTGTACGTCTGGTTGGAGCGGCTAGGTATTTAAACCTTAGGACACACAGTCCCGGACACCCAGTCCTGAACACGCAGCTCAGGACACCAAGTCCTCACCGTATTCTCCTTGAGCTAAGGTCACATAGTCCTCGCCCAATCACTCTAGTAAGTCTTCAAGGTAGACTCCTAAACCTTCACAGACTTCGTTCACTGGCAATCCACAATGTCTCTTGGATGCTCAGAACGCGACGCCTAACCGTCTGGAGGATGCACAGTCCTCAAGTGTAATAAGTCTTCAGATCACTCAGACAAGAAGACTTAAGTGATGCCCAATTTACTCTGGATCTGGGTGGTTAGGGCTTTCTCCTCGCAAGGAATTTTCTCTCAAAGGCTTCGAGGTGGGTTGCTCTCAAACGACAAAAGCCGTGCACTGAAATCTGAGTAGCCAACCGTTTATGGTTGTAAGGGGGTGGGCTATTTATAGCCACTTGGCAACCCGACCTGATATGTCCGAAATGACCCTGGGTCACTAAGGAACTGACACGTGTCCCAACGGTCAGATTTCAAACTCACATGGCAACTTTACTTGGGCTACAAGAAAAACTGACTTGTCCGGCTCTGGATAAGATTCGCTCTCATTGTCTTCACTCGAAGACATAGGTTTTTGGTTTAGGCATCACTTCAGTCATTCTGACTGGTTCTCCTGGACCCCACTTAACAGTACGGTGGTTCCTATGACTCAACACAAAAGAAAAAGAACTACGAAAGATCTAAGTCTTCGAGCTCCATTGGCTTCATATCGTGTCTTCTCTTGTCATATTCTTCAATGTGAATATCTTCATATACCACCTTTGACTTCAATGTCTTCATACAATTTTAGGGGTCATCTCTGGTAGTAAAACCGAATCAATGAGGGACTTCTACCTGTGTTATCCTGCAATTCTCACAAACACATTAGTCCCTCAACTAGGTTTGTCGTCAATACTCCAAAACCAACTAGGGGTGGCACTAGATGCACTTACAATCTCCCCCTTTTTGGTGATTGATGACAAACTAGTTGAAGTTTTCAACGGGGAATATAGTCTGTGAAATTGTAAAGGATAAGGGATTGTCTTCATAAGTTGCAAGGGCTCCCCCTGAAGATGTGCATATAAGTTAATTTGCTTTTGGAATGCAAATGCACATGGCAGGTTGTACTTGTGGAGATCCACTTCAGCTTATGATGACAATCCACTATGAATGTGAAAGTATATGAAGATAATGACATGCATAATGGAAAATGGACGTCTGAAGAATGAGATAAGTGCGGAATTTATCGTCGCACATGCGGAATTTATCTTCGCAAAACAGGATGGCAAACAAGTAGCAGACGACCATCTGGTTTAAGTGTTACTACTCATAAGAACCAAATGTAGCAAAAACGAGAGTTGTAAGCACGAAGCAAAATATAAGGCACCCGCCCATATGAACCCGCTTGAAGACTATCAATATCTCATATGCTTCTCCCCCTTTTGTCAGTAATGACCAAAAAGGTTTGAAGACATAGAGTCTCTACTCGTTCCCATGAGGAGTAGGAGAAGTAGCAGGGTTGTTGGTGTTGGTTGGCGGTGCAGAAGAGCTTGGAGGTGCTGAAGCATATGGCGGTGAAGTAGCATCATCTTCTTCCTCAATGATTCTGGCAGTGACTGTGGCAGCAAAGGAAGAGAACTCAGAATCTTCAAGGGATGGAGTTCCCAGCAGCACAGCTCTTCGAGGAGGTGTGGAGTTAAATTTGAATCTCTCAGTGAAGCCATCCTCTTGAAGATCAGCTTCAGAAAGCATCATCGTTAGCCCTTTCCATGTGCGATGACAGGTTTCATGGGCAACGAAAGCGTTCTTGGTGGCAAGATTTCGGATGCGATTTACATCCACCAAGAGGCTTTTCATCTGTCTCTTCAACCAGTCATGATGCCTATCCTGCTTTTGATGAAGGGCCACAAGAAGCTCTCGGTCGTTGAGAACACGAGTGCGCTTCTTGGGTCTTGAAGTAGTTGCACTGTCAGTGGCTTCAGTTGAAGCAGGGTGTGGTGCACGTGTAGTGCCAGCCAAAGGATACACCCTGGAGATGGCTTCAACACCTTCAACGTTTTGAGTGAAGCTCTGGTGTTCTGCATTCTGAAGACTCAGAGGTTGCTTGGCAGGTTCAGGATAGATGGCTTCAGCAGAGGTATCCACATCAGGCAAGAAGATCCGATGGTTTCGGGCTGAGGGCTGATACGAGATGGCAGAGTGAAGTTTGATCAGCCTCATTACCCAAGGAGCATAGAACTTTAAACCAAACAGATCTGAGCCTGATGCAGCTAGTTGGCGTATGAATAAATCCTGTGCGTTGAAGCATTTGCCATGAAGGATACAGAATATCAGAGTCTTCATTGCACCCTCGATCTTGGCATTTGGAGAGTGTCCTTTAATGGGCCAGAGAGTCCGCCGGATAATGTGATAGATGGTCCTGGGCAGGTACTCAAGGTCTTCAACGAAGAACTCTGTGGGATAAGGAGCATCGTGGGGCAATGAGTTCATCATGGAGAGCATCTGACTCATATTCGGTTCAGGCCTCTGAAATATGCTCTCAATAGCTTCAGTGTGTAGCCGACAGCCTTGCTCGAAGAATTCGCCTGGAGTGGGCAGGCCAGTGAGCTCAATGATATCAAATGCATTGGCTTCGTGATGAACATTGCCGGTCATCCACTCTAGGACCCAAGTCTTCGGATCTCTGTTGTATCCTTTGATGTGCAGTGTGGCATAGAATTGTAGCAGGAGCTCTTCGTTCCAATGCTCTTCAACAGTAACAAACTGTAGCAGACCCACTTGTTTGAAGCAATCCAACGCTTCCTCTAGACAGGGCAGACCAGCAATAGCTTCAACATCAAGGCGCTTGTGCGGGAAAATGCGACCTTGGTTGTACAGTATCCAAGAGTAGTAGCTGCGCTGAGGATAGCTCCAGAACCTATCTGATGAAATCCTTTCCCTTGAATAGGGGTTCTTGGAGCTATTGAAGAAAGTATTATCTGCCCTGAAGCCATTGATGTTGAAGGAGCCAGGTGCTGATGCAGGACCTGGAAACCTTGGCAGTCTTGGGATTGGCTTCTGGAACTGAGGCCTGTGCTCAACATGATAGTTGAATTGGGGACCGGCAGCAGACTCAGGAACAGAAGCGGTGGGTTCAGTGGCTTCGCTGTCTTCAGAAGCTTTTGCTGGGGAGGGCTCCACATTAGCTTCATTGTTGGTTGTGGTAGCCTCAAGATTTTCATCCTCCGCTTGACTAGCAGGAGGGTCTGTCACAAGCACGTTCTCCTGGAGAACTGCTTCTTGGTGGAGCAGAGGAGTGGGCTCTTGTGGTACTTCTTCTGCGGCTGATGCAGCCGGAATGTCTTCAGCATAGACTTGAGGCCTTGGACCTTTGCGAAGCCTGCAGAACGCAGACGACGCCTGTGGGGTTGGAGTGGGCTGGGCCTCATAGTCTTCTTCCTCTTGAGGGCGATCCGCCCATGAAGCATCCTGTGCAATTGGCGTCAGTGGACGACCAATGCTGATGAGTTCGCTGTGTTCTAACTGAGGAAGGGCTGCATCATCTTCTACATTGTCACGATGACCAATGTCTTCAGCAGCGATGGGATCAGCTGCTGGAATATCTTCAGCTTCAGGAGCCTCTGTGGAAGCAGGCTCATGAACCGTCAGTTGACGTTCTGCGTCAGGGTGAACCATAGAGATGGGTTCAACTATCAAGGGCTCTGTGGGAGCAGCCCGAGCTTTCTTGATCTTTCTCTTTTTCTTGCTGGGGGCAGTAGGAGAGGCTTCAGAGCTTTTCCTCTTCCTGGCTTCAGGCTCAGCAGTTCTTGTCTTCTTGAGCTCTGAAGCTGTTGACCGGCTCTTTGGCTTCGAGCCAGTCGTTGCAGTTGGGAAGACAAGCGGAACTGCTTCCTGCCTTGGTGCCTCTGGTTCAGCTGGAACAGTCTTCTTCTTTTTCTTTGCGGCCATCTTGGGGTCGATGCCAGGACGCCCAAGTGCCTTGCGCTTCTCAGCCTCATTGTAGGCTTGCACACATCTGTCAGCCAGAGACTTCATCCGCTCACGTGAACCCTGAGCTTCTGCACGCTTCTTCAGAAAGTTTTCCTTTAGCTCATGCAACATGATCTTGAAGCTCTTCACTTCTTGCACGCTGAGCTTGGCCATATTCTTCTTGAACTGAGCCTTTTCATGATCAATTTTCTGCTTCAGTTCAACAATGCGCTGGGCAATGGCAAGTTATGAAGCAATAGCACCTTGGAAGGCGACGCTTAGGCCAACGGGCAGCTGTAGATCATCAAAGCTGATGTTTGGTGTGGCAAACCACTCGTCAATGAAGTTGTGGATGATGGCGACATCAAAGAGAGGCAGATTGTTGAAGATTTCTGCTTCTTCTTTGCTCTTGATGAGTTGCTCAAGAGCGTCATCTCCAAGATCTTCATCACTTGATAGATCAATGACTTCACTGCGCAGGATGGCAGCAACTGTGAGCTCTTTGCCAGTGTGAGACGGAGGCATCTTGTCCTTCTGGTGCCTTGAGACGCGTGATAAGTCTTCAGACTGCACACTGTCTTCAGGAGGTGCAGTCGCCAATAGCTTCGCCTTTGAGATTTTTGGAGAAGGGGCTGGCTTTGAAGCTTTTGGCTTCTTCAACTGCTTAGGCTTCGGCACTGCAGGCGCTTCATCAGACTCAGTGTCAGCTGCAGGCTCATCCACTGCAGTCCCTTGAACCAAGATGTAGGTGATGAGGCCTTCAAGGTTGGCATACGGACCGATGACATTGGGTTCTGCTTCTCGTGTGCCATCTGCCCTTGGTGCTGAGGGACCAGGGTTGAAGTCTAACCCAAATTTCTTCTTGTTCTGCTTCGCTGAGTTTTGGGCAAACTGGAAGTTGCGCTTGAACAGATTGTCGTCACGACACCAGAGTAGTGACGACGGATGTGCATCATCAGGCTGTGGCCCACGAACCATGCATGGATAGAAGCTTTGGCCAATAGCATCATCTCTGGACCTGGGTACAAGGTTCTTGAATAAGATGTCTCCCCACGGTCTTTTGATGGCACTCTTCTTAGCATACTCTTGGGTTGTGAAGCGGTATTTGAACCATTGTTCTGCCCAATAGCGTCGAATCCATTGGATTCGGGTCTTGCACTGACCATAATTCTCTTCAGGATCTGTTTTATACATTTCTGCTAGTTCATCAGGCAGATCTTTGGATGTTCCTCCACGTCACTGTCTGCCCCCCTTCCTTGCTGCTGTTTCTGAAGCCATAAACTTTAACTTGAAAGGCTTCAAGACGTTCAAAGGCTTTTTCTTGCTGGACCAACAGGAACTGGCTTCAGGAGAATTTATGTGATGCTGTAAGAATTCTGCAAATGAATGCAGACTATGAGAACCAAAGGATTCTCCCACGGACATGTACCTGTGACAGCATTAAGGTGCGAGGGAAGGGGAAGAGTTCATATGCATTCTCAGAAGATTTTGAAGATAAATCAGTTTAGAAGACATTGACCTCATCGTGCGAAGACATTCACTCATAGATAAGAAGTTGGTTCCAGATTTGTACGAATCCACAGATCAGTACAAGTGAGGAATCTAACTACTTTGTGAAGCACAAGTGAATATACTAGGCATGTTATGAGATGCAGTTTGAGAGAGATCTAGCTTGTGTGAACAGAAACTACTTGTGGTGGAATGTGACAGATCAATAGGATCAACGGTGCTGTAAAAAGGGAGTTTTATTTACCACACTGAGAACTGCTAGACGGAGCGAGAGATGAGGCCGAGTAGTTCACTCGTCCGTGCCCTAACTTGGCGACGGAGGAGACCTACGGCGACGGCGGAGAGGACGATGTCCGCGGTCGGCGTGAAGACGGCGTCGGAGAGGTTGCGGCAGCGAAGCGCTTCGTCGCCGGCGTCGTCGAGAGCTAGCGGTGGCGCTAGGGTTCGTGCGAGGGTGGAAGAAGAGATAGTTACCGCTGTGAGTGTGTATTTATAGGCACAGGGGCGGCACTGTGCTATTACTCAGGTGCCCCTGGCGATTCGCATCTGAGGAATGCGTGGCCAGTTTGCGGAAGTTTGGGGTTTGTTCCACGTCCCATGCACGCCTGGATTGTCGGGTGGTCGTTCCTGCTTCTCCGGATTTTATGTGGAGGAATGAGCATTGAAAACGGACTTTATGGTTGTCTCTATATCTTCTGCTGACAAGGACGCAGTGAAGACATTCGACAGTTTCAATAGAATGCATATGACTTAGAGAGATAGAGTTTGAGATAGAAAGCATAGAGAAGTTTGGGGTCCGATCACATTCACTTAGTTCAAAAGATTCAACACGAAGACATAGCTATAAGTGAATGTTATAGAGGACAGAACACTAGCATATATATATATATATATATCTATAGTCAACATAGTGAAGATAATCATGAAAATATGTTGAGTTCGAAGCCAAACCAAATGTGAAGACATTGCAAGGTAACGTCATGAGAGAAACACTTCAAAATAGAACGTCTGGTGGTGGCGTTACCCACCGTATAGGAAGTATTAGACCCAGACACGGCGCACAATTATCGTGGCGCTCCGAAGTCAAATTCCACATTAATGTATTCACACTTAGAATGTATGTCTTCATTGATTGAAGATATACTTCACTTCGTGTGTTGCACATCTAAGTCATCAATATGCATAAGGGTTAGGATGTGTGCCTGATCACAGGACATTTGAGGATTCCAGGATATTTAGCTCACACCGTAACTTGCAAAACCTCTTCTCATCCAAGGGCTTGGTGAAGATATCTGCCAATTGCTCTTCAGTGTTGACGTGTATGATATCAATGTCTTCCTTCACAACATGATCTCTGAGAAAGTGATGACGAATTTCAATGTGCTTTGTCTTCGAGTGCTGAACTGGGTTGTTGGCAATCTTGATGGCGCTTTCGTTGTCGCAGTAAAGTGGCACTTGCTTCAGATGAATGCCATAGTCCTTGAGTGTTTGCTTCATCCACAAAAGCTGAGCGCAGCAAGATCCAGCAGCAATGTATTCCGATTCAGTAGTGGAGAGAGATACACAGTTTTGCTTCTTTGAAGACCAACATACAAGTGATCGTCCCAGAAAGTGACATGTGCCTGATGTAGACTTGCGATCAACTTTGTCACCAGCATAATCAGCATCCGAGAATCCAACCAAATCAAACTCTGAGCCCTTTGGATACCATAATCCTAGAGTTGGGGTGTGAGCCAAATATCGAAGAATTTGCTTCACAGCTAAGTGATGCGACTCCTTTGGTGCCGCTTGAAATCGAGCACACATGCAAACACTAAGCATAATATCTGGCCTAGATGCACATAAATAAAGTAAAGAACCAATCATGGAGCGGTATACCTTTTGATCGAACTCTTTACCATTGTCGTCAGGACCCAGATGATGTTTGGCTGGCATTGGTGTTGTGAAGCCTTTGCAGTCTTGCATACCAAACTTCTTCATGCAATCTTTGAGATACTTCTCTTGAGATATGAAGATGCCACTGCGTTGTTGTCGTATTTGAAGACCAAGGAAGAACTTCAGCTCCCCCATCATGGACATCTGATATTGCTCTTGCATCATATATCCAAACTCTTCACTGTACTTCTGATTGGTGCAGCCGAAGATAATGTCATCCACATATATTTGGCACACAAACAATTCACCATCATATGTCTTCGTGAAAAGAGTGGGATCCAGGGAACCAGGTATGAAGCCTTTGCTCTTCAGGAAGTATTTGAGTGTGTCATACCAGGCCCTAGGGGCTTGTTTGAGGCCATACATTGCCTTGTTGAGCTTGTATACCATGTCAGGATGTTTTGGATTTTCAAAGCCAGGCGGTTGTGCAACATACACTTCTTCTTCAATCTTGCCATTGAGAAAGGCACTCTTCACATCCATTTGATATAGAAGTATGTTATGATGATTTGCATAGGCCAGCAGTATGCGTATGGCTTCAAGCCTAGCCACAGGAGCAAATGTTTCATCGAAGTCAATGCCTTCCACTTGAGTATATCCTTGAGCAACGAGACGAGCTTTGTTTCTGACAACTTGACCATGCTCATCTTGCTTGTTGCGGTATATCCATTTGGTGCCTATTATATTGTGCTTCCGTGGATCAGGACGCTTAACCAGTTCCCATACATTATTTAGCTCAAACTGTTGAAGCTCTTCTTGCATAGCTTGAATCCATTCAGGTTCCATGAAGGCTTCTTCAACTTTCTTGGGTTCTGCAATTGAGACAAATGCGAAGTGCCCACAGAAATTTGCCAGCTGAGTTGCCCTTGAACGAGTGAGTGGACCAGGTGCATTGATGCTGTCAATTATTCTGTCAATCTGCACTTCATTGGCAACACGAGGATGTACAGGGCGAAGACTTTGCTCTTGCTGATCTGTGTCGTTGTTGGGAGGAATGTCTTCAGGCTGAGCATTGTCTTCATGTTGATCAGGTGCTGAGATGATAAGTTCTTCTTCAGGATGAGCTTCAGAAGGTATAATCCCTCCAGTTCCCATTAGCTTGATTGATTCACTAGCTGGAATTTCATCTAGCACATTTGGCAGTTGCTCTCTTTGTGAACCATTTGTCTCATCGAACCGCACATCCACTGTTTCAACCACTTTGTAATGAAAGAGATTGAAGACTCTGTAGGAGTGCGAATCCTTTCCATATCCAAGCATAAAACCCTCATGTGCTTTTGGTGCAAACTTTGAGGTGTGGTGTGGGTCCCTGATCCAGCACCTTGCGCCAAATACTCTGAAGTAATTGACATTTGGCTTCTTGCCAGTTAGGAGTTCATAAGATGTCTTGTTCAGAAGCTTGTGAAGATAAACACGATTGATTGTATGGCATGCAGTTTCAATGGCTTCAGTCCAGAATTTTCTTGGAGTCTTGTATTCATCTAGCATTGTTCTGGCCATCTCAATGAGTGTTCTGTTCTTGCGTTCGACGACGCCATTCTGCTGTGGCGTGTACGGAGCTGAGAATTCATGTGTGATGCCCAAGGTATCAAGATATGTATCAAGGCCAGTGTTCTTGAATTCAGTGCCATTGTCACTTCTGATGTGCTTTATCTTGGCGCCGTAATTGTTCATAGCTCGATTGGCGAAGCGTCTGAAGACATCCTGCACTTCAGTCTTGTAAAGGATTATGTGCACCCAAGTATATCTAGAGTAATCATCAACAATGACAAAGCCATAGAGGCAAGCAGTAGTAGTAAAAGTTGAGTAGTGAGTGGGACCAAAAAGATCCATGTGAAGCAGTTCGAAGGGTCGAGTAGTGGTCATGATTGTCTTCGAGGGATGTTTTGCCCTCGTCATCTTCCCTGCTTCACAGGCACCGCATAAGTGATCTTTCTTGAACTTGATGCCCTCGATGCCTATGACATGTTTCTTCTTCGCAAGGGTGTGAAGGTTCCTCATGCCAGCATGCCCAAGCCTCCGATGCCAAAGCCAGCATTCTGAAGCTTTTGCAAGAAGACATACTGCAAGTTGTGGCCCTGCTGAGAAATCTACCACATACAAATCATCTTTCCAATACCCTTCAAACACTAGAGACTTGTCAGATTCCATTAGTACAAGGCAACGATATTTTCCAAATATTACGACCATGTTCAAATCGCAAAGCATTGAGACAGACATTAAGTTGAAACCAAGGGATTCAACAAGCATGACTTTATCCATGTGTTGATACTTTGAGATTGCAACTCTACCTAGACCCAATACCTTACTTTTACCAGTGTCAGCAAATGTGATGTGGCTCTTGTCGGATGGACGTAAGGTTGAGTCCATAAGGAGGCTTCTTTTGTCAGTCATGTGATTTGTACACCCACTGTCAATAATCCATTCTGAAGACTTTGAAGACGCTGGTGTCGTACCCTACAATGCAGTTAGGGGGATAGGCTTCACGAAGAGAATTGTGAAGCAAAAACATTTGACAAACCAGTGGGTTATGAAAACTTAGATCCAGATTAGGACTAATAGGGAGAGTAGCATGCTATTCAGGAACGAAGTACATAATGATGCCATTCGGGCATTTTATCTTGCGCCCTACAAGATTTTTAAGGTCCCCAGCAATAGTGTCAGAAGATTTTGGTTTTCTGCTGGAGACCTTTCCCTGCAAAAGAGCGTTAAGCTTTCTTAACCACCCACATCTTCAAGGGTGGCTTAGAAGCAATAAGTCTAAGTGCAGCATCTGAGAATTTTGGTTTTGGAGCCCTAGCAAACAGTCTAGCAGGCGGACAATAGTACTCATAAGAATAGGCAGAATAGTTTTTGGTCATATGAACATGACGGTTTGATGAACCACTCTCATATTCATATGCCTGAGTATGGTTTCCCTGCAAAACATTTGCGTTAGTGCGACTCAGGTGAGTCCTCTGTCTATATGAAGCCTTTAGACCGTATGAAGCCTTTGGTCTGAGGTTTGTCTTCTTCATGTGAGGTGTCATGAAGACATTCACAGGAAGATTTTCCAGACACTTTTTCGGAACCCAGATCTTCTTCATAGGCGGTCCATTCCTACAGTTAGTACCAATGTACCTGGCAAACACTACACCATTCTGATTTTTAAACAGTACATAGTTTGCATCAAAGGATTCATCAATGATAATGGGGTTAGCACGGGTGAAGCCAGATAAATTGGATGGATCTGCTGAAGGTTCCTTTGCAGCAACCCACTTGGTTTTGGGGTACTGCTCAGGTTTCCAGTAAGAGCCATCTGCATTTATTTTCCTTACGAACCCAACACCCTATTTCCTAGGGTTTCGGTTCAGAATATGCTTCTTGAGGACATCACATAATGTCTGATGTCCTTTAAGACTTTGTACATCCCTGTTTCAAGCAATGTCTTCAACCTAGCATTCTCATCAGCAATAGCAGTGGTATCCTCAGCAGAGGGGTTAGTTACCACATCAACAGTTGAAGATATTGCAACAGCAGTAGCAGTGGAACATTCAGCAACAGAAGTAGCATTATCACGCTCAATGCATTTAAGACATGGTGGTTCAAATCCTTCCTGAGCGGAACTGATCTGTTCGGCGCGAAGTGACTCGTTTTCCTTTTGAAAATCTTCATGAGCCGCTCTCAATTTCTCAAGTTCTTGCTTCCTTTGAAGATAATCATAGGAAAGCTTTTCATGAGTTGTTGAGAGAGTGTCATGACGATCTTCAAGTTCCTGATACTTAACGTGAAGATTTTTTATGTCTTCAATTAAGGATTCAGATCGAGTCATTTCAGCACCCAACAGATCATCGCTTCTGTCTAACAGTTTTTGAATATGTTCCATGGCTTTCTGTTGTTCAGTTGCAATTTTAGCAAGTGTTTTGTAACTGGGTTTTGAATCACAATCAGAGTCATCGTCACTAGATGTTTGATAGTGAGTAGTGCGTTTGTTTACCTTGGCACCGCGTGCCATGAAGCAGTAGGTAGGAGTGGAGTAGTCCTTGTCATTTGCATCGGTGTCGGTGATGAAATCATTGTCTTCAGTGTTGAAGATGGACTTGGCGACGTATGTTGTAGCCAGACTTGCAATGCCAGAATCAGACTCCTCCTCAGATTCCACGTCTGCCTCCTCAGAAGCGGACTCCTCCTCTGAATCCATTTCCTTGCCAACAAACGCACGTGCCTTGCCAGATGAGCTCTTCTTGTGTGATGAAGACTTTGAGGAAGACTTGGAAGAAGACTTTGTGTATTTCTTTTTCTTCTTGTCATCTGAGTCATATTCCTTGCTCTTCTTCTTCTTTCTATTCTCATTGTCCCACTGTGGACACTCAGAGATGAAGTGTCCAGTTTTCTTGCACTTGTGGCATGTTTTCTTCTTGTAGTCATGAGCTGAAGCTTCATCATTCCTTGAGCTTGATCGTGAAGACTTTCCGAAGCCTTTCTTCTTGGTGAATTTTTGGAACTTCTTCACTAGCATTGCAAGTTCCCTTCCAATGTCTTCAGGATCATCAGAACTGCTGTCAGATTCTTCTTCAGATGATGAAACAGCTTTTGCCTTCAAGGCACGAGTTCGCCCATAGTTTGGACCGTAGATATCTCTTTTCTCAGAAAGCTGAAACTCATGTGTGTTGAGCCTCTCAAGTATGTCAGATGGATCGAGTGTCTTGAAATCAGGATGTTCTTGAATCATCAGGGCTAGGATGTCAAATGAACTATCAAGTGATCTCAGCAGCGTCTTGACGACTTCGTGTTTGGTAATCTCAGTGGCGCCGAGGGCTTGAAGCTCATTTGTGATGTCAGTGAGCCGATCAAATGCGTGCTGGACATTCTCATTGTCATTTCGCTTGAAGCGGTTGAAGAGGTTGTGAAGAACGCTGATTCTCTGATCTCTCTGGGTTGAGATGCCTTCATTGACCTTGGAGAGCCAGTCCCAGACCAGCTTGGATGTCTTCAAAGCACTCACACGGCCATACTGTCCCTTGGTCAAATGACCACAGATGATGTTCTTAGCAGTAGAGTCCAGTTGAACGAATTTCTTGACATCAGCAGCAGTGACACCTTCTCCAGCCTTGGGAACGCCGTTCTCGACGACATACCATAGGTCGACGTCAATGGCTTCAAGATGCATACGCATCTTATTCTTCCAGTAGGGATATTCAGTTCCATCAAAGACGGGGCACGCAGCGGAGACTTTGATTATCCTTGCAGTCGACATAGCTAAAACTCCAGGTGGTTAAACCGAATCACACAGAACAAGGGAGCACCTAGCTCTGATACCAATTGAAAGTGCGTTATATCGACTAGAGGGGGGGGGTGAATAGGCGATTTTTATGAAAGTCTTCAAAACATGGAAGTTATGGAGACAAACAGTAGAGATATGCCTATCACTATGCAGCGGAAGTTAGATTACACTAGGCAAGCCATGGTCAAGTATTCAATAGAGTGAAAGCACAATGACAAGTAGCTACAGTGTAATAAGGATCAGGTAGGAAGAAGTTATGAAGCCAAACAAATCATACAGTTACGTTGTGAAGACAAAAGATATAGCAAGCATGCAATGGCTTCACAATGAGTAACAGTAAGTAAAAGGAAGTGAAGATGAAACCAGTGACTCGTTGAAGACAATGATGTGTTGGACCAGTTCCAGTTGCTGTGACAACTGTACGTCTGGTTGGAGCGGCTAGGTATTTAAACCTTAGGACACACAGTCCCAGACACACAGTCCTGAACACGCAGCTCAGGACACCAAGTCCTCACCGTATTCTCCTTGAGCTAAGGTCACATAGTCCTCGCCCAATCACTCTGGTAAGTCTTCAAGGTAGACTCCCAAACCTTCACAGACTTCGTTCACTGGCAATCCACAATGTCTCTTGGATGCTCAGAACGCGACGCCTAACCGTCTGGAGGATGCACAGTCCTCAAGTGTAATAAGTCTTCAGATCACTCAGACAAGAAGACTTAAGTGATGCCCAATTTACTCTGGCTCTGGGTGGTTAGGGCTTTCTCCTCGCAAGGAATTTTCTCTCAAAGGCTTCGAGGTGGGTTGCTCTCAAACGACAAAATCCGTGCACTAAAATCTGAGCAGCCAACCGTTTATGGTTGTAAGGGGGTGGGCTATTTATAGCCACTTGGCAACCCGACCTGATTTGTCCGAAATGACCCTGGGTCACTAAGGAACTGACACGTGTCCCAACGGTTAGATTTCAAACTCACATGGCAACTTTACTTGGGCTACAAGCAAAGCTGACTTGTCCGGCTCTGGACAAGATTCGCTCTCATTGTCTTCACTCGAAGACATAGGTTTTTGGTTTAGGCATCACTTCAGTCATTCTGACTGGTTCTCCTGGACCCCACTTAACAGTACGGTGGTTCCTATGACTCAACACAAAAGAAAAAGAACTAAGAAAGATCTAAGTCTTCGAGCTCCATTGGCTTCATATCGTGTCTTCTCTTGTCATAGTCTTCAATGTGAATATCTTCATATACCACCTTTGACTTCAATGTCTTCATACAATTTTAGGGGTCATCTCTGGTAGTAAAACCGAATCAATGAGGGACTTCTACCTGTGTTATCCTGCAATTCTCACAAACACATTAGTCCCTCAACTAGGTTTGTCGTCAATACTCCAAAACCAACTAGGGGTGGCACTAGATGCACTTACAAGTACGGTGATTGAGAAGGTCCGGTCCGCCAAAAGCGGATTGACCGAAGCCTGTGCCAGCCTCCTAACGGGCTTTGAGGTAAGTAATAAAATTGTATGAAAGTATCACACTATAGACAGTAGCCCCTGATGTCTGTTTGGTGTTCGGAAAGAAAGGCCGAACAGAGGATCAAATAACATTCATAGGAGTCTAACAGAAAATGTCTATGTGAATAAGCAGGCGTCGCTGCTGGCCGCTGCCGCTCGTACTGTGGAGGTCACCGGACTGAAGTGGGACCTGGAGCGGACCGAGGGAGAGATTGGCCTCGCAAAGAGGTAGCTCGAGGAGAACAAAGGTACAACATACCCCGTCTGTATATTTATAAAGAAAAAATGGTTTATACTAATAGAAGCGTCATGAACTTTAATAGGGGCCACGACCGAAGTGGCGGCCCTTAAGAAGGCGGTAACCGAGGCCGAAGACAAAGCGGCCAAGGAGCGTGTCGAGTGCGAGAAGCAAGAAGCCCGGGTCAACGAGGTCCAGCAAGAGCTCCAGGATTTCATCAAAAAATACGAGTCCTTGGAGCGTGACTCTAAGACACAAGAGTCCGAGCTTGCTAAGGCCCTCCAGGGCATGCGAGACGCCAAAACCGAAGCCCAAAAGGCCCTCCAGGAGATTATGCAAAGCAAGCATGTGAAGGAGACTTTCCTTTTACTTACCTGAATTTGGAGCTCTCCAGGAGCCTTCGCAGATCTACCGCGCAGCATATCTGATGCCGCAGAGTTCTACCGAGCCGAGGAAGGGAGCTCGACGGAGAAGTTGTTCTGGTCTCAGTATATTGGGACCGAACATTCGATGCCCTTGAGCGACCAGCTGAAGCAACTGGTCGAACTGCACAAGGCGGCCGAACTGGCCATGAAGGACCTCATAGTCTGGCTGTGGCCTGCCGAGCCTTTGCCCAGTATCTACTTCGGCCTCGTGAAGCGGCTTGGGAATGCCTGCCCGCGGCTTGAAGTCATAAAGCGGTCAGTTTGTATTGAAGGTGCGCAGATGGCCTTCGTCCGTGCAAAAGTGCACTGGGCGAAGATGGATGCCGAGAAGCTGATGACGAAGGGGCCACCGAATGGCAAGGAGCACCGCCACCCCGAAAAGTATTTTGACAGTGTCCTGAAGGGCTCCCGCCTTCTGGCAGAGCAATGTGCTAAGGATGTAATATTTGAGTGAATGTACTCATTTGATCCTATAATATGAAAACAAATTGATTTGCGCAATATAACACTTGTTGATTTAAAATTTTACCTTCTGTGCGGCCGTTTATAAAATTTGAGAGTTGGCCAGTCGTCGGCTTCAGCCCCCATGTAATTAGTACCGGGGTGTTCGTGATAAATCTAAACACTCTTTATCCAAATTTTTGGTCCTTTAAGGAGGTGTTTAGCGCAACGAACAAGGCAATTGGACTATACAACTTTATCACTCTCATTTAGCCATAGAAGTTCTATAATTTTAAATTTTGGCATAGCCCCTAGTATTCGGAAGGCCGAACTTGGGGCGCTATACATGCCTAAATCGGACAAGGCCGATTCCTCGCCCAAAGCAGAAAAAATCTTTAAGGATTTGAGACCTCTCGAACAGTGACCAGCTCTCACCACATCATGACAGTCAGTTTTCGGCTTTCTCTACTGAGGTGCTCGTCAGGAAGAACCGGGACACAATCGCAGTAGTTCTCCCTGTGCCACCTTAGCCGATGTAGCGGAACGTAAGGCAGCAAAACATGGGAGCCGGGCAAACCCAACTATTAACCCAAGACATGATTCGGAGCTGATGCATATAATGCTATAAGTTCGGGGTGCCGCACTGTCGAAAGTGTTCGGACTTTTCTTGTCGTGTTATGGGGTACACTGAAGCCCCTAGCGAGCTGAACGTACCAAAATGTACAGGTGCAATTTGTAATAAATAAGCAGTAAAGGGAAAAAGATAAAGAAATGTAATAATAAGCCGACGATGTATGTTATTTTCCATTGTTATTTGAATAATACGTCAAGGCATATGTATACAAGTAGTGAGATAAGCAAAATAGGACTATTTGACATGTCCTAACCAAGAGCGAGCTGCGTGTGGGTATGTAAAATAGGTATAGCGATCATTATCAGAGACCACCTGGGGATTCCCTTGTACGTCAAAGCTCCTTGCCTCCTTGGTGTTTCCGTCCCGTGATGGGTCCGATAATCAGGCTATCGGAAGAGCCTCCAGAAAATAGGGACCTGAAAGAAAGAAAAAGGGGGAAGGTGTACGGGTCCTGGGGAGGTTGAGCCGCATTGTGGACCGCATTGTAGCCGTGCCTCCACCTATGCCCATGGTATTTTAAGTGCTTAATTATGTACGCGCGGCACAAATTTCACCGCTTGACTGGGACTAGGACGGAGGCCGGATTGCTAGGCGAGCTCTGGACATGTCAGACGATCCTGTTGTAGAGTACTTCGGACTCGCTTGGCGGTGTCCGGGGGTTTTATTGCCGAATTGGAGGTCTGCCTAAGAAGGCTTCTCTGTACTTCTGCTGCGAGGGCCGCAGTGTGCTCCTCTGTACGGAGGGAGCACTCTGTGTTTCCATTGACTATTATGACACCGCAAGGTCCGGGCATCTTGAGCTTGAGATAGGCGTAGTGTGGCACCACATTGAATCGAGCAAATGCGGTTCGTCCTAGTAGTGCATGATAACCACTACGGAAGGGAACGACATCGAAGATTAACTCCTCGCTTCGGAAGTTGTCCGGGGATCCAAAGACTACTTCCAGTGTGATTGAGCCCGTGCAACAGGCCTCTACACCTGGTATGACACCTTTAAATGTGGTTTTGGTGGGTTTGATCCTTGAGGGATTGATGCCCATTTACGCACTGTATCCTGATAGAGCAGGTTCAGGCTGCCGCCACCATCCATAAGGACTCGTGTGAGGTGGAATCCGTCAATGATGGGGTCGAGGACCAGCACGGCCGAACCGCCATGACGGATACTGGCCAGATGGCCCCTACGATCGAAAGTGATCGGACAAGAAGACCATGGGTTGAACTTTGGGGCGACTGGCTCCATCACGTAGACGTCCCTTAGTGCACGCTTCCGCTCCCACTTGGGGATATGGATGGCGTATATCATATTTACTGTTTTCACTTGGGGAGGAAATTTCTTCTGTCCTCCTGTGTTCGGCAGCCGGGGCTCCTCGTCGTCATCACTATGCGACCCCTTTTCCTTGTTTTCGGCATTCAACTTGCCGGCCTGTTTGAACACCCAACATTCTCTGTTGGTGTGGTTGGCTGGTTTATCGGGGGTGCCGTGAATTTGACACGAGCAATCGAGTATGCGGTCCATACTGGATGGGCCCGGATTGTTTCTTTGAATGCCTTTTTCTGCTGACCGGGCATAGAGCCACTGAATCCGGCATTGACGATCATGTCTTCGGCGTTATCGCCATTGTTGCAACGTTTATGTCTGTTGCGTCAAGGCTTGCCGTTGCTATCTCTGGAATCTGAGGTGCCAAGATTTCTTGGTGTGCTGTTGCTGCGAGCCAGCCAGCTATCCTCGCCCGCACAAAAGCGGGTCATGAGTGTCGTGAGGGTTGCCATGGACTTCGGCTTCTCTTGGCCGAGGTGTCGAGCAAGCCACTCGTCACGGATGTTATGCTTAAAGGCCGCTAGGGTTTCGGCATCCGGACAGTCGACAATTTGGTTCTTTTTAGTTAGGAACCGAGTCCAGAATTTCCTGGCGGACCCTCCGAGTTGTTGGGTTATGTGACTTAAATCATCAGCATCCGGTGGTCGCACATAAGTGCCCTGGAAGTTATCCAGGAATGCGTCTTCCAGGTTCTCCCAAGTCCCAATGGAATTTGCCGGCAAACTATTCAGCCAATGCCGAGCCGGTCCCTTGAGTTTTTGTGGGAGGTACTTGATGGCATGTAGATCATCCCCGTGGGCCATGTGAATGTGGAGAAGGAAATTTTCTATCCATACCGCGAGGTCTATAGTCCCATCGTAGGGCTCGATATTCACGGGCTTAAAGCCTTTTGGGAATTCATGCTCCATTACTTCCTCGGTGAAGCATAGGGGGTGTGCGGCGCCTCTATGCCGGGCTACATCACGACGTAGTTCAACTGAGTCTAGTCCGTTGTATTCGGCCCGGCCGTATTTGTATTTAGTATATCCGGCGTGGCGGTCATCGACACGCGTTGGGGCGCGCCCCCGTGATCCGTAGATCGATCTTGACTGTCCTGCTTTGTTTTCCAATTCGTCTCGCAAGTCATGCGTGTAGCCCCGGGCCATCAAGTTTTTATTTGTTTGGCGATGGGGTGCGGGGTGGTGTTCAGGCGGATACACCGCTTTGTATCGGCCATGAGGTGGCCGGTCAGCCGCATCCTGTGCTGGTAGTGTAGGCTCTAGTGCCTCCTCCTCAAATTGAGGTAACAACCTGCGCTTCGGGTAACTTTTGGTTGGGTGCTCGAGTCCGTATTCCTCGACTGCCAGGACCTCAGTCCATCTATCAGTTAGCAGATCTTGATCAGCTTGAAACTGCTGCTGCTTTTTCTTCAGGCTTTTTGCAGTGGCTATAAGCTGGCGCTTGAAGCGCTCCTGCTCGATGGGATCCTCAGGCATGATAAATTCTTCGTCGAAGAGGCTCACCTCGTCTTCGGAGAGGGGCATGTAATTGTCATCCCCTGAGTCTCCCTCCATTGCCTGTTTATCAGGGCTAGCTTGCCCATCCTCCCGTCCGACTTGCTCGAAGCTTGGCCGTGCAGGATTGTTTTCGTCTTTGGCATCATCTGGAATGCTATTATCTCTTGTGCCGGTACCGCTATTTTTGCTATGACGGGGCTTAGAGCGCCGGCGCTGATGCCGGCGCTTAGATTGCTTTTCAAGGGGGTTATCCTCCGTTGCCTCATCGCCATTGATTTCTTTGGGTGTGTCCACCATATACACACACACACATGTGATGAGGTGGCTGTCCAGCGCCCTTTGGGTGGTGCTTCCTGTTCTTCTCCGGCATCGTCGTCCATACCGTCGATGTCTTCGGAGTTGAAATCAAGCATGTTGGTTAAGTCGTCGACAGTGGCTATTAAGTGGGTGCTGGGCGGGGAACGAATTTCTTCGTCGTCCGCTTCCCACTCAAGCCGGACATAGTTCGGCCAAGAGTCTCCTGACAAGGAGAGAGATTTTAATGAATTTGGCATGTCACCCAAGGGCGAGTGCTAACAGATATCCACGGAGCTAAACTCCATCACCGGTGCCCAGTCAGGTCCGATGGGCACGGATGCACGCGGTTCGGAGCCCCTGGTCGGAGACGAGGACGAGGGTCCGAAGACACAGATCTCCTTGGAGGCGAAGTCTGTGTTTGGCTCTATCACCGATGAGTGTGCGACCTCCGTGGCGGGGTCTATCCACCCGTCCTCGGATGGCACGATCTGCTCCGGATCTAAGGCCAGGGCAGCTGCAGGTGCGTTCTCCTGAGCACCGTCCAACGGCAGATCTAAGCCATGCTCATCGTGACTGTACGACGCACCTGTCATGGGCTTGAATCCATCGAAGATCAAGTCTCCGCGGATGTCGGTAGTGTAGTTTAGGATTCCAAACCTGACCTGATGGCCAGGGGCGTAGCTATCGATCTGCTCTAGATGGCCAAGCGAGTTGGCCCGCAGTGTGAAGCCACCGAATATGAAGATCTGTCCGGGGAGGAAAACCTCACCCTGGATTGCATCGTTGTGGATGATCGAAGGAGCCATCAAGCCTTATGGTGACGACACAGTGGAACTCTTAATGAAAGCACCAATGTCAGTGTCAAAACCGGCGGATCTCGGGTAGGGGGTCCCGAACCTGGGTAAACATTGTGTCCCCCGCCTCTTGTTACCATTAGCCTTAGACACACAGTTCGGGACCCCCTACCCGAGATCCGCCGGTTTTGACACCAACAATCCCCTCTTTCGTCTTCGTCCATTGGTAACTTTACTTGATGCTATATTTTTATTTACCACATGATATGTGTTTTGCTTGGAGCGTCTTGTATGATTTGAGTCTTTGATTTTTAGCTTACCACAATCATCCTTGCTGTACACCCCTTTTGGAGAGACACACATGAACCGGAATTTATTAGAATACTCTATGTGCTTCACTTATATCTTTTGAGCTAGATAATTTTGCTCTAGTGCTTCACTTCTATCTTTTTAGAGCACGGTGGTGGTTTTATTTTATAGAAATTATTGATCTCTCATGCTTCACTTACATTATTTTGAGAGTGTTTTAGAACAGCATGGTAATTTGCTTTGGTTATAAAATTGGTCCTAATATGATGAGCATCCAAGATAGGTATAATAAAAAGTATCATATAGAGTACATTAAACACTATGATAAATTTGATACTTGATAATTGTTTTGAGATATAAAGGTGGTAATGTTAGAGTCATTCTAGTTGGGTAATTATGAAATTGAAAAATACTTGTGTTAAAGTTGGAAAGACCCGTAGCATGCATGTATGGTGAACGTTGTGTGACAAATTTGAAGCATGGGGTGTTTCTTTGATTGTCTTCCTTATGAGTGGCGGTCGGGGATGAGCGATGGTCTTTTCCTACCAATCTATCCCCCTAGGGGCATGCGTAGTAGTACTTTGCTTTGAGGGCTAATAAACTTTTGCAATAAGTATATGAGTTCTTTATGACTAATGTGAGTCCATGGATTATACGCACTCTTACCCTTCCACAATTTGCTAGCCTCTACGGTACCGTGCATTGCCCTTTCTCACCTTGAGAGTTGGTGCAAACTTCGCCGGTGCATCCAAACCCCGTGATACGATACACTCTATCACACATAAACCTCCTTATATCTTCCTCAAAACAGCCACCATACGTACCTATTATGGCATTTCCATAGCCATTCCGAGATATATTGCCATGCAACTTTCTACCATTCCGTTTATTATGACACGCTCCATCATTGTCATATTGCTTTTTGCATGATCATGCAGTTGACATCGTATTTGTGGCAAAACCACCTTTATAATTCTTTCGTACATGTCGCTCTTGATTCATTGCATATCCCGGTACAACGCCGGAGGCATTCACATAGAGTCATATTTTTTCCTAAGTATTGAGTTGTAATTATCGAGTTGTAAATAAATAGAAGTGTGATGATTTCCATTATTAGAGCATTGTCCCATGTGAGGAAAGGATGATGGAAGCAATGATTCCCCCACAAGTCGGGATGAGTCTCCAGACTTTATGAAAAATAAAAGAGGCTAAAGAAGCCCAAAGAAAAAAAAGAGGTCAAAGAAGCCCACCAAAAAAATGAGAGAAAAAGAGAGAAGGGACAATGTTACTATCCTTTTTCCACACTTGTGCTTCAAAGTAGCACCATGATCTTCATGATAGAGAGCCTCCTATGTTGTCACTTTCATATACTAGTGGGAATTTTTCATTATAGAACTTGGCTTGTATATTCCAATGATGGGCTTCCTCAAAATGCCCTAGGTCTTCGTGAGCAAGCCAGTTGGATGCACACCCACTTCGTTTCTTTTTGACGAGCTTTCATACATTTATAGCTCTAGTGCATCCGTTGCATGGCAATCCCTACTCCTCATATTGACATCAATTGATGGGCATCTCCATAGCCCGTTGATTAGCCGCGTCAATGTGAGACTTTCTACCTTTTTGTCTTCTCACATAATCCCTATCATCATACTCTACTCCACCCATAGTGCTATGTCCATGGCTTACGCTCATGTATTGCGTGAGGGTTCAAAAGGCTTAAGCGCGTTAAAAAGTATGAACCAATTGCTCAGCTTGTCATTGGGGTTGTGCATGATGGGAGCATTTTGTGTAACGAAAATGAAGCATGGCCAAACTATATGATTTTGTAGGGATAAGCTTTCTTTGGCTATGTTATTTTGATAAGACATGATTACTTTGTTAGTATGCTTGAAGTATTACTATTTTTATGTCAATATTAAACTTTTATCTTGAATATTTTGGATCTGAACATTCATTCCACAATAAAGAAAATTACATTGAGAATTATGCTAGATAGCATTCCACATCAAAAATTCTGTTTTTATCATTTACGTACTCGAGGACGAGCAGGAATTAAGCTTGGGGATGCTTGATACGTCTCCAACGTATCTATAATTTTTTATTGTTCCATGCTATTATATTACCTATTTTGGATGTTTAATGGGCTTTACTATACACTTTTATATTATTTTTGGGACTAACCTATTAACCGGATGCCAAGTCCAAATTGCTGTTTTTTTACCTATTTCAGTGTTTCCCAAAAAAGGAATATCAAACGGAGTCCAAATGGAATGAAACCTTTGGATGAGTTATTTTTGGAACAAACGCAATCTAGGAGACTGGGAGTGGATGTCAAGAAAGAAACGAGGCGGCCACGAGGTAGGAGGGCATGCCGAAGGGGGTAGGTGCGCCCCCACCCACGTGGGCCCCTCGTGGCTCCCCTGACCGACTTCCTTCACCTATATATACTCATATACCCTGAAAACATCCAGGACCACCACGAAACCCTATTTCCACCGCCGCAACCTTCTATACCAGTGAGATCCCATCTTGGGGCCTTTTCCGGCGCTCCGCTGGAGGGGGAATCGATCACGGAGGGCTTCTACATCAACACCATAGCCTCTCCGATGAAGTGTGAGTAGTTTACCACAGACCTTCGGGTCCATAGTTATTAGCTAGGTGGCATCTTCTCTCTCTTTGGATCTCAATACAAAGTTCTCCTCGGTCTTCTTGGAGATCTATTCGATGTAATTCTTTTGCGGTGTGTTTGCCGAGATCCAATGAATTGTGGGTTAACGATCAAGATTATCTATGAACAATATTTGAAACTCCTCTGAATTCTTTTATGTATGATTTGCTATCTTTGCAAGTCTCTTCGAATTATCCATTTGGTTTGGCCTACTAGATTGATCTTTCTTGCAATGGGAGAAGTGCTTAGCTTTGGGTTCAATCTTGCGGTGTCCTTTCCCAGTAACAGCAGGGGCAGCAAGGCACGCATTGTATTGTTGCCATCGAGGATAAAAAGATGAGGTTTATATCATATTGCTTGATTTTATCCCTCTACATCATGTCATCTTGCCTAATGCGTTACTCTGTTCCTATGAACTTAGGTGGTGTTTGGTTCTCTAGTCCTAGGACTTTTTCTAGTCCCAACTAAAAAGTTTCTAGTCCCTAAAAAAGTCCCTCTCTGTTTGTTTCCATAGACCAAAAAGTCCCTAGTCCTTTCCTAGAGGTTATTAAATGACCATGTTGCCCCTAGTATATAGAAAAATAACAATCAAACAACACTATGGGGTGGCGGGCCAATAGGTGCATGAAAGGGCATTGTTGGAAAAGTCCCAAAAAGTCCCAAAAAGACTCTCCTTGAGAGTCTTCTTCATTTAGTCCCAAATGCCTAGTTTAGTCCCTAAAGAGTCCCTCCCGTTTGGTAAAAACATCTCTAAGAGGGACTTTTTCTAGTCCCTACACAAAAAAGTCCCTGGAAACAAACAACCCCTTAATACTCTAGATGCATGCTAGATACAGTCGATGTGTGGAGTAATAGTAGTAGATGCAGAATCGTTTCAATCTACTTTTCGCATACGTGATGCCTATATACATGATCATGCCTAGACATTCTCATAATTATGCACTTTTCTATCAATTACTCGATAGTAATTTGTTCACCCGCCGTAATACTTATGCTATCTTGAGAGAGCCACTAGTGAAACCTATGGCCCCCGGGTCTATTTTCCATCATATAATTTTCTGATCTATTTTATTTTGCAATCTTTACTTTCCAATTTATATCATAAAAATACCAAAAAAATTTATCTTATTATCTCTATCAGATCTCACTTTTGCAAGTGGCCGTGAAGGGATTGACAACCACTTTATCATGTTGGTTGCAAGGTTCTTATTTGTTTGTGTAGGTACGAGGGATTTGCGTGTAGCCTCCTACTGGATTGATACCTTGGTTCTCAAAAACTGAGGGAAATACTTACGCTACTTTGCTGCATCACCCTTTCCTCTTCAAGGGAAAACCAACGCATGCTCAAGAGGTAGCATTCCCCAACAAGGGTGACACAGAACTAGCTCCAGTTCATCAATGTAACGTAGGCATGTATTCCGAATATAGTCATACGTGCTTATGGAAAAGAACTTGCATGACATCTTTTGTCCTACCCTCCCGTGGCAGCGGGGTCCTATTGGAAACTAAGGGATATTAAGGCCTCCTTTTAATAGAGTACCAGACCAAAGCATTTGCACTTAGTGAATACATGAGCTCCTCAAACTACGGTCATCACCGGGAGTGGTCCTGATTATTGTCACTTCGGGATTGCCGGATCATAACACATAATAGGTGACTATTGACTTGCAAGATAGGATCAAGAACTCATATATATTCATGAAAACATAATAGGTTCAGATCTGAAATCATGGCACTCGGGCCCTAGTGACAAGCATTAAGCATGGCAAAGTCATAGCAACATCAATCTTAGAACATAATGGATACTAGGGATCAAACCCTAACAAAACTAACTCGATTACATGGTAAATCTCATCCAACCCATCACTGTCCAGCAAGCCTACGATGGGATTACTCACGCACGGCGGTAAGCATCATGAAATTGGTGATGGAGGATGGTTGATGATGACGATGTCGATGGATTCCCCTCTCCGGAGCCCCGAATAGACTCCAGATCAGCCCTCCTGAGGAAGATTAGGGCTTGGCGGCGGCTCCATATCGTAAAACACGATGAATCCTTCTCTCTAATTTTTTTCTCCCCGAACGTGAATATATGGAGTTGGAGTTGAGTTCGGTGGAGGTCCAGGGGGCCACGAGACAGGGGGCGCGCCCCAGGGGGGTGGGCGCACCCTGCACCCTCATGGACAGGGTGTGGGCCCCCTTACGCTGATTCTTTCGCCAATATTTTTTATTATTTCCAAAACGCGTCTCCGTGGATTTTCAGGTCATTCTGAGAACTTTTATTTCTGCACAAAAATAACACCATGGCAATTCTGCTGAAAATAGCGTCAGTTCGGATTAGTTCCATTCAAATCATGCAAGTTAGAGTCCAAAACAAGGGCAGAAATGTTTGGATAAGTAGATACGTTGGAGACGTATCAACTCCCCCAAGCTTAAACCTTTGCTTTTCCTCAAGCAATTCAGTTGAGAACTAACAGTGATAAAGAAAAACTTTTACAAACTCTATTTGATCTTGTTGTTGCAAATATGTAAAGCCAGCATTCAAGTTTTTAGCAAAGATTATGAACTAACCATATTCACAATAACACTTAGGTCTCACGTTTACTCATATCAATGGCATAATCAACTAGCGAGAAATAATAATAAATCTCGGATGACAACACTTTCTCAAAACAATCATAATATGATATAACAAGATGGTATCTCGCTAGCCCTTTCTGATACCGCAAACATAAATGCAGAGCACCCCTGAAGATCAAGGACTGACTAGACATTGTAATTCATGGCAAAAAAGATCCAGTCACAATCATACTCAATGTAAATTAATAGCAATGCATGCAAATGACAGCAGTGCTCTCCAACTAGTGCTTTTTAATAAGAGGATGAAGACTCAACATAAAAGTAAATAGATAGGCCCTTTGCGGAGGGAAGCGGGGATTTGCAGAGGTGCCAGAGCTCGAGTTTTGGAATAGAGATAAATAATATTTTGAGTGGCATACTTTCATTGTCAACATAATAACCGAGACATCTCGATATCTTCCATGCTACACACATTATAGGCGGTTCCCAAACATAATGGTAAAATTTATACTCCCCCACCACCAACGAGCATCAATCCATGGCTGGCCTGAAGCAACGGGTGCCGTCCAACTAACAACAATCCTGGAGGAGTTTTGTTTGTATTTATTTTGAGTTGATTTGTTCATGGGACTGGGCATCCCGGTTACCGGCCATTTTCTCATGAATGATGAGCGGAGTCCACTCATCGTGAGAATAACACACCTAGCATGGAAGATATAGACAACCCTAGTTGATACATGAGCTATCCGAGCATACAAAACAGAATTTCATTTGAAGGTTTAGAGGTTGGCACATACAAATTTGCTTGGAACGACAGGTAAATACCGCATATAGGAAGGTATGGTGGACTCATATGGAATAACTTTGGGGCTTATGGAAGTGGATGCACAAGCAGTATTCCCACTTAGTACAAGTGAAGGCTATAAAGAGACTGGGAAGCGACCAACTAGAGAGCGACAACAGTCATGAACATGCATTAAGATTAACCAACAATGAGTGCAAGCATGAGTAGGATATAAATCACCATGAACATAAATATCGTGAGGCTATGTTGATTTTGTTTCAACTACATGTGTGAACATGTGCCAAGTCAAGCCACTCGAATCATTCAAAGGAGGATACCACCCTATCATACCACATCACAACCATTTTAATAGCATGTTGGAACGCAAGGTAAACCATTATAAACTCCTAGCTAATTAAGCAAGGCATGAACAACTATAATCTATAATTGTCATTGCAAACATGTTTCATTCATAATAAGCTGAATCAGAAACGATGAACTAATCATATTTACAAAAATAAGATAGGTCGAGTTCATACCAGCTTCTCTCATCTCAATCATTTCATCATATATCCTCATTATTGCCTTTCACTTGCACGACCGAACGGTGTGGATAATAATAATAGTGCACATGCATTGGACTAAGCTGGAATCTGCAAACATTTAATTCAAAGGATAAGATAAGGTAATATGGGCTCTTGGTTAGATCGACAATAACGCATATGAGAGCCACTCAACATATTCATCGTGGTCTTCTCTCTCGACCCCCAAAGAAAAGAAAAGAAATAAAACTATTTACACGGGAAAGCTCCCAATAAGCAAAAGAAGAACAGGAAATCTTTTTGGGTTTTCTTTTAATATTACTACCACAAGCATGGAAAGTAAACTAGCTGAAGGCTACAACTAATTTTTTTAGTTTTTCTTAAGGTTTTTCAAACACACAAGAAGAAAGCAGGAAAAGAAAATAAACTAGCATGGATAGTACAATGAAAAAGTATGAACACCCACAACTGGAATGAGTGTGTGAACATGAATGTAATGTCAGTGAGAAATACGTACTCCCCCAAGCTTAGGCTTTTGGCCTAAGTTGGTCTATGGCCACGGCTGGCCTGGCGGATATCCAAAGTCGTAGTTGGGGTTGTACTGAGATGCAACCGCTTTTGCCTGCAGAGCTGCTGCTTGAAGGCGAGCTGCCTCCATCCTCCTCTCATATTCATTCGCCTCCTCCATGGTTATAAAATATCTCCTTTTTGCCTGAAAGTTAAAGAAAGTAGGAGCAGGGAGAGTAACATGGACAGTACGCCTTCTGTCAAAGATTAGTCGGTACCGGAGGAATTGATCGTTCCTCTCAAGAAACTGATGGCGAACCATAGCACTATAGTCTAGATAAGCAGGTGGCAACTCAATATCATTTCCATTTATGGGTACACCAATATAATTAGCTACACGAGTTGCATAAATTCCACCAAACAAATCTCCACTTTTACCATTAAGGTGTAACCTCCATGCAACAATGGCCCCCAAGTTATATTGTTTATCACCTAATACGCACTCTTGAGGACGCTAAGATCTAGAACGCACATGTGACAAACCTCATCTTTACCATTAATGCACCTACCTATAAAGAGAGCAAAGTAATGTATGGAAGGGAAAAATGAATGCTCCTTATGGTAGCTTGTGCGATTTCTCTAGTTTCTCCCATAGTGATACTAGCAAGAAAGTCTTTATATTCAGATTTGCGAGGTTCACTAACATTGCCCCACTGCGGGATTTTACAAGCAGTATTAAAATCTTCAAGGTCCATGGTATATGATTTATCATAGAGATCAAATAAAACATTGTGAGAGTTGCGCGTGGATGAAAAGATAAACCTCCTCACAAAGGAATCAGTGAGGTAGTAGTACTATCGGCAGTTATCTGATACGAAGTCCTCAAGATCAGCATTACGTACATACACATCAAATTCATCCTTGAAGCCTGCTTGGACCATAAACTCTTCCGAAGGCCATTCACAAGGCCGCACTTGAGCTTCCCTTGGTGGTTCAGAGTCCGGCTCCCGTATCGCGAGCCTTGGTTCCTGCTTCCTTGGAGAACCACCTTGGTACATTTTCCTAAACATTTTTCTTCCTCTGAAAAATTTCTGAAATTTTTAGTAACTCAAAATAAAAGTGAACCAAACTCAACCAGATTGATAGCAATTGCTCCCACAAGTGCCTAGAGGCTATATCATGCATTAAAACTACTTTGGACCATATAAATTTGACATGCAAGCTCAAGAACAGGGTCACCTCAGAAGCAAAAAATTGCAATTAATAAAGCACCAGAATAAAAACTAATTAGACTATTGGAGGAGTCACATACCGAAGAACAATCCCCCAAAGCAGTTTTGTGAATGGAGCTTTGAGCAAGGAGATCGAAAATGGCAACAAAACGAGCTAGAACACGGGTTTTAGCCGTGGGATGATTTTTTCTGGAGGAAGACAAAGTGTGTGGGTGCTAGAATAAGTGGAGGGGGCCCACATGGGGCCCAATAGGCAGGGGCGCACGCCCTGTGCCCTCGTGGCCAAATGGTGGGTCCCCCTGGTGTGTTCTAAGTGCCAGAAATTCTTAAATATTCTACAAAAAATCATAATCCATTTCCAGGGCATTTGGAGAACTATTATTTTTGGGGTATTTTTTTATTGCATGGATAATTCATAAAACAGACAGAAATACTATTTTTTACTTTTTTATTCTAAATAACAGAAAGTAGAAGGAGGGTACAAAGAGTTGTGCTTTCTAACATCATCCATCTCATGCTCATCAAAAGGAATCCACTAACAAGGTTGATCAAGTCTTGTTAACAAACTTCTTCCGAATAACATGAAACCGGAGAATTTTCGAATAGCACTAGGTTACCTCAATGGGGATATGCATGTTCCCAACAATAATAATACCATATTCCTTTTTGACATTAGGAAGAGGGAATTCAAAACCTCCAATAGTAATAGTTGAGATTTTTCCAATAGAATTGATACTATGAACTTGAGGTTGTTTCTACGGAAAGTGTACCGTATGCTCATTACCATTAACAGGAAAAGTGACATTGCCTTTGTTGCAATCAATAAAAGCCCCTGCAGTATTCAAAAAGGGTCTACCAAGGATAATCAACATATTGTCGTCCTCGGGAATATCAAGGATAACAAAGTCTGTTAAAATAGTAACGTTTGCAACCACAACAGGCACATCCTCACAAATACCGACGGGTGTAGCAGTTGATTTATCGGCCGTTTGCAAAGAGATTTCAGTAGGTGTCAACTTATTCAAATCAAGTCTATGATATAAAGAGAGAGGCATAACACTAACACCGGCTCCAAGATCACATAAAATAGTTTTAACATAGTTTCTTTTAATGGAGCATGGTATAGTAGGTACTCCTGGATCTCCAAGTTTCTTTGGTATTCCACCCTTAAAGGTATAACTAGCAAGCATGTCAGAAATTTCAGCTTCCGGTATCTTTCTTTTATTTCTAATAATATCTTTCATATACTTAGCATAAGGATTCATTTTAAGCATATCAGTCAAACGCATACGCAAAAAGATAGGTCTAATCATTTCAGCAAAGCGCTCAAAATCCTCATCATCCTTTTTCTTGGATGGCTTAGGAGGAAAAGGCATGGGTTTCTGAACCCATGGTTCTCTTTCTTTACCGTGCTTCCTAGCAACGAAGTCTCTGTTATCATAACGTCGATTCTTTGATTGTGGGTTATTAAGATCAATAGCAGGTACATTTTCTACATCATTATTATTACTAGGTTGAGCATCAACATGAACATCATCCTTAACATTATCACTAGGTTCATGTTCATTAACAGATTGTGTTTCAGCATCAGAAATAGAAATATCATTGGGATTCTCAGGGGTGTCAACAACAGGTTCACTAGAAGCATGCAAAGTCCTATCATTTTTCTTTTTCTTTTCTTAGATGGACTAGGTGCATCAATATTAGTTCTCTGAGAATCTTGCTCAACTCTCTTAGGGTGTCCCTCAGGATACAAAGGTTCCTAGGTCATTCTACCACCTCTAGTCATAACTCTAACAACATTATCATTGTTCTTATTATTTAATTCATTGAGCAAATCATCTTGTGCCTTAAGTACTTGTTCTACTTGAGTGGTAACCATGGATGCATGTTTACTAATAAGCTTAAGGTCACCTTTAACTCTAGACATATAATCACTCAAGTGTTCAACCATATAAGCATTACGTTTCAATTGTCTGCCAATATAATCATTGAAGTTTTCTTGTTTAACAATGAAATTATCGAACTCATCCAAGCATTGGCTAGCAGACTTATTACGAGGAATATCACCTTCATAAAATCTATAAAGATAAATTACCTTTACTACCCGTGTCGGGTTATCAAGACCATGTATTTATTCAATAGGTGGTAAATTCTTAACATCTTCAGCTTTAATACCTTTTTCTTTCATAGATTTCTTTGCCTATTGCATATCTTCAGGACTGAGAAATAGAATACCCCTTTTCTTCCGAGTTGGTTTAGGAGTTGGTTCAGGAAGTGTCCAATCATTATCATTACTCAATATATTATTCAATAGCAATTCAGCTTGCTCAACAGTTCTTTCCCTGACAACACAACCAACACAACTATCCAGGTGGTCTCTTGAAGCATCTGTTAGTCCATTATAAAAGATATCAAGTATTTCATTTTTCTTGAGAGGATGATCAGGCAAAGCATTAAGTAATCGGAGAAGCCTCCCCCAAGCTTGTGGGAGACTCTCTTCTTCAATTTGCACAAAATTATATATTTCCCTTAAGGCAGCTTGTTTCTTATGAGCGGGAAAATATTTTGTAGAGAAGTAATAAATCATATCCTGGGGACTACGCACACAACCAGGAGCAAGAGAATTAAATCATATCTTAGCATCACCCTTTAATGAGAAAGGAAACAATTTAAGGATGTAATAGTAGCGAATTGTTTCCTCATGAGTAAATAGGGTGGCTATATCATTCAATTTAGTAAGATGTGCCACAACAGTTTCAGATTAATAGCCATAAAAAGGATCAGATTCAACCAAAGTTATTAACTCAGGATCGACAGAGAATTTATAATCCTTATCAGAAACACAAATAGGTGAAGTAGCAAAAGCAGGGTCATATTTCATTCTAGCATTGAAAGACTTTTCTTTCATCTTAGCTAATAGTTTCTTAAGATCATATCTATCATTGCAAGCAAGAAAGTCTCTAGCAGTTTCTTCATCCATCAGGCGATTCATATCTAGGGGGAGAATCTTCATCATCACTTTAATCAATATTATCAGTTTCAATAATTTCATTCTCTCTAACCCTAGCAAGTTGTTCATCAAGAAATTCACCTACTGGAACAGTATTATCAAGCAGAGAAGTAGTTTCATCATAAGCATCATGCATAGCAGAAGTGGCATCATCAATAACATGCGACTGCTACCTCTTGAGCATGCATTGTTTTTTCCTTTGAAGAGGAAAGGGTGATGCAGCAAAGTAGTGTAAGTATTTCCCTCAGTTTTTGAGAACCAAGGTATCAATCCAGTAGGAGGCTCCTCAAAAGTCCCATGCACCTACACAAACAAACAAGAACCTCGCAACCAACGCGATAAAGGGGTTGTCAATCCCTTCACGGTAACTTGCGAAAGTGAGATCTGATAGAGATAATATGATAAGATAAATATTTTTGGTATTTTTATGATATAGATGGAAAAGTAAAGATGCAAATAAAAGTAGATGGGAAACTTATGTGATAAAAGATAGACCCGGGGGCCATAGGTTTCACTAGTGGCTTCTCTCAAGATAGCATAAGTATTACGGTGGGTGAACAAATTATTGTCGAGCAATTGATAGAAAAGTGCATAGTTATGAGAGTATCTAGGCATGATCATGTATATAGGCATCACGTCCGCAACAAGTAGATCGAAATGATTCTGCATCTACTACTATTACTCCACACATCGACCGACTCCTGCCTGCATCTAGAGTATTAAGTTCATGAAGAACAGAGTAACACATTAAGAAAGATGACATGATGTAGAGGGATAAACTCATGCAATATGATATAAACCCCATCTTCTTATCCTCGATGGCAACAATACAATACGTGCCTTGCTGCCCCTGCTGTCACTAGGAAAAGACATCGCAAGATTGAACCCAAACCTAAGCACTTCTCCCATTGTAAGAATGATCAATCCAGTAGGCCAAACCAAACTGATAATTCGAAGAGACTTGCAAAGATAACCAATCACACATAAAAGAATTCAGAGAAGATTAAATTATTTCTCATAGATAAACTTGATCATAAACCCACAATTCATTGGATCTCGACAAGCACACCACAAAAAGAGTTACATCGGATAGATCTCCAAGAAGATCGAGGAGAACTTTGTATTGAGATTCAAAGAGAGAGAAGAAGCCATATATCTGATAACTATGGACCCGAAGGTCTGTGGTAAACTACTCACAACTCATCGGAGAGGCCTTGGAGATGATGTAGAGTCCCTCCGTGGTCGATTCCCCCTCCGGTGGAGCGCCGACGAAGGCTCCAAGATGGGATCTCGCGGATACAGAAGGTTGCGGCGGTGGAATTAGGTTTTCGTGATGCTCCTGGATGTTCTCGGGGTACGTGGATATATATAGGAGGAAGAAGTAGGTCGGTGGAGCCACGAGGGGCCCACAAGGCAGGGGGCGCGCCCACCCCCTTAGGGCGAGCCGGGCACCCTCGTGGCCGCCTCGTTCGCTGCTTGACATCCACTCCAAGTTTCCTGGATTGCATTTGTTCCGAAAAGATCGCTCCCAGAGGTTTCATTCCGTTTGGACTCCATTTGATATTCCTTTTCTTCGAAACACTGAAATAGAAAAAAACAACAATTCGGGCTGGGCCTCTGGTTAGTAGTGAAAGTGCTAGTGATCGACTAGAGGGGGGTGAATAGGCGATTTTTATGAAAGTCTTCAAAACATGGAAGTTTCGAAGACAAACGATAGAAATAAACCTATTACCATGCAGCGGAAGGTAGACTACACTAGGCAAGCTATAGTCAAGTATTCAATGGAGTGAAAAGCACAATGACTAATAGCAGCTAGGCAGTAAAGATCAGGTAGGAAGATATTGTGAAGCCAATCAGAACAATAAGTCACTCAGTGAAGACAAAAGACAATGCAATCATACAATGACTTCACGAGGACCAACAGTAAGTAAAGTGAAGGGAAGGATGAAACCAGTGACTCGTTAAAGACAATGATTTGTTGGACCAGTTCCAGTTGCTGTGACAACTATACGTCTGGTTAGGGAGGTTGAGATTCAACTTAGAAGACCTCGTCTTCACCTTATTCCCCTTGAGCTAAGGACACCCAGTCCTCACCCAATCACTCTGGTAAGCCTTCAAGGTAGACTCCCAAATCTTCACAGACTTCGTTCACCGGTGATCCACAATGACTCTTGGATGCTTAGAACGCGACGCCTAACCGGCTGGAGGATTCACAGTCCTCAAGTGTAATAAGTCTTCAGATCACACAGACAGGAAGACTTCAGTGATGCCTAACACTCTTTGGCTCTGGGTGGTTAGGGCTTTATCCTCGCAAGGAATTCTCTCTCAAAGGCTTTGAGGTGGGTTGCTCTCAAACGACAAAAGCCGTACACTAACTCTGAGCAGCCAACCGTTTATGGTTGTAGGGGGTGGGCTATTTATAGCAACTAGGCAACCCGACCTGATTTGTCCGAAATGACCCTCGGTCACTAAGGAATTGACACATGTTCCAACGGTCAGATTTCAAACACACACGGCAACTTTACTTGGGCTACAAGCAAAGCTGACTTATCCAACTCTGGACAAGATTTGCTCTCATAGTCTTCACTCGAAGACATAGGATTTTGGTTAAGCATCACTTCAGTCATTCTGACTGGTTCACTTGGACCCCACTTAATAGTATGGTGGTTCCTATGACTCAACATAGAAAAACACAGAATGACGAAACTGCTAAGTCTTCGCGCTCCATAGTCTTCACGCGATGTCTTCTCTTGTCATAGTCTTCAATGTGAATGTCTTCACATACCACCTTTGACTTCAATGTCTTCATACATTTTTAGGGGTCATCTCTGGTAGGAAAACCGAATCAATGAGGGACTTCTACCTGTGTTATCCTGCAATTCTCACAAACACATTAGTCCCTCCACTAGGTTTGTCGTCAATACTCCAAAACCAACTAGGGGTGGCACTAGATGCACTTACAATCTCCCCCTTTTTGGTGATTGATGACAAACTAGTTGAAGTTTTCAAGGGGAATAAAATATGTGAAATTGTAAAGGATAGGGGATTGTCTTCATAAGTGGCAAAGGCTCCCCCTGAAGATGTGCATATAAGTAATTTGCTTTTGGTATGCAAGTGCACATGGCAGATTGTACTTGTGGAGATCCTCTTCAACTTATGATGACAATTCATCATGCATGAAAAGTATGTGAAGATAATGACATGTATAATGAAAAATGGACATCTGCAGAATGACCTAAGTGCGGAAGTTATCATCGCACACGCGGAATTTATCATCGCATCACAGAATAGCAAATAAGTAGCAGACGACCATCTAGTTTAAGTGTTACAACTCAAAGAACAAAATGTATCAGAAAGCGAGAGTTGTAAACACTAGGCAAAATATAAAACCACTGCCTATATGGACCCGCTTGAAGACTATCAAACTCATATGCTTCTCCCCCTTTTGTCAGTAAGGACCAAAAAGGTTTGAAGACATAGAGCACCTACTCGTTCCCTTGAGGAGTTGGTGAAACAACAGGGTCGTCGGTGTTGGTTGGCGGTGCAGACGAACTTGGTGCAGTGTTGATTCGCGCTGAAGGTGGAGGAGGTGAAGTTGCATCATCTTGGTCATCGATGACTCTGGCATTTACGGTCGCAGCTAAGGACGAGTATTCAGAGTCTTCAAGGGAGGGAGTCCGACGCAAGTGAGCATTTCTGGGAGGAGTGGAGTCAAACTTGAAGCGTTCGGTGAAGCCATCGTCGTGCAGATCAGCTTCAGCACTCAGTAGGGTCAAACTCTTTCACGACCTCCGACAGGTTTCATGAGTGACAAAGGCATTCTTGGTGGTAAGATTGCGAATGCGGTTGACATCCACCAAGAGGCTTTGCATCTGACGCTTAAGCCAGTCATGATGTTTGTCCTGTTTCTGATGCAGTGCGACGAGAAGCTCTCAGTCATTGAGGACACGAGATCGTCTTTGAGGCCTTTGCGCAATGGTGCTACCAGTGACATCATTTTGAGCACGAGGGACACGTGTGTTTCCAGCAAGGGGATAAACACGTGAAACTGCTGGAATCCCTTCAATGGGCTGGGTGAATCTTTGGTGATCAGCATTGTGAAGATAAATGGGATCTTTAGCAGGTTCTAGGTAAATGGCTTCAACTGACATATCAACCTCGGGCAAGAATATAAGATGATTGCGCGTAGACGGCTGATAGTTGAAGGCGGAGTGATGCTTTATCAGACGCATAACCCATGGAGCATAGAATTTCAACCCAAAGATGTCAGAGCCAGACGCAGCCAACTGCCTGATGAAGAAGTCTTGAGCATTGAAGCTGATGCCATTGAAGATATAGAAAACCAAAGTCTTCATTGCTCCTTCAAGCTTCACTGCAGATGAGTGTCCTTTGACAGGCCATAGTCTTCCTGATGATGTGGTAAATGGTGTGAGGCAAGTACTCTAGGTCTTCAACAAAGAACTCAGATGGGTATTCAGCGTCGTGAGGCAGAGGCTTCATCATGCTCAGCATTTGACTCATGTTGGGTTCTTGCTTTTGAAATATGCTTTCCAAGGCATTTTGATGTTGTTGACAACCTGGTTCATAGTATTCACCAGGAGTGGGCAGGCCTGTGAGCTCAATGATATCAAGAGCTTTAGCTTCATGATGGACATTGCCTGTCATCCACTCAAGGACCCAAATCTTTGGATCCTTGTTGTAGCCTCGAATATGAAGAGTGGCATAGAATTGAAGCAGCAGTTCTTCGTTCCAGTGCTCCTTGTCAGTGACGAACAGCAACAGACCAGCATCTCTGAAACAGTCCAATGCTTCTTCAAGGCAGGGCAGTCCAGCTATAGCTTCAGAGTCGAGGCGCATATGCGGAAATATGCGCCCTTGATTGTATAGGACACAGGAATAGTAGCTGCGCTGCTGATAGCTCCAGAACCGATTTGAGGAAATGCGCGGTCTTGTATAAGGGTTCTTGGAGCTGTTGAAGAAGGTATTATGTGCCACGAAGCCATTTGCATTGAAGACCCCAGGTGAAGTGGCAGTGCCTGGGAATCATGGAAGTCTTGGCTTGGGCTTTTGGACTTGAGGCCTGTGCTCGACGTGGTACTCAAATTGTGGACCAGCAGCAGGCAGAGGAGTCAGAATGGGCCATCGAACCATAACCGGCTGACCACGATCAAATGCCAGCTCCATTGTGTGAGGTCTGGGAGGGGGAACAGGGGCATTGGCATTGTCTTCATGGGCTTCAGGGGCCACATGTGCTTCAGGTGCTTGGACCTCAGGTGCTGCAGTATTGACTTCAGGTGTTGCATTGACTTCTGGGGCCTCATTGGCTTCTGGCGCCGTATTGGCTTCAACCATGACAACGTCATTGGCGTCAGCAGTGATGTTGGTGGCCGCCTCAGGGTTGTTAACCTCCACTTCAGAAGCTGGAGGGTCGGTCACATTCTCCTCGAGAACAACATCTTGGTGAGACGAGGGTGTAGCAACTCTTGTAACTCTTGGGGCTTCTTCTTCATCTTCTTCTTCATCGGCTGATGCAGCCGGAATATCTTCAGCCATTTTGGCTTTGGATTCAAACACGTGCATTGTGGGAGTGACTTGGGGCCTTGGTCCTTTGTGAAGCCTGCGTAATGCGGGCGACGCTTGTGGAGATGGAGTGTGCTGGGCCACAAAGTCATCATCATGTTGCACCGGTGGGGTAACTTGCGGTTGGGGAGAGCTTGGAGCGTCTTGTCTCTGTGGGTGATCAACCCACGATGCATCCTGAGCAGTTGGCGTCAGAGGACGACCAATGCTGATGAGTTCGCTGTGCGTGAGCACAGGCGATGATACTAATTGGTGCTCGATCTGAGGAAGGACTTCATCATCTTCACATTGTCATGGTGACCAATGTCTTCAGCAGCGGTGGGGTCAACTGCTGGAATGTCTTCAGCTTCAGGAGCCTCTGTGGAAGCAGGCTCATGAACTATCATCCATCGTTCTTGATGCGAAGAGTTAGGACGAGCAATCGAGATGGGCTCAACAACAAGGGGCTCTGTGGGAGCAGCCCGATCTTTCTTGGTTTTGCGCTTCTTCTTGGAGGGAGCGACATCAGAAGCTTCAGGATTTTTCCTCTTTCTGGCTTCAGCCTCGGCAGCCCTTGTCTTCTTTAGTTCTGAAGCAACTGTGGGGACCTTAGGCTTCGAGCCTGTCATACTGGCAGGGAAGATAATGGGATGTTCTTCCTGCCTTGTTGCTTCGGGTTCGGCCACAGCTGGCTTCTTCTTCTTCGGCTTGGTCGCCATCCTGGGGTCGATGCCAGGACGCCCAAGTGCCTTGCGCTTTTCAACTTCATTGTAGGCTTACACACACTTGTCAGCCAGACTCTTCATGCGCTCACGAGAACCTCTAGCTTCTTCACGTTTCTTGAGAAAGGCTTCCTTGAGCTCGTGCAGCATAATCTTGAAGTTTTTGACATCTTGCACGCTGAGCTTTGCCATGTGCTTCTTGAACTGAGCTTTCTCATAGTCGATCTTTTGCTTCAGTTCAACGATGCACTGAGCTAGAGCTAGCTCAGAAGCAATGGCGCCAGTGAAAGCAACGCTGAGGCCAATTGGAGGTTGCAGATCATCAAAGCTGAGATTGGGGGTTTCAAACCACTCATCAATGAAGTTGTGGAGGATTGCCACGTCAAAGAGAGGCAAATCATTGAAGATTTCTGCTTCTTCCTTGCTCTTAATCAGTTGCTCAAGAGCGTCATCTGCAAGATCTTCATCACTGGACAGATCAATGTGTTCGTCTCGCAGTATGGCAGCAGGGGTCAATGCCTGATCAGTATTCCTTTTCATCTCAGTCTTCTTGGAGATACGTGATAGATCTTCAGACTGCACACTATCTTCAGGAGGTGCAGTAGCCAGTGGCTTCGCCCATAAGATTTTTGGTGTTGAGGCAGACTTCGAAGCTTTAGGCTTCTTCAGCTTCGTTGG
Source organism: Triticum urartu (assembly GCF_056163025.1). Classification (NCBI taxonomy): domain Eukaryota; kingdom Viridiplantae; phylum Streptophyta; class Magnoliopsida; order Poales; family Poaceae; genus Triticum; species Triticum urartu. The sequence continues at coordinate 470,266,050 of NC_141875.1, read as the reverse complement.
CTTCGGTGGTGCAGGTGCTTTGTCAGATTCAGCATCATCACCAGGTTGATCCACGACTGCCCCTTGAACCATAATGTGAGTGATGAGACCTTCCAGGTTGTAGAAGGGACCTAGGTTGAAGTCTAATCCCCGCGACTTCTTGTTTTCTTTGGCCGAATTCTTGGCAAACTGGAAGTTGCGCTTGAACAAATTGTCGTCACGACACCATAGCAATGACGATGGATCTGCATCTGCAGGCTGTGGTCCTCGGACCATACAAGGATAGAAGCCTTGTTCAATGGCTTCAGCTCTGGACCTAGGTTGAAGATTTTTGTATAGGATGTCTCCCCATGGTCGCTTGATGGCATTCTTCTCAGCATATTCCTGGGTCACAAACCTGTACTTGAACCATTGCTCGGCCCAGTATCTTCGAATCCATTGGATTCGTGTCTTGCGCTGACCATAGCTTTCTTCGGGGTCAGTTTTGTACAGTTCATAAAGATCTCCGGGCAGGTCCGTTGATGTACCCCCATGGTGCTGTCTGCCGCCCTTTCTTGTAGGTTTCTCTGGTGCCATGAAGTTTAAACTGAAAGGCTTCAACACGTTCAAAGGCTTCAAAGGCTTCCGCTTGCTAGCTAAACAGGACTGGCTTCGGGAGAGTTAATGTGATGCTGTAAGAATTCTGCAAACGAATGCAGACTATGAGAACCAAGGGATTCTCCCACGGACATGTACCTGTGACAGTATTAAGGTGCGAGGGAAGGGGAAGAGGTCATATGCATTCTCAAAAGATTTTGAAGATAAATCAGTTTAGAAGACATTGACCTCATAGTGCGAAGACATTCACTCATAGATAGAGAGTTGGTTCCAGATTTGTATGAATCAACGAATAAGTACAAGTGAGGAATCTAACTTCTTTGTGAAGCATAAGTGAACATACTAGGCATATTATGAGATGTAGTATGAAATAGATTCAACTTGTGTGAATAGAAACTGCTTGTGGTAGAACGTGATGAATCTATAGGATCAAAGGGGGCCGTAAAAAGGAAGTTTTATTTACCACACGAAGAACTGCTAGACGGAGTGGGAGAGGAGGCCGAGAAGTTCGATCGTCCGTGCCCTAACTTGGCGACGGAGGACACCTACGGTGATGGCGGAGAGGACGATGTCTGCGGCCGGCGTGAAGATGGCGTCGGTGAGGTCGCGGCAGCTAAGCGCTTCGTCGCCGGCGTCGTCGAGGGCTAGCGGTGGCGCTAGGGTTTGTGCAGGAGTGGAAGAAGGGATAATGACTGTGGTGAGGCGTGTATTTATAGGGATAGGGATGGCACAGAGTTATTACACAAGTGCCCCTAGCGATTCACATCTGAAGGACATGTGGCTATCATGCAACACATCGGAGGTTGTTCCACGTTCCCACACATGCCTGGATTGTCGGGTGGTCGTTCCCACTTCTCCGGGCTTCAGGTGAAAGGATTTAGCATTGAAAACGGATTAATGTTTGTCTCTGTGTCTTCTGCTGACATGGATGTAGAGAAGACATTTGACAGTGTCAATAGAGTGCATATGATTTGGATAGATAGACTTAGGAAAGAAGCATAGAGGGGGGTTAGGGTCCGATCACATTCACTTAGTTCAAAAGATTTGTTAAGAAACCATAGCTATAAGTGAATGCTGTAGAGGACAGAAACCAAATCAGTATATACCAGAAGACAATCATATCAACTTAGTGAAGATAATCAAGTGAAGATAATCATTAAGACAAGTTGAAATTGAAGACAAACCAAATGTGAAGACACAGCAAATGTAACGCCATGGGTAAAACACTTCAAACAGAAGAATTTGGTGGTGGCGTTACCGACCGTATATGAAGTATTAGACCCAAACACAGCGCACAATTATCGTGGCGCTCCGAAGTCAAATTCCACATAAATGTATTCACATTCAGAATGTAAGTCTTCATTGATTGAAGATATACTTTACTTCGTGTGTTGCACATCTAAGTCATCAACATGCATAAGTGTTAGGATGTGTGCCTGATCACAGGACATTTGAGGATTCCAAGATATTTAGCTCACACCGTAACTTGCAAAACCTCTTCTCATCCAAGGGCTTGGTGAAGATATCAGCCAATTGCTCTTCAGTGTTGACGTGTATGATATCAATATCTTCCTTCATAACATGATCTCTGAGAAAGTGATGATGAATTTCAATGTGCTCTGTCTTCGAGTGCTGAACTGGGTTGTTGGCAATCTTGATGGCGCTTTCGTTGTCGCAGTAGAGTGGCACTTGCTTCAGATGAATGCCATAGTCTTTAAGTGTTTGCTTCATCCATAGAAGCTGAGCGCAGCAAGATCCGGCAGCAATGTATTCAGATTCAGCAGTGGAGAGAGATACACAGTTCTGCTTCTTTGAAGACCAACATACAAGTGATCGTCCCAGAAAATGACATGTGCCTGATGTAGACTTGCGATCCACCTTGTCACCAACATAATCAGCATCCGAGAATCCAACTAGATCAAACTTTGAGCCCTTTGGATACCATAATCCTAGTGTTGGGGTGTGAGCCAAATATCTGAGAATTTGCTTCACAGCTAAGTGATGCGATTCCTTTGTTGCCGCTTGGAACCAGGCACACATGCAAACACTAAGCATGATATCTGGCCTAGATGCACATAAATAAAGCAGGGAACCAATGATGGAGCGATATACCTTTTGATCGAACTCTTTACCATTGTCGTTAGGACCCAGATGATGTTTGGCTGGCATTGGCGTCGTGAAGCCTTTGCAATCTTGCATTCCAAATTTCTTCAGGAAATCTTTGAGGTATTTCTCTTGAGATATAAAGATGCCGTTGCGTTGCTGACGTATTTGAAGACCAAGGAAGAACTTCAGCTCACCCATCATGGACATCGGATATTGCTCTTGCATCATATATCCAAACTCATCAGTGTATTTCTGATTGGTGCAACCGAAGATAATGTCATCCACATATATTTGGCACACAAACAGTTCACCATCATATGTCTTTGGGAAGAGAGTGGGGTCGAGGGAACCAGGTTTGAATCCTTTGCTCTTCAGGAAGTCTTTGAGTGTGTCATACCAAGCCCTAGGGGCTTGTTTTAGGCAATACAGTGCCTTGTTGAGCTTGTACACCATGTCAGGATGTTTTGGATCTTCAAAGCCAGGCGGTTGTGCAACATACACTTCTTCGTCCATCTTGCCATTGAGAAAAGCGCTCTTCATATCCATTTGATGCAGAAGAATGTTATGATGATTTGCATAGGCCAGCAATATGCGTATGGCTTCAAGTCTAGCCACATGAGCAAATGTTTCATCGAAGTCAATCCCTTCAACTTGAGTGTATCCTTGAGCAACGAGACGAGCTTTGTTTCTGACAACTTGACCATGCTCATCTTGCTTGTTGCGATATATCCATTTGGTGCCTATTATATTGTGCTTGCGAGGATCAGGACGCTTAACCAGTTCCCATACATTATTCAGCTCAAACTGTTGAAGCTCTTCTTGCATAGCTTGAATCCATTCAGGTTCCATGAAGGCTTCATCAACTTTCTTGGGTTCAGATATTGAGACGAATGCAAAGTGCCCACAGAAATTTGCTAGCTGTGTTGCCCTTGAACGAGTGAGTGGACCTGGTGCATTGATGCTATCAATTATTCTCTCAATTTGTACTTCATTTGCAACACGAGGATGTACAGGACGAAGATTTTGCTCTTGGTGATCATTGTCATCGTTAGAAGGATTGTCTTCAGGCTGAGCATTGTCTTCAGGTTGATCAGGTGCGGAGATGATAAGTTCCTCTTCAGGCTGAGCTTCAGATGGTATGATTTCTCCAGTTCCCATAAGTTTAATTGATTCACTGGATGGAACTTCATCTAGCACATTTGGCAGGTGCTCTCTTTGCGAGCCGTTAGTCTCATCGAACCGCACATCCACAGTTTCAACCACTTTATAGTGAAAGAGGTTGAAGACTCTGTAGGAGTGTGAATCCTTTCCATATCCAAGCATAAAACCTTCATGTGCTTTCGGTGCAAATTTTGAAGTGTGATGTGGATCCTTGATCCAGCACCTGGTGCCAAATACTCTGAAGTAACTGACATTTGGCTTCTTGCCAGTAAGGAGCTCATAGGATGTCTTGTTCAGAAGCTTGTGAAGATAAACACGGTTGATGATATGGCAGGCAGTATCAATGGCTTCAGGCCAGAACTTTCATGGAGTCTTGTATTCATCAAGCATCATCCGGGCCATCTCAATAAGTGTTCTGTTCTTGCGTTCCACGACGCCATTCTGCTGCGGTGTGTATGGAGCTGAGAATTCATGTGTGATGTGCAAAGTATCAAGATACGTATCTAGGCCAATGTTCTTGAATTCAGTGCCATTGTCACTTCTAATGTGCTTTATCTTGACGCCATAGTTGTTCATGGCTCGATTGGCGAAGCATCTGAAGACATCCTGCACTTCAGTCTTGTAGAGGATTATATGCACCCAAGTATATCTTGAATAATCATCAACAATGACAAAGCCATAGAGACAAGCAGTAGTAGTAAGAGTTGAGTAATGAGTGGGACCGAAAAGTTCCATGTGGAGCAGTTCGAAGGGTTGAGTCGTTGTCATGATTGTCTTCGAGGGATGCTTGGCCGTCGTCATCTTTCCTGCTTCACAGGCACCGCATAAGTGATCCTTCTTGAACTTGACGCCCTCGATGCCTATGACATGCTTCTTTCTTGCAAGAGCGTGCAAGTTCCTCATGCCAGCATGCCCTAGCCTCCGATGCCAGAGCCAGCATTATGAAGCTTTTGCTAGAAGACATACGGCAAGTTGTGGTCCTGCTGAGAAATTTACCACGTACAGATCATCTTTCCGATACCCTTCAAACACTAGAGACTTGTCAGATTCCATTAGAACAAGGCAACGATATTTTCCAAACATCAAAATCATGTTTAAATCGCAAAGCATTGAGGCAGACATTAAGTTGAAACCAAGGGATTCAACAAGCATGACTTTATCCATGTGTTGATCCTTTGAGATTGCAATTCTACCTAGACCCAATACCTTACTTTTACGAGTGTCAGCAAATGTGATGTGACTTTTGTCAGATGGACGTAAGGTTGAGTCCATAAGAAGGCTTCGCTTGCCAGTCATGTGATTTGTACACCCACTATCAATAATCCATTCTGAAGCAGCTGGTGTCGTACCCTACAGTGCAGTTAGGGGGATAGGCTTCACAAAGAGAGTTGTGAAGCAAAAACATTTGACGAGCAAGTGGATTATGAAAGCTTAGATCGAGGTTAGGACTGATAGGGCAAGTAGCAAGCGACTCAGGAACAAAATACATAATAAGACCATTTGGGCATTTGATCTTGCGCCCTACAAGATGTTTAAGATCCCCAGCAATAGCTTCAGACAATTTTGGTTTTCGGCTGGAGACCTTTCCCTGCAAAAGAGAGTTAAGCTTTCTTAGCCACCCACATCTTCAAGGGTGGCTTCGAAGCAATGAGTCTAAGTGCAGCATATGAGAACTTTGGCTTTGGAGCCCTAGCAAAAAGTCTTGCAGGTGGACAATAGTACTCATAAGAATAAGCAGAATAGTTCTTGGTCTTATGAACTTGGCGATTTGATGAAACACGCTCATATTCATAGGCCTGGGTATGGCTTCCCTGCAAAATATTGGCGTTAGTGCGACTCAGGTGAGTCCTCTGTCTATATGAAGCCTTTGGATCGTATGAGGCATGTGGTCTGGGGTTTGTCTTCTTCACTTGTGGTGTCATGACGACATTCACAAGAAGATTCTCCAAACACCTTTTCAGCACCCAGACCTTCTTCATAGGCGGCCCATTCCTACAGTTAGTACCAATATACCTGGCAAACACTTCACCATTCTGATTCTTAAATAGTTTATAATTTGCGTCAAAGGATTCATCAATAACAATGGGATTAGCACAAGTGAAGCCACATAAGGTGGATGGATCCACTGAAGGTCCCTTTGCAGCAACCCATGTGGTTTTGGGGTACTGCTCAGGTTTCCAGTAAGAGCCATCAGCATTCATTTTCCTTTCGAACCCAACACCCTCTTTCCCAGGGTTTCGGTTCAGGATCTGCCTTTTGAGGACATCACAGAGTGTCTGATGCCCTTTGAGACTTTTGAACATCCCTGTTTCAAGCAATGTCTTCAACCTAGCATTCTCATCAGCAATAGCAGTGGCATCCTCAGCAGAGGGGTTAGTTGGCACATCAGCAGTTGAAGATATTGCAATAGTAGCAGAAGTAGAACAACCAGCAACAGAAGTAGCGTTGTCACGCTCAATACATTTAAGACATGGTGGTTCAAATCCTTCCTGAGTGGAAGTGATCTGTTTGGCGTGAAGTGACTCGTTTTCCTTTTGAAGATCTTCATGAGCCGCTCTCAATTTTTCAAGGTCTTGCTTCCTTTGAAGATAATCATAGGATAGCTTTTCATGAGTTGTTGAGAGCGTTTCATGACGACTTTCAAGTTCCTCATACTTAACATGAAGATTTTTTATGTCTTCAATTAAGGACTAAGATCGAGTCATTTCAGCGTCTAACAGGTCATCGCTTTTGTCTAATAGTTTTTGAATATGTTCCATAGATTTCTGTTGTTCAGTTGCAATTTTAGCAAGTGTTTTGTAGTTGGGTTTGGAACCACAATCAGAGTTATCTTCACTTGATGTTTGATAGTGAGTGGCGCGTGAGTTTACCTTGGCACCACGTGCCATGAAGCAGTAGGTGGGAGTGAAGTTGTCCTTGTCATTAGCATCGGCGTTGGTGACATTGTCTTCAGTGGTGAAGATGGACTTGGCAACGTAGGCTGTAGCCAGACATGCCATGCCAGAATCGGACTCCTCCTTAGACTCCACCTCCGCCTCCTCAGAAGCAGACTCCTCCTCTAATCCATTTCCTTGCCGACAAACGCACGAGCCTTGCCAGATGAGCTCTTCTTGTGTGATGAAGACTTTGAAGAAGACTTGGAGGAAGACTTTGACTATCTCTTCTTCTTCTTCTTGTCGTCAGAATCATACTCCTTGCTCTTCTTTTTCTTCTTGTTCTCATTGTCCCACTGCGGACACTCAGAGATGTAGTGGCCAGGTTTCTTGCACTTGTGGCATGTTCTCTTCTTGTAGTCATGAGCAGAAGCTTCATCATTCCTTGAGCTTGATCGTGAGGACTTTCTGAAGACTTTCTTCTTGGTGAATTTTTGGAACTTCTTCACAAGCATAGCAAGCTCCTTTCCAATGTCTTCAGGATCATCAGAACTGCTGTCAGATTCTTCTTCAAATGAGGAGACATCTTTTGCCTTCAAGGCACGAGTTCGCCCATAATTGGGACCGTAGATGTCTCTTTTCTCAGAAAGCTGAAACTCATGTGTGTTGAGCCTCTCAAGTATGTTAGACGGATCGAGTGTCTTGAAGTCAGGACGTTCTTGAATCATTAGGGCTAGGGTGTCAAACGAGCTGTCAAGTGATCTGAGGAGTGTCTTGACGACTTCATGCTTGGTGATCTCAGTAGCGCCGAGGGCTTGAAGCTCATTTGTGATGTCAGTCAGTCGACCAAACGTGAGCTGGACATTCTCATTGTAATTTCTCTTGAAGAGGTTGCGAAGGACACTGATTCTCTGATCTCTCTGGGTTGAGACGCCTTCGTTGACCTTGGAGAGCTAGTCCTAGACTAGCTTAGATGTTTCCAAAGCACTCACATGGCCATACTATCCTTTGGTCAGATGACCACAGATGATGTTCTTGGCAGTGAAGTCCAGTTGAACGAACTTCTTGACATCAGCAGCGGTGACACCTTCACTAGCCTTGGGAACGCCATTCTTGACGACATACCATAGGTCGACATCAATGGCTTCAATATGCATGCGCATCTTATTCTTCCAGTAGGGATATTCCGTTCCATCGAAGACTGGGCATGCAGCGGAGACTTTGATTATCCCTGCAGTCGACATAGCTAAAACTCTAGGTCGTTAAACCGAATCACACAGAACAAGGGAGCACCTTGCTCGATACCAATTGAAAGTGCTAGTGATCGACTAGAGGGGGGTGAATAGGCGATTTTTATGGAAGTCTTCAAAACATGGAAGTTTCAAAGACAAACGATAGAAATAAACCTATTACCATGCAGCGGAAGGTAGACTACACTAGGCAAGCCATAGTCAAGTATTCAATGGAGTGAAAAGCACAATGACTAATAGCAGCTAGGCAGTAAAGATCAGGTAGGAAGATATTGTGAAGCCAATCAGAACAAGCAGTCACTCAGTGAAGACAAAAGATAATGCAATCATACAATGACTTCACGAGGACCAATAGTAAGTAAAGGGAAGGGAAGGATGATACCAGTGACTTGTTGAAGACAATGATTTGTTGGACCAGTTCCAGTTGCTGTGACACCTGTACGTCTGGTTAGGGAGGTTGAGATTCAACGCAGAAGACCTCGTCTTCACCTTATTCCCCTTGAGCTAAGGACACCCAGTCCTCGCCCAAACACTCTGGTAAGTCTTCAAGGTAGACTCCCAAACCTTCACAGACTTCGTTCACCGGTGATCCACAATGACTCTTGGATGCTCAGAACGCGACGCCTAACCGGCTGGAGGATTCACATTCCTCAAGTGTAATAAGTCTTCAGATCACACAGACAGGAAGACTTCAGTGATGCCTAACACTCTTTGGCTCTGGGTGGTTAGGGCTTTATCCTCGCAAGGAATTCTCTCTCAAAGGCTTCGAGGTGGGTTGCTCTCAAACGACAAAAGCCGTACACTAACTCTGAGCAGCCAACCATTTATGGTTGTAGGGGGTGGGCTATTTATAGCCACTAGGCAACCCGACCTGATTTGTCCGAAATGACCCTCGGTCACTAAGGAACTGACACGTGTTCCAACGGTCAGATTTCAAACACACACGGCAACTTTACTTGGGCTACAAGCAAAGCTGACTTATCCAACTCTGGACAAGATTTGCTCTCATAGTCTTCACTCGAAGACATAGGATTTTGGTTAAGCATCGCTTCAGTCATTCTGACTGGTTCACTTGGACCCCACTTAACAGTACGGTGGATCCTATGACTCAACAAAGAAAAACACAGAACGACGAAACTGCTAAGTCTTCGCGCTCCATAGTCTTCACGCGATGTCTTCTCTTGTCATAGTCTTCAATGTGAATGTCTTCACATACCACCTTTGACTTCAATGTCTTCATACATTTTTAGGGGTCATCTCTGGTAGGAAAACCGAATCAATGAGGGACTTCTACCTGTGTTATCCTGCAATTCTCACAAACACATTAGTCCCTCAACTAGGTTTGTCGTCAATACTCCAAAACCATCTAGGGGTCGCACTAGATGCACTTACAAGTAGGTTAGTCGCAAAAATGATATAAAAGTGTAAAGTAAAGCTCATAAACATCCAAAACAGGTAATATAATAGCATGGAACAATAAAAAATTATAGATACATTGGAGACGTATCAAGCATCCCCAAGCTTAATTCCTGCTCGTCCTTGAGTAGGTAAATGATAAAAATAGAATTTTTGATGTGGAATGCTACCTAGCATATTTCTCAATGTAATTTTCTTTATTGTTGCATGAATGTTCAGATCCAAATGATTCAAAATAAAAGTTCATATTGACATAAAAGATAGTAATACTTCAAGCATACTAACTAAGCAATCATGTCTTATCAAAATAACATGGCTAAAGAAAGTTCATCCCTACAAAAACATATAGTTAGGCTATGTTTCATTTTCATCACACAAAATACTCCCATCATGCACAACCCTGGTTTCAGCCAAGCAATTGGTTCATACTTTTTAACGTGCTTCAGCTTTTTTTTCAACTCTCACGCAATACATGAGCGTGAGCCATGGATATAGCACTATGGGTGGAATAGAATATGATGATGGAGGTTGTGTGGAGAAGACAAAAAAAGGAGAAAGTCTCACATTAACGAGGCTAATCAACGAGCTATGGAGATGCCCATCAATCGATGTCAACATGAGGAGTAGGGATTGCCATGCAACAGATGCACTAGAGCTATAAATGTATGAAAGCTCAACAAAAGAAACTAAGTGGGTGTGCATCCAACTTTCTTGCTCACGAAGACCTAGGGCATCTTGAGGAAGCCCATCGTTGGAATATACAAGCCAAGTTCTATAAAGAAAATTTCCCACTAGTATATGAAAGTGACAACATAAGAGACTCTCTATATGAATAACATGGTGCTACTTTGAAGCACAAGTGTGGAAAAGGATAGTAACATTGTCCCCCTTTTTATTTTATTCTTTTTTGGGGCCTTTTTTATTTGGCCTTTCTTTTTTTGGGCCTTTCTTTTTTTATAAGGGACAATGCTCTAATAATGATGATCATCACACTTTTATTTATTTTCAACACATGAATTACAACTCAAAACTAGAACAAGATATGACTCTATATGAATGCCTCCGGCGGTGTACCGGGATGGGCTATGAATCAAGAGTGACATGTATGAAAAATTATTCAAGGTGGCTTTGCCACAAATACGATCTCAACTACATGATCATGCAAGGCAATATGACGATGATGATGCATGTCATGATAAACAGAACGGTGGAAAGTTGCATGTCAATATATCTTGGAATGGCTATGGGAATGGCATAATAGGTAGGTATGGTGGCTGTTTTGAGGAAGATATAAGGAGGTTTATGTGTGATAGAGCGTATCGTATCACGGGGTTTGGATGCACCGGCGAAGTTTGCACCAACTCTCAAGGTGAGAAAGGGCAATGCACGGTACCGAAGAGGCTAGCAATGATGGAAAGGTAAGAGTGCGTATAATCCATGTTCTCACATTAGTCATAAAGAACTCATATACTTATTGCAAAAGTTTTATTAGCCCTCGAAGCAAAGTACTACTATGCATGCTCCTAGGAGGGAGGTTGGTAGGAGTTAACCATCACGCGCCCCCGACCTCCACACATAAGGTAGGCATTTAAAAGAGCATCCCATGCAACAAATTTGTTAACAAACTTTTAGCATACGTGCATGCTACGGGACTTGCCAACTTCAACACAAGTATTCTTCAAATTCACAATTACCCAACTAGCATGACTCTAATATTACCACCTCTATATCTCAAAACAATTATCAAGCATCAAATTGATCATAGCATCCAATTCACTTCCTATGATAGTTTTTATTATACCCAACTTGGATGCTCATCATTCTAGGACCAATTTTATAGCCATAGCAAATACCATGCTATTCTAAAAGACTCTCAAAATAATATAAGTAAAGCATGAGAGATCAACAATTTCTATAAAATCAAGCCACCGCCGTGCTCTAAAAAGTATAAGTGAAGCACTAGAGCAAAACTATCTAGCTCAAAAGATATAAGTGAAGCACATAGAGTATTCTAATGAATTCCAAATCATGTGTGTCTCTCCCAAAGGGTGTGTACATCAAGGATGATTGTGGTAAACTAAAATGCAAAGACGCATATCATACAAGACACTCCAAGCAAAACATATATCATGTGGCGAATAAAAATATCACTACAAAAAAAGACACATCCGTGACATTTTGGAATGAAACTTTTTTTTGTCATACATATGACACTTCTATGACAATAATTGTGACAAAACCCGGTATCATCATAGATGTGGTGGGCTCCTACTTCTATAACAAAAAATCATGACAGAAAATGGGCTTTTCGTCCTGGGTGGGCCGGAGACGCAGCTGCATGACATTCTTTGGGACGTCCATGACGAAAAAAAAACCATGGTAGAAGCGAGGGCGAGGAAAATTTCGGGGAGTTCCCGGTTACGGTGGGCGGTAGGGGGCCGAGCGATGCACATTTCTCTCGTACACGTACGCGCGTGTGTGCGAGGCGTTGGCTCTAACTAAACCTGAGCGAGGCATTGGGCTCTAACTGAACCCGAGCGATTGCACTTCAGGCTACACGTTACTGAACCCGATCGATCGATGGCTGTTAACTGAACCCAATTGAGCGATTCCTTCGCTACTACTGCTAACTGAAGCCGATCGATTGGATGAACAGTGAGCGTTGCGGGGGGGGGGTGTGGATGAACAGTGAGCGGTGGGGGTGGATGCAGGACCCCGTGGCGTTGCCTCTGGATGAACAGGACGACCCCGTGGAGGGCTGGATGAACAGTAGACGATGGAGGGGTGGTTGAACAGTAGCCGGTGGAGTAGCGCGCGGTGGAGGCTGGATGAGCATGAGCCCGTGGAGGCTGGAGGAGGTCGACTGTAGCCCGTGGAGGCTGGAGGAGGTCGATGGTGGAGATGAACAGTATCCCGTGGAGTCCTGTTTTGCGGTGCGCCACACCCCTCCCGATGAACAGGACCCCTGTTTCGACCGTAGCGCTCCAACACAAGTCCGTTTCGTCCGTTTTGCGGTACGCCACACCCCTCCCGATCAACAGGACCCCCGTTTCGACCGTAGCGCTCCAACACAAGTCCGTTTCGTCCGTTTTGCGGTACGCCGCACCCCTCCCAATCAACAGGACCCCCGTTCGACCGTAGGAGGTCCGTTTCCTCCGTTTTGCGGTACGCCAGACCCCTCCCGATGAACAGGATCCCGTTTCGAACGTGGCCGGTCGAACATAAGGCCGTTTCCTCCGTTCTACGGTACGCCAGGCCTTGTTTCCATCGCCTGTTCCGTCCAAGCCCTCCCGATGAACACGACGACACATTCCGTTCTGACCCAGCCGGTTGGCTGCCACGCTTTCCGTTTCCTCCCGATGAACATGACGCATTCCGTTGCCTCCCCATGAACACGACGCATTCCGTTGCCTCCCATGAACACGACGACGACGCTGTTTCTCCGTTCTGACCCAGCCATGTACACGAGCCCTGGCTGTACGTATGCGCGAGTAGGCATTCGAGACCCCGCCCGTATGTACACATACGTGGCCGTATTTTATTTCTTGCACACTAGCCGCTGTAGTACGTGTACATGCTACGTGTGTGCCTCTACTATGACACGTGCGCGCCTCTACATCCACCAGTATATATGTACGTACATGTTCACGACCAGAATGACAATGCTACGTACGCTTCGACCAGGTGGGTCCCGACTGTCAGGCACTTCCTTGCGTGCGAAGATGTAGCTGGTGGGTCCCAGCAGTCAGGGGGGGCGAATCGTTTTGTTTTTTTGCCCAGACGCACTTCCTTGCGTGCGAAGGTGTAGCTGGTGGGTCCCAGCAGTCAGGGGGAAACGTTTTTTTCACGAAATACGGTGGCCCGTCCGGTGGAACCCCGTTGTCAGGTGGAGGAATAATTATTTTGCGCATAATAAGGAGGCACTTCCTTGCGGCTGTCGTGGACCCAGCTGTCAGCCTCGCCATGTACAGTACTCTTCCGATGGAAGTCGGTCGTTGACCACATTGACCACGCCGCTCCGAGAGCACCACGGCGGTGGACGACGGCGATGCCTAGGAAGGGACGACGCAGAGCCAGGGAAGACGCAGCAGTGGATGCCCACGCGAATAGGAGTACGAGGGTTCACTGGTTCGGCTGCGGTGTGAGGCTTCCATCGCCGCAGAATAACAGGGGGTGTGGGCGAGTAGAGGGATGGCCTGGCCAGCGGTGGGAGTAGTAGGGGGCGGTGAGGCCTCCGCCGCATCGCAGCCGGCCACGGGAGGCAGGAGAAAGAGGCACGACCGGCGTTGGTTTGGGCGGCTGGAGCAAGAAGACCAGAGGTTGAAGAAGCACTACAGCCGTTGGATGGATATCGTATGGTCACCGGAGCTAGAATCGTGCATATTGACTAAGTTGACAAAGCCCTCCATCCCCGTCAACTTAGTAGGCCCACAAGTCAGCCTGCCACTATACTGGGTCCCAGCTAACAGGGAGAGTATTCATTTTTTTGTGCGTAATAAGGAGGCACTTCCTTGCGTGCGAAGATATAGCTGGTGGGTCCGAGCTGTCAGCGGCGGTAATGTTTTTTTCGCAAAATACAGAGGCCCTTTCGGTGGGTCCCTGATGTCAGGTGGAGGAATCATTATTTTGCGTGTAATAAGGAGGCATTTCCTTGCGTGCGGCCGTGGACCCAGCTGTCGGCCTCTCCATGTATAGTCCACTTCAGATGCATGTCGGTCGTTGACCACGTTGACCAGGCCGCGCCAAGAGCACCAGGGCGGTGGACGAAGGCGAGGCCTAGGAAGGGAACGACACGAAGGTAGGGAAGACTCGGCAGTTGTTTCCCACGCGGAGGGGAGTACGAATGTACGAGGGTTTACTGGTTCGTTTGTCGTCGCCGGAGAATAACAGCAGGTGTGGGTGAGTAGAAGGATGGCTAGGCCAGCGATGGGAGTACGGTGGGGCGGTGAGGCCTGCGCGGCACCACAGCCGACCGCGGGGAGGAGGGAGCAGGAAGTCCTGCTGGCGCTTGTTTGAGCGGATGGAGAAGGAAGAGCAGAGATTGAAGAAGCACGACGGCTGTTGGATGGACATCCAACAGTCACTGCTTGTGCGTCAACCTTTTTTAGGAAAGCCTCAAATCTGTGGAAAACAGCATACAACCCATCTGTCATTATTTCTAATAATTTACAGCCCATTTGCTAATTCTTAAGGTTTTTTTGGAGCTGATATTCTTTTTGTTAGCAATACAGCCCATATTGTGGCCACGGTAAAAAAATTATACGAAATTTTGCATATTTCGGTGCGGTCCGAACTGTTTTTAATCCCAAAATTTTGACTCACATTCAAACTGATTTTAAAAATAAATGTATATCAATATAAAATCCAACAAATTCTCCATGCATAAAAATTAATGTAATTTAAAATCTCAAAATGAAAAAAAAGATATTTGAAACTAATTGCCGGTTTGATGTGTTTTAAAAATGTACAGCTCATTTCTCATTACTGATGGCCATTTTCTCGGCCAGCCAAATGAAAGCTCTCCTCGTCTTGAAAGATTTGCAGCCCAACAGGCCTGACAAACCGACTTACTTGGCAAATCACAAAAAAACTGGGCTGTGGTCGTGGACCCAGCTGTCAGCCTCTCCACGTACAATACTCTTCCGATGGAAGTCGTTCCATGACCATGTTGACCACGTCGCGCGGAGAGCACCACGGCGGTGGACGACGGCGAGGCCTAGGAAGGGGACGACGCGGAGCCGGGGAAGACGCGGCAGTGGAAGCCCGCACGGAGAGGAGTACGAGGGTTCACTGGTTCGGCTGCGGTGTGAGGCTGCCGTCGCCGCAGGGCCTGGCTAGCGGTGGGAATAGTAGGGGGCGGTGACGCCTCCGCGGCAGCACATTCGGACATGGGAGGCAGGAGCATGCGGCACGACCGGCGCTGCTCTAGGCGGCTGGAACAAGAAGACCAGAGGTTGAAGAAGCACTACTGCCGTTGGATGGACATCGTACGGTCACTGGAGCTAGAATCGTTCCTATTGACTAAGTTGACAAATCCCTTCGTACCCGTCAACTTAGTAGGCCCACAAGTCAACCTCCCACCAAGTTGGGTCCTAGCTAGCCGGGGGAGTATTCATTTTTTTGTGCCTAATAAGGAGGCACTTCCGGTGGGTCCGAGCTGACAGCGGGGGGAACGTTTTTTTCGCGAAATACGGTGGCCCGTCCGGTGGGTCCCAGCAGTCAGGGAGAAACGTTTTTTCGCAAAATACTGGTGGCCCGTCCGGTGGGTCCCCGCTGTCATGTGGAGGAATAATTATTTTCCGCGTAATAAGGAGGCACTTCCTTGTGGCTGCCGTGGACCCAGCTGTCAGCCTCTCCACGTACAGTACTCTTCCGATGGAACTCGGTCATTGACCACATTGACCATGCCGCGCCGAGAGCACCACGGCGGTGGGCGATGGCGAGGCCTAGGAAGGGGACGACACGGAGCCGGGGAAGACGCGGCAGTGGATGCCCATGCGGAGAGGAGTACGAGCGTTCACTGGTTCAACTGCGGTGTGAGACTGCCGTCGCCGCAGAATAACAGGGGGTGTGGGTGAGTGGAGGGATGGCCTAGCCAGTGGTGAGAGTAGTATGGGGGCGGTGAGGCCTCCGCGGTAGCACAGCCGGCCACGGGAGACAGGAGCCGGCGGCACGACCGGCGCTGCTTTGGGCGACTGGAGCAAGAAGACCAGAGGTTGAAGAAGCACTATGGTCGTTGGATGGACATCATATGGTCACTGGAGTATTGACTATGTTGACAAAGCCCTCCTTCCCTGTTAGCTTAGTAGGCCCACAAGTCAGCCCAACAATATGGTGGGTCCCAGCTAGCAGGGGGTATTCATTTTTTTGGGCGTAATAAGGAGGCACTTTCTTGCGTGCGAAGATATAGCTGGTGGGTCCGACCTGTCAGCGGGTGGGGAGGGGACGTTTTTTCACGAAATACAGAGGCCCTTCCTGTGGGTCCTAGCTGTCAGGTGGAGGAATCATTATTTTGCGCGTAATAAGGAGGCATTTCCTTGCGTGCGGCCATGGACCCAGCTGTCAGCCTCTCCACGTACAGTCCACTTCCGATGGATGTCCTTCATTGACCATGTTGACCAAGCCGCACCGAGAGAACCAGGGCGGTGGACGACGGCGAGGCCTAGGAAGGGAACGACACGGAGCTAGGGAATACTCGGCAGTTGTTTCCCACACGGAGGAGTACGAGGGTTTACTGGTTCGTCTGCCGTCCCCGGAGAATAACATCATGTGTGGGTGAGTAGAGGGATGGCTAGGCCAGCGATGGGAGTACGGTGGGGCCGTGAGGCCTGCGCGGCAGCATAGCCGGCCGCGGGAGGAGGGAGCAGGCAGTCCCGCCGGCGCTTGTTTGAGCGGCTGGAGCATGAAGAGCAGAGATTGAAGAAGCACGACAGTCGTTGGATGGACATCCAACAATCACTGCTCTCGTGTGTTGACTAAGTTGACATGGCGTTGCGTGTGCGTCAACCTTTTTTATGAAAGCATACGCGTCAACCTGTAGTAGGCGCACAAGTCAGCCTCAAATCTATGGAAAACAGCATACAACCCATCTTCCATTATTTCTAATAATGTACAACCCATTTGCTAATTCTTAAGAATTTTTTTGGAGCCCATCTTCTTTTTGTTAGCATTACACCCCATATTGTGGCCACGGTTAAAAAGTATACGAAATTTTGCATATTTCGTGCGGTCAACTGTTTTTAATCCAGAAATATCGATTCACATTCAAACTATTTTGAAAATAATTTTTATAAATATAAAATCCAAATAATTGTCCACGCATAAAAATCAATGGAATTTAAATTCTTGTAATGAAAAAAATTGAAACTAATTCCTGGTTTGATGTGTTTTAAAAATGTATAGCCCATTTCTGGGCAAACCGAATGAAACTCTCCTCGTCTTGAAAGATTTGCAGCCCAGCAGGGCCGATAAAGGAAGTAGGCCTTGTTTGGGTATTTCTTTAAAAAATAGAAGTGGGCTAGCCATTTTCAGCAATAAAAAAACACAATTGGGCTCATGATGTGGTAAACATAAATAAAACCCTGGCTAGACGGGCCACATCACCCGCACAGCCCCGTTGTTACCCTGATCTGTCGTTAAAACTAGTATAAATAACAACTGCTTGTTCCTCAAAAAAATAACTGCGCGACTTGCTGGGTCCCTGGTGTCAGTCATTCGTAGTGTAATTCTCTCATTTATTGACTACGTTGACAATGGTGTGAGCCCCAGATGTCCAACCATTAGGAGGAACCATATTTTTGGGCTTGTAATATAGAGGCACTTGCTTGCGTACTGCCATGACGCTGGTGGGTCCCTACTATCATCCTCTCCACGTACAGTCATCTCCTTGTTCCTCTCGGTTGTTGACGACGTTGACAACGCAAGAGGGCGGCGCACCGCGTACGGCGAGCGAACCAAGGCCACAAGGCGGAGGACGACGGCGAGGCCTCGGACAGACCGAACAGGAGCCGTGGAAGATGCGCCGGTCCAGTCGCAGGCGGAGGGGAGTACGAGGGTTGACTTGTTCGGGCGCGGGTGCATGTTGGGGCTGACGTTGCCGGAGAATAACAGGACGTGTGGGGGAATAGAGGGAGGGACTGGCCAACGTAGGAGGGTACGTACGATAGGGCGGCGGAGGCGCAACCAGCCATGGGAGGCGGGAGTAGGCGGAGCTGACGGGGTGGTTTGGTTTGGGCGGCTGGAGGAAGAAGAAGACAAGAGATAGAAGATACACGACAGATGTTGGATGTCAATCCAACGGCTGGTAGGCAGAATCGTTTGTTAACGGCTAGTAAGTGGACACCACTTTGGATAGGCTATTTCCTCATGGGTCCCAAATGTCAGAATCGAAATCTATCACGGTCATGCAGCCTTTCCTATGAAAATTTACAGCCCATTTGATGTGCTAGTTCGAAATAAGTTTGTGGGTGCTGGTGGGGGCTAATCACTTGGCTTCTGTAATGCACAGTGAGCTCAAGCAGCCGGCGAGAGTGATGTTATTTCCCTTGGTTGGGATTTGTTACAATATTTCACTCTAAATTAAACGAAGGGCAAGCCATTGCCTTGTTTCAAAGAAAATATGACAGTCACAACTGATTTGAAAAGGGCAGGAACATCTAACTCCAGCTTACAAACTGTACAAAAGCACGAGGGTTAATTATCCATCAGGTTTACAAAAAAACCAGATTGAAAAGGGCAACAACATCTAACTCCAGCACTATTTTTGACGGTTACAATCAAATGGATCGGTCAAGTCCATAGAATGAACATCCTGGGTCGTAAAATTTACTGGATTATGACCACAATATGTTGTAAATAGAAGCCCGACACGTTCAGAAGCTCTTTTGCCCACCTGAAACTCCTTTTTTTGCTCTTCGACATACCCATCCGTCAAAACCATGCCGCTAATAAACTTAAGCCTGATGGACAATAGTAACCTCGCATTCAGCAGGAAGAATGTGACAAATCTAGTGTTTGCACGGTTGGCTACATATCGTTCTAGCGTTATTGTCTTCAATCGAATCTCATGGGAAGTGAGAAAATCCCGATGCTTATGAATCCACCGATTCGTTATAACTTTCTTACCCCGTCCTGTTGCCTAAATAGACATGAAGATTGAAAACAGTTAAGGTCTAAAAGAAAAGTGTCGAAAGGGCAACAGCTGAACGGTTAATTCTAGTACACTATATGCGGGCTTCCAATGTGCATGAAATTATCACCTTTATATACAACTTCTCCAAACATGGAAAGCATTGCAGCAAGCCAATAATCTTGTTCAGATCAAAACTATTCATTTGGATATATAAGATCTTGACAGAATCTAGCACCATTGATAGGCCTTCCATGGATAAACTCTTCATTGAGCATAGAACATAATATTAGTACCAAATGTGTACTCCAAGATGATATATAACTTATGCGCAGAAATTTGAAATGCAGATTATGGTTACAAGTGTAGATGATAATATAAAGTACCTGAAGAACTGTGGAGCCAAACACCATATTGAAATGAGCACAGAGATCATCTATTACACCCAAGGTCTCCAGTTTAGGCGCGGAGAGGACGGTTATTTGCAACGGTGAATAACTAGAATCAAGGATCAACCTTTGAAGTGAAGGGGCATGTTGGATGATGAGCTGCCTTCCGTCAAAAGAAATTCCAATTCTTACAAGGTTAGGCGACTTTATTTGGAGACAACCGATTCTAACTGTGAAAACAAGCACCAAGCACTCCAGCGCAGGGCAACTGGAGTGGATGATGTTGTGCAATGAGGCCTCCGATATACGAACCCGCACAAGTGAACGTTTCTTGAGAAATGGGAGTCGAAGGTTTAGTACTAGATTGTCTGGTAGGTAGCACAGCACAAAGGTGGCGGTGTGGAGAGAGGAGGGAAACCGCGAGATGGACATCGATGCTCAGGGCACAAGTTCATGGTGTTCGGTATGTGGTATGTGATTTCCAGGGGAATAGTAGAACTCAAGCAGCTGTAGTTCTGTGAATTCACGGGATTTCAGCCAGGCGTCCACCGTGCAGGGCATGGTATGCTTGCTCAGGTAGCATGACGGGATGCAGAGGCTTTGAATGGAGCCCTGGTGGGAGGAGATGATGGCTCTGGGGATTTCAAAATCATTGAAGAGAGATAGCTGACGACAGTTGAGATTAAGGGGCATGGAGCACCATAGAGGGCGCCACCGAATTGAGAGGACTTGGGTGCGGCAGCAATCCTTGGTGGGGAGAAGCGAGATGATCTCCCCAAGGACGGCGTCTGGGAGATCGCTGATGCGGTCCATCTGAGATTCTATGGGTTCCTGGGATCCGGTGGGGGCGGGGTCACCGCTTCTCCCCGCGTTGCCGGGTGCGGGATCTACAACAGGCGTCGCCGCTGGTGGGAGCCTCATCTTCTTGGCGCTGGGGTCAGCCGACTCCATTTTCCTCGAGGGCGTCACGTCGCGCTCATGTATTTGAGCAGAGTAACAAATGACGAGCCTAGTTGTAGTGCGAGCAAAAGGGGAGCTGGGGGTTTTTTGTAGGAGTGAGGAAGAAGGGGAGCTGGGGTTTTCTGTAGGAGTGAGGTGAGGAATTTGGGGGTACGAGTGGAGCGAACTGACATGAGGTGGGTGGGAGCGAGGAGGAAGAAGAGCACCCAGGTTTGGGGTGTGTGTGCTGGGTGTGGGTAGCGCCTCTCATTCAGTAAATATATGGGATTTTGAATTGATTTTACTATTTACTAGTGTGGATGGGCTGTTTTGTCTTGGTCCCAGAGAAACAATTACTACTAGTACAGTGGAGATACTCTATAGCTACCCAGAAAAACAATTACTACTAGTACAGTGGAGACACTCTACCACTTTTGGCTCCTCCTAGGTCATTGAAACGTCTCCCTCTACTGAATGCCATTATACTTTTGTTCACAGACATGCGGGCCATGCAGCTCGTGGGCCCAAATGCCATCCACCAAATTAGAAGGCAGTATGCAGGCGGAGAGTCACCCGGTCGTAGCGCGGCAGTAATGAGCCGTCGTATCACAAAACCCCACCTCCCCGCAGTCTAAGTTTGACGAACGAAGCAACCATCATTTCACTCGTCGCTGAATCCCCTTCTCCCTCACCGTCTTCAAGAAAGGCAACACTCACATCTAACACTATTCTTCTCTCCCGACGAAGGGAAGGTAAGCGGATCCGTGATGTTGGTATATTTTCGTTTAGAGAAAAAAGAACTTTTGCAAAGCAGTAACCGATCCTCACTCTCTTTTTTGGTTCATTGTCATTGCGATTGTGTTTTCCTTTCAGTGGTCTCGTAGTATTCGTCAGTTTCATGATGGACCAAGGAGAACCAGGAAAAGATCTGCCGATATTGGAGCAGACGCGGGAGGCTGATCCCCATGAGACAAAGAGCTCCAAGAAGATGGAGGCAGCCACAGAGCCGACCCCAGATACGCTCACGGCCACTACTGAGATGGTCAACGCCCCGTTTGAGGTTACAGCCGCCGTGGCACTGCAGGAGCAGTTTTCCCCTTCGAGGATGTGTCCCCCCCCCCCCGCTGAGCTGCCCAATGTGATTTTCTTCTTTGCCGATCTCAATTGTGGTTTTTCATCTAAGTATGTGGTGATTAATAATGCAAAATTTTATTAGCTTCGATGCCATGCTATACATAGTGGTTTAAATAACTTGTGTTTCTTATACTGAAAAGTAATTCAGAATTTGTTTTTGTTTCAGTTAGAGCCCTAATGCAGACACGGATTGCGTGGTTGTATATGTCACTCGCTATGAGGCGGATGACCTGAATATACGCACTGGGAAAACAGAGTTCTTAGGCTGTTGGATCCTGGAAGCCATTTGCGGTTATACCAATGAAGAGTTGTATTCCAGCCTCACTATTGTCAAGCGTGTTGTCCAGGGTGTATTGAAGCACAAGAAGTTCAAAGCTACTCCTTCGTTTGTGCGGCATACTATTCTTGTCAAGCTTATGCAGGAAGATGACATGGCATGCCTCCACAAACAAGTTTATCAGTGGCAAGGCCACAAGGTTGTCTTCATGAAGGTTCACAGGATTGAGCTGCTGCAGGACGTCCTCGATGATGTTCATGGCAAGGTCCGTCTTGTGTCCAGCCCAAATTAGATCGAGGCATGAAATAGTTGCCCCAGCTAATGTTTAATAGTAGTTTGGATTGTTTTTAATTATCCAAACCTTGCCTGTTATCGACCCCTCTGGGGCTAGTATTCTGTTTGAATCTGTCTATGGGAACTGCTGCTACTTTTGTGTGCCCGTGAATCATGTGAGAACCATCATAATTGTTGCCGAAACAGATGCATCCTCACTAGTTTTTTCATGAATATGGCATGGTAAGACATAAGTTGTCACGGTTTATCATACGAGCAGTGTGTGTTTTGATGAAATAGAGCACTTGATTGAGAACTGTGCGCCGACGTATACATAAGTACTTGTAAACACTGTTGGTGCTACCCCACTTGTAAGCAGTTGTGCAAAACACGGCACATTGGCTTAGCTCGCTTCAACACTAGGCTATCGACCAGCTAACAATCAACAATCTGTGGTCTGACATATAAGCAACTATGTATCTTGTTATAGTGGTTCATGCAGTTAACTGAGGCCACGATGTAATAAATTCCAAACGTTCACACGCTAGTCCAGTGCTCATGTGGAACACTCACATTCAACTCGTCTTCATAAAAAAACTTGAAAAGCATAAGTTAAGCAATTTTATACATCTCAATGATTCATAGAACATAACAAACATATACTAGTTCACAGCAAAAGACAAAGTTGTGAGAAGGTTTACAAATCAGGAAAAAACAAGCACGGCTTCTCTGAGCAAAGGGCCTCCCGGCAGGCTTAAATTTCCTGGAGTTCACTCTAGTTTTTTCTTGTTGCCACCATCCAGGGTTAGGTTCTCTCATTCCAGAATAACCAATTATAATTGTGGTCTCAGCTGGAATGCTGACTGAACCATGCAGCGTACTGACCAGGTGAAATTCTTGTGCATTCCACTAAATTTAAGCACCGCTATTTGCAGAAATAAGCAGACCACAATGCCTCTTGTCCGCGCACCTGTCCAAAAAACCGCCGTGCAGCCATGCCAACTAGTCCTCGGTCCATGGATGAACTGGTAGAAAGTGCATTCCGGACTAGGATGCAGTTGTTTTCACTCGTCCCTGCACTGCAATCAGGAAGTAAAACGTATGAATCAGCTTCTTTTAGATTGCGTTGGTCATTCTACCTTAGTTACTACCAATGTAGGGATACCTTGAAGACGGGAGGTTAGACGACGGCAACGAGGGATAGCCATCTCATTTTGCGCAGTTGTACTAAAACTGAGGTGTGTGCTTTTGATTGCGCGGATAGAAACGATACGGAGACAGACATCCCGAAACGATATGGAGACAGACATCCCTGTTTGCGCAAATACGAAATACGGTTATTTAAACAATGACAGATATTTGCAGTGGTGTATGATTAATAGCAGCATCTATTGCGTTATAATCAGCACTAGATTGACAGTATGAAGAGTCCTTAAGTAAGTAGCATCACATCACATCAACAATGCCACTAGATTAACATGCAGAACAATAGCATTAGTATTACTGTCATGAGAGTAGAACATGGTCAGTAAATGTGCAATCAAATTTGTGCAGTTCCACTGGGATGCAGCAATGTTAGCGGTGTGAGATTTAAGTGTAACTGCAAAAACACAATTCATGGGAAATAAAGCAAGACGGAAGCACTTCATAAAATGGTGGCGGCATTGCTTCAATTTATCGACGGCACTAGACCATTACTTATAGTGACATTAGGTGGCATTGCTTAATGCTTCATGTGATTTTACATTAACGGTAGCGATATGGGCGTAGGGACAACAGGTATCTACTACTTTCCCCCGTTTCCTCTTAGAACCAAGTCCTAGATTCATGCTACAGCTTTCCCACTTTCTTCCCTGTTTGAACCAACGCTTAGAGTCGACTGTATGAACTAGCTTTACCTCTAATAATAGTAGAAGTCTAGGTGGCTTTGGAACAGCGGACGGAAGTAGAAAAGGATCCACACGAAGGGAGCTGGGGCAGTAGAGCAAGGCAGGTTTCAAAGGAATATATACCCGAGGGTTGTCGGCATGTGGCAAAGACGGCGTCGGGAGGCCGCCTCTTGGCCACAATACCGCAGGGAGGAAGAAGGGGTCGGAGGCCCTCCCGATCCGGCGCTCTCTCGGAGAGAACGGCACGGCCGACGATCGGGACGCGTGGGCAGCCGTTGGTCTCCTCCCTCGCCGCCGCCGACAGCATGAACGATGCACCTACACCCTTGCCCCAGTCGAGGTTGTCCGGCCGGATTTATGACTAGCCGTGAGCTGAGAGAGAGTGTGGCCACCTATGTCTTGCTTAGATTTGGAGAGCATGAGAGAGTGAACGAGAGGTATCCTAGTAAAGCAAGCGCTAAGGCTCCTGCTTTTATATATGGTGGAGTGATTTTATTGTACCAACTTAAAAAAAATGCGCTCCTACGTGTACCGGCGAGTGTGTGTGAGAGAACTAGTGCGTGCGTGCACCGCTTCTCTTCGTGAGAGTACAATATACTATGCCCAAAGAACGTTCACCGCAAGAGTAATAGTATAAGTGTGTGATGTGTGAGATAAAATAAAATGTGCACGACATCTTTTGTTTTTTAGAAGTTTTGGGGGTAGGGTGTGAAGAGCACATATGTGCGTGACGTCTACCTGCAAATAGACGGTGGGTGCGACGTGCGAGTCTGCGAGAGGACTCGGGAGAGTCGTGACTCGTGAGGGTGCGTGTGCGTGAGAGAGAGGGGGGCACATATCAATGCAATGCATGTGTCCGTAAATCATTATCCGACAAACGTTCGCCACAAGCCTTTTCCTGACGAACGCTGTAAGAACCGTTAGATCGGCATCCGACAATGACAGTTTTTCCATGTCATTTAACAGAACAACCACTCCTCCTACACACAAATCTTCCACGTGAGTGTTAGCAACTGCCGTATGCTCCCTCCGTTCCGAAATGCAGTGCATATAGCTTTATTGAAAATTCGAACCTCGCAAACTTTTACCGAGTTTTCGTGTACCAAATTGCACATGTAGAATACCCTGTATATATCATTTCATTCATCTTCGAGAGGTAACTACAAAGATGGGTGAGGAGTCTACAAAGAAAGACCATTGTATCACCCACAGCAATTTCAACTATCCTTTCGTGTCGAGGAATATCATAGGAACTCTATATGATATGATTTTTATAGGATTTTTTCCTTTAGAGCCAATTGGTTCATAGGAATAGATTCATATACTCCACATTACAAAGGAAATAAACATGATATCATTTCTATAGGTTTAGAGCCACTTGGTTCATATGAATGGATTCCTATACTCCCTTAATTTCAAAGGAAAATAAACATTAGCGTATATTCAATAGAAAAGTTCCTATGATATGAACCAAATTACATCTCTTTTCTAATCCCTCCTCATAGGAATTGAGATACATGTCATCTCTAGATTCAATAGAAAAGTTCCTATGATGTGAACCAAATGACATCTCTTTTCCAATCCCTACTCATAGGAATTGATATGCTTCATGTCATCTATTTCCCTACAACTTCCATGTATACATCTTCTATTCCTAAATAGATAGTACAACCCACTAGTAGCTTTTTTCCAAAACATGCAACTATGGCACAAGAACTATATAGTGTGTCAATAACTTTGAAAGATGGTCGCTGGATGAAGCTAATCCGACAGTGCAGAGATAGGCAAATCCAAGCACTACTAGCCGTTGTATATCATCAACATTCCACCAGATCTGCCACATGTACAATTTAGAAGACTCCATGGTTGAACTTAAGCATAATGTGCACAAACCTCGAAACACAAGCACTTCTCCTTTGTTCTAGAATCTTCTGTATCATAATTGATTATTTTTTTTAAATGAATTGCCATTATTTGTTTTTTACTTTATGATTTACAATGCACAACCCCATGAATCTTAACATTTTTATAAAACTAATTGATTTTGAATGAGATGAACTATAAGAACTAAACGAACATCTACATCATGCATATATGACTCAAAGCTTTACGTGCTATAGTGTGTATTTATTCATAATTTGGTTTCGAAATCTCATGCGTTCAATACATGTGTACCTTACTAGTTTTGAGTAGAGTAGCAAATTTCACGCGGCCCTGGGTATATCAAAATGCAGGGCCCATGCATCATTGCCTTTCGGTCGAACCTACACCCAAAATTTTTTGTACGTACTATATCTCCACTGGTCCATGAACCCAAAATGCTGCCTCGTTCCCGTAAAACCAAGCGGCCCACACATATTTAAGGTGTCGACTCGAACCCGTTTACTACGACGTGGCCCCGCACGCGTAGTACTCCTACAAACCCTACCGCCACACTCATCATCGGTTTTCTTCAAGAGGACGAGGGAGAAGCCAATTTTTAGTGGAGGCGCTTTCAAAAAAAGGATCTGTAGTGGAGACCCCTACCCTAGGGTGCCCTAGGTAGCTGCCGCACGCATCGTTGTTTTCTCTTTTCTTTATGCTCTTGCGCCCTAGAGTGAAATGATGGTTGCTTCGTCCATCCAGCTTAACGTGGGAAAGGTGGGGCTTTGTGATTTGACCCCTCATCGCTCATTTTCTACTACTGTGGCGCTACGACCGGGGTGCTTCCAATTCCAACCGCTGCTCCGAACTATAATTTGGTGCATCGCAAGTGGAACAAGACTGTGGATGAGCCACATGTCGGCCAAAGGGGTCCTGTTAAGTGTGTCGCCATTTCGTGTGCGGACTGACCCTGCTTGAGTTGCTACGCCAACATGACAGGGGCAGCCTACCACTTGGTTTTGCTCCTTGGTGAATCCCGGCTATATTGATCTAAAAAGATACGTGCTAAACTACCCTCTCCGTCTCAGTTTTTTATTTTTAGGCGTCTCGGTTTATAGGGCCTGCACGTAGTTCTAGGTCATCCATTTCACTAACTAAATATGAGTTACTATGTCACAAAAAGTATATCATTGGATTCTTAAGCGGATGTAGTTGTATTTAAAAGTCGAGGGCGGGGCTTTTCCTGTGCGGTAGGCGGGGCAGTTCCGCCTAGTCAGTTCGACAGAGACATGAGAAGACGAGGGAGTAGGCTGCTGCAAACGTAGGGATGTGTGATTTGACAGCGAGTTACTGTTGGACAGGTGGGGGCCCGTGATTTGACTTGCCATTATCATTTTAACTGCGGCGCTACGACCAGCATGAGTCTCCCGATTCCTGACCACCTCCATACAGGTGCCTCTCCCAATGCTCCACCATGTAGTAGAGGCTGGCTCTTGCATGAGAGCCCACTTCTCCACTTTTTCCTTGCCTCTCTTTCCTCCACATATGCAAAAATTCCATGTAAAGCGCACTATTGTACTTACTTGCTCCTACAGGTGCTAAGCTTGCCACATAGGCATAAAGTCTAATGTGGCAAGTTAATCAAGAAGAGAGAGACTAGTTTGGTGACCCAAGGAAGAAATGGTGCTAAGCGTGTGTACCTAGGTGAAAAGACAATTTTGAGTCTATAGATAATTAAATGAAGCAAACTTAGCAACAAAAAACTAATAGGCACACCATTTCATTGGAAGAGGTCACTCCTTGGCAAATGCAATAAATACTAGTACTCCCTGTCTCCCATAATATAAGAACGTTTTTGGCACTACACTAGTGTCAAAAACGTTCTAATATTATGGGACGGAGGGAGTATGAAGAAAGAGATAGAGAGACTAAGTGATGACTAAGTGGGACGGAGGGAGTAAAAAAAATACACTTATAGCCAACCTTGTTGCAGTATGAGTGACTAAGTGATGACTATGTATGACATGCCAACATCAGATAGCCTAACCCACCATGTTAAATCTCCAAGGGCGCGACTGCGCGAGCGACACGACGATCGTGGTAGGCGTGACCATGATACGGGCTGCTGGCAGCCCTTGGATCTGAGATCAAACGGTCGCATGCTAAGTTGCTGAAAATTTGCAGAATAACCCTCCAGGATAGGATATTCACCCATAGGTCTAGAATCACGCCATGCAACCATTCGATCTCAGATCCAAGGGCTTTCAGAAGCCCGTATCATGGGAGAATGGAAAGCCACTACCCTGCCGTTCGCATGCTGGCAGTTCGCTCCTACTCGTTCCTGCACGTCCTTCAATACTACGGCGGTTCGCTCCTAGTCGTCCCGTCCATTCACATTACGGCATTTCCACTAATCCTAACCCTCCTCCCAAATCCATGGCGTCCCAAATCTCCATGATCGGCGGTGAGTACAAGGTTAGAACCATCACTGCCGATGAGTTCGACGTCATCTACACCCATTCTTCAGCGACGGTGAAAGGATGCCTTTCTCGCTTCAGACGCATGTTCGAAAACTCAGATGATGAGTGGGTCGCTGGGCTAGATGTTGATTACACCATAGCCCTGGGATGAGAGAAGGATCTAAAGGATGAAGAGAGGAAGAAGCCCGCCGTGATCCAGGTTTGCGTACATAACGTTTGCTTGGTCTACCACATATGCCATGCCGACGTTGAGTGCCAGGATTTTAAGAACTTCCTCAAGGACAAAATAGTGAAATTCGTTACTGTAGACTTTAAGAACGACAAAGAAGTCCTGGGTTGGATAGGCCTCGTTGTAGGCAACCCCTTCGACCTCCAGAAGAATTGGCTGCTGCCCTCTCGTCATCCTTCAATGCTGACCCTGGCAGGAGCCATGGTTCATCCTTCATACCGTAAACTGGAGAAACCTCATTACACGTTTCATCGTCATGCATGGTAGCGGAATGTACTAGATATAGACCACATCCACTACGCTGCAATGGATGGCTACCTTTGTTTCAATATCTACAAGGATTGGATGAAGAGCAAGAGCCAAGTGTGCGGTTCAAGCAAAGAAGTATCGGCCAAGAGGAAGAGGGATAAGGACGATGTCAAGGACGTGGACGAGGACTCCGAGTGAGTAAGGTGTCAGTATCATTGCTCATGGTGGTTCTAATGCAGCGTCTACCAGATTAGTTGCATAGTTTAATTTCAGGTCTGCTTAGTTTAATTTGAGGGGTGTGTTGTGCTGAGCCCCCAACAGAATATGTTATGTTTCCTCTCGTTACTTTAACTCTTCAGTATGTACATACTACTAGTACTTCTTTAATAGAATTTAGCACCCCAATTAAGCACGTACTAGCTTTTTTAATAGTACTATATGCATAATTTTGTGATGATCGCTCTCTATATGTACCACCTTTTTTTTAATTTCAATTTTTGCTCCATGGCACAATCCGTCGATAGTACTACTATACAAAAGGGTACTGTTCATCACATATATAGCCAGTTAAATTCTCAACCTAGAACGATGTGCATGCCATGTAGTAAACTGATACGGAGGAAGTATAGTAAAAATGAGGTGATTTTACCGAGCGATAGGCGGGGGACCATGGCCTGTCATGCGGTCCCACGTGTCATGATGTACCAAGGCGATGTGCGTGTCCCTCTTGAGGCAGAAGCAATACTACGTGGTTTGAGATAATGGCGAACCGAAGTGTGAAATAATGGTTGCTTCGTCCGTCTAGGAAGGTGCGGCATTGTGATTTGACGTCTCATTGCTCATTACTACTACTGGGCCGGTACGAGTGGGGTGCATCCCCTGCTATTCTGCACTGTTATTTGGTGCTTGACAAGTTGACCCGGTTGCTATATGTCCCACATGTCGGTGACAGGAAGTATAGAATTCATGAAAGGGAGCGTCGACGGAGGAGTATACTACAGAATTCATGAAAGGGAGCGACTTAGTTTTGGAAAAATCTGTTTTTACGGAGTAAGTACTGATGTCTACTACACAACCTTCTTCTTGTAGACGTTGTTGGGCCTCCAAGCGCAGAGGTTTGTAGGACAATAGCAATTTTCCCTCAAGTGGATGACCTAAGGTTTATCAATCCGTGGGAGGCGTAGGATGAAGATGGTCTCTCTCAAGCAACCCTGCAACCAAATAACAAAGAGTCTCTTGTGTCCCCAACACACCAATACAATGGTAAATTGTATAGGTGCACTAGTTCGGTGAAGGGATGGTGATACAAGTGCAATATGGATAGTAGATATAGGTTTTTGTAATCTGAAATTATAAAAACAGCAAGGTAACTAATGGTAAAAGTGAGCATAAACGGTATTGCAATGATAGGAAACAAGGCCTAGGGTTCATACTTTCACTAGTGCAAGTCCTCTCAATAATAATAACATAATTGGATCATATAACTATCCCTCAACATGCAACAAAGAGTCACTCCAAAGTCACTAATAGCGGAGAACAAACGAAGAGATTATGGTAGGGTACGAAACCACCTCAAAGTTATTCTTTCCAATCAATCTGTTGGGCTATTCCTATAAGTGTCACAAACAGCCCTAGAGTTCGTACTAGAATAACACCTTAAGACACAAATCAACCAAAACCCTAATGTCACCTAGATACTCCAATGTCACCTCAAGTATCCGTGGGTATGATTATATGATATGCATCACACAATCTCAGATTCATCTATTCAACCAACACATAGAACCTCAAAGAGTGCCCCAAAGTTTCTACCGGAGAATCATGACGAAAACGTGTGCCAACCCCTATGCATAGGTTCATGGGCGGAACCCGCAAGTTGATCACCAAAACATACATCAAGTGAATCACATGATATCCCATTGTCACCACAGATACGCACGGCAAGACATACATCAAGTGTTCTCAAATCTTTAAAGACTCAATCTGATAAGATAACTTCAAAGGGGAAAACTCAATCCATTACAAGAGAGTAGAGGGGGAGAAGAAACATAAGATCCAACTATAATAGCAAAGCTCGTGATATATCAAGATCGTGCCAAATCAAGAACACGAGAGAGAGAGATCAAACACATAGCTACTGGTACATACCTTCAGCCCCGAGGGTGAACTACTCCCTCCTCGTCACGGAGAGCGCCGGGATGATGAAGATGGCCACCGGAGAAGGATTCCCCCTCTGGCAGGGTGCCGGAATGGGTCTAGATTGGTTTTCGGTGGCTACAGAGGCTTATGGCGGAAGAACTCCCGATCTATTCTGCTCCCGGTCGTTTTAGGGTATATGTGTATATATAGGATGAAGAGATACGTTAGGGGAGCCATGAGGGGCCCACGAGGGTGGAGGGCGCGCCCCCCTACCTCGTGGCTCCCTCGTTTCTTTCCTGACGTGCACTCCAAGTCCATCAGGTTGCTTTCCTTCCAAAAAAAACTTCTCCAGAAGGTTTCATTCCGTTTCGACTCTGTTTGATATTCCTTTTCTTCGAAACACTAAAACAAGGGAAAACAGGAACTGGCACCGGGCTCTGGGTCAATAGGTTAGTCCCAAAAATAATATAAAAGTGGATAATAAAGCCCAATAATTTCCAAAACAGTAGATAATATAGCATGGAGCAATCAAAAAATATAGATACGTTGGAGACGTATCAGCATCCCCAAGCTTAATTCCTGCTCGTCCTCGAGTAGGTAAATGGTAAAAACAGAATTTTTGATGCGGAGTGCTACTTGGCATAATTTCAATGTAATTCTTCTTAATTGTGGTTTGAATATTCAGATCAGAAGGGTTCAAGATAAAATTTCATATTGACATAAAAGTAATAATACTTCAAGCATACTAACTAAGAAATCATGTCTTCTCAAAATAACACGGCCAAAGAAAGTTCGTCCCTACAAAATCATATAGTTTAGTCATGTTCCATTTTCGTCACACAAGAATGCTCTCATCATGCACAACCCCAATGACAAGCCTAGAAATTGTTTCATACTTTAGTAATCTCAAACCTATAAACTTTCACGCAATATATGAGCACGAGCCAGGGACATAGCACTATGGGTGGAATATAATATGATGATGGGGGTTATGTGGAGAAGACAAAAAAGGAGAAAGTCTCACATCAACGAGGCTAATCAATGGGCTATGGAGATGCCCATCTGTTGATGTTAATGCAAGGATTAGGGATTGCCATGCAATGGATGCACTAGAGCTATAAATGTATGAAAGCTCAACAAAAGAAACTAAGTGGGTGTGCATCCAACTTGCTTGCTCAAGAAAACCTAGGGTTCTTGAGGAGGCCCATTGTTGGAATATACAAGCCAAGTTCTATAATGAAAAATTCCCACCAGTATATGAAAGTGACAAAACAAGAGACTCTCTATCATGAAGACTATGGTGCTACTTTGAAGCACACGTGTGGCAAAGGATAGTAGCATTGTCCCTTCTCTCTTTTTCTCTCTTTTTTGGGGCCTTCTCTTTTTTTTAATTTTTTTATTTCTTGTCCGGAGTCTCATCCCGACTTGTGGGGGAATCATAGTCTCCATCATCCTTTCCTCACATGGGACAATGCTCTAATAATGATGATCATCACACTTCTATTTACTTACAACTCAAGGATTACAACTCAATACTTAGAACAAAATATGACTCTATATGAATGCCTCCAGCGGTGTACCGGGATGTGCAATGATTCATGAGTGACATGTATGAAAGAATTATGAATGGTGATTTGCCACAAATACTATGTAAACTACATGATCATGCTAAGCAATATGACAATGATGAACGTGTCATGATAAACGGAATGGTGGAAAGTTGCATGGCAATATATCTCGGAATGGCTATGGAAATGCCATAATAGGTAGGTATGGTGGCTGTTTTGAGGAAGATATAAGGAGGTTTATGTGTGAAAGAGCGTATCATATCACGGGGTTTGGATGCACCGGCGAAGTTTGCACCAACTCTCAATGTGAGAAAGGGCAATGCACGGTACCGAAGAGGCTAGCAAGGATGGAAGGGTAAGAGTGTGTATAATCCATGGACTCAACATTAGTCATAAAGAACTCACATACTTATTGCAAAAATCTACAAGTCATCAAAAACCTCGGCACTACACGCATGCTCCTAGGGGGATAGATTGGTTGGAAAAGACCATCGCTCGTCCCCGACCGCCACTCATAAGGAGGACAATCAGATAACACCTCATGTTTCAAATTTGTTACATAACGTTTACCATACGTGCATGCTACGGGACTAACAAACTTCGACACAAGCATTTCTCAATTTCACAACTACTCAACTAGCATGACTTTGATATTATTTCCTCCATATCTCAAAACAATCATCAAGAATCAAACTTCTCTTAGTATTCAAAACACTCATAAGAAAATTTTACTAATCTTGAATACCTAGCATATTAGGATTAAGCACATTACCATGCTGTTCTAAAGACTCTCAAAATGATATAAGTGAAGCATGAGAGTTCATTAATTCTTATTAAATAAAACCACTACCGTGCTCTAGAAAGATATAAGTGAAGCACTAGAGCAACAACAAACTACTCCGAAAGATATAAGTGAAGATCAATGAGTGGTCGAATAATTATGCAACTATGTGAAGACTCTCTAAAATTTAATAATTTCAGATCTTGGTATTTTATTCAAACAGCAAGCAAAACTAGAGAAAATAAAATGACGCTCCAAGCAAAACACATATCATGTGGTAAATAAAAATATAGCTCCAAGTAAAGTTACCGATGAACGAAGACGAAAGAGGGGATGCCCTCAGGGGCATCCCCAAGCTTAGGCTCTTGGTTGTCCTTGAATATTACCTTGGGCTTCCTTTGGCATCCCCAATATTAGGCTCTTGCCACTCCTTGTTCCATAGTCCATCGAATCTTTACCCAAACTTGAAAACTTCACAACACAAAACTTAACAGAAAACTGGTAAGCTCCGTTAGTATAAGAAAATAAAACATCACTTCAAGGTACTGTAATGAACTCATTATTTATTTATATTGGTGTTAAACCTACTATTCCAACTTCTCTATGGTTTATAAACTCTTTTACTAGCCATAGATTCATCAAAATAAGTAAACAACACATGAAAAACAGAATCTGTCAAAAACAGAACAGTCTGTAGTAATCTGGATCAAACGTATAGTTATGTAACTCATAAAATTCTCAAATAAATTTCTGGACCTGAGGAATTTATTTATTAATCATATTCAAAAAGAATTAACTAAATATCACTTTCTAAATAAAAATGGCAGCAATTCTCATGAGTGTTAAAGTTTCTGTTTTTTTACAGCATGATCATAAAGACTTCACCGAAGTCTTCCCAAAGGTTCTACTTGGAACAAACACTAATTAAAACATAAAACCACATATAAACAGAGGATAGATGAATTATTTATTACTAAACAGGAGCAAAATGCAAGGAACAAAAATAAAATTGGGTTGCCTCCCAACAAGCGCTATCATTTAACGCCCCTAGTTAGGCATGATGATTTCAATGATGCTCACATAAAAGATAAGAATTGTAACATAAAAAGAGCATCATGAAGAATATTACTAGCACATTTAAGTCTAACCCACTTCCTATGCATAGGGATTTTGTGAGCAAACAACTTATGGGAACAATAATCAACTAGCATAGGAAGGCAAAACAAGCATAACTTCAAAACTTTAAGCACATAGAGAGGAAACTTGATATTATTGCAATTCCTACAAGCATATATTCCTCCCTCATAATAATTTTCAGTAGCATCATGAATGAATTCACCAATATAACTAGCACCTAAAGCATTCTTTCCATGATCTACAAGCATAGAAAATTTACTACTCTCTACATAAGCAAAATTCTTCTCATGAATAATAGTGGGAGCAAACTCAACAAAATAATTATCATGTGAGTCACAATACAATTGAAAACTAAAATCATGATGACAATTTTTCTGGTTATAATTATTCTTTATAGCATACATGTCATCACAATAATCATCATAGATAGCAACTTTATTCTCATAATCAATTGGATCCTCTTCCGAAATAGTGGATTCATCACTAAATAAAGTCATGACCTCTCCAAATCCACTTTCATAATTATCACAATAAGATTCAACATCCTCAAAAATAGTGGGATCATTACTTCCTAAAGTTTACACTCTTCCAAACTCACTTTCATAAATATAATCATCATAGATAGGAGGCATGCTATCATCATAATAAATTTCCTCATCAAAACTTGGGGGACTAAAAATATCATCTTCATCAAACATAGCTTCCCCAAGCTTGTGGCTTTGCATATCATTAGCATCATAGATATTCAAGGAATTCATACTAACAACATTGAAATCATGCTCATCATTCAAATACTTAGTGCCAAACATTCTAATGCATTCTTCTTCTAGCACTTGAGAACAATTATCAGAATCCTTATTTTCATGATAAATATTAAAAAGATGAAGCATATGAGGTACCCTTAATTCCATATTTTTTGTAATTTTCTTTTTATAAAGTAAACTAGTGATAAAACAAGAAACTAAAAGACTCGATTGCAAGATCTAAAGATATACCTTCAAGCACTCACCTCCCCGGCAACGGCGCCAGAAAAGAGCTTGATGTCTACTAGACAACCTTCTTCTTGTAGACGTTGTTGGGCCTCCAAGTGCAGAGGTTTGTAGGACCGTAGAAAATTTCCCTCAAGTGGATGACCTAAGGTTTATCAATCCGTGGGAGGTGTAGGATGAAGATGGTCTCTCTCAAGCAACCCTGCAACCAAATAACAAAGAGTCTCTTGTGTCCCCAACACACCCAATACAATGGTAAATTGTATAGGTGCACTAGTTCGGCGAAGAGATGGTGATACAAGTGCAATATGGATAGTAGATATAGGTTTTTGTAATCTGAAATTATAAAAACAGCAAGGTAACTAATGGTAAAAGTGAGCATAAATGGTATTGCAATGATAGGAAACAAGGCCTAGGGTTCATACTTTCACTAGTGCAAGTCCTCTCAACAATAATAACATAATTGGATCATATAACTATCGCTCAACATGCAACAAAGAGTCACTCCAAAGTCACTAATAGCGGAGAACAAACGAAGAGATTATGGTAGGGTACGAAACCACCTCAAAGTTATTCTTTCCAATCAATCCGTTGGGCTATTCCTATAAGTGTCACAAACAGCCCTAGAGTTCGTACTAGAATAACACCTTAAGACACAAATCAACCAAAACCCTAATGTCACCTAGATACTCCAATGTAACTTCAAGTATCCGTGGGTATGATTATACGATATGCATCACACAATCTCAGATTCATCTATTCAACCAACACATAGAACCTCAAAGAGTGCCCCAAAGTTTCTACCGGAGAATCATGACGAAAACGTGTGCCAACCCCTATGCATAGGTTCATGGGCGGAACCCGCAAGTTGATCACCAAAACATACATCAAGTGAATCACGTGATATCCCATTGTCACCACAGATACGCACGGCAATACATACATCAAGTGTTCTCAAATCTTTAAAGACTCAATCCGATAAGGTAACTTCAAAGGGGAAAACTCAATCCATTACAAGAGAGTAGAGGGGGAGAAGAAACATAAGATCCAACTATAATAGCAAAGCTCGCGATACATCAAGATCGTGCCAAATCAAGAACACGAGAGAGAGAGAGGGATCAAACACATAGCTACTGGTACATACCCTTAGCCCCGAGGGTGAACTACTCCCTCCTCGTCATGGAGAGCGCCGGGATGATGAAGATGGCCACTGGAGAAGGATTCCCCCTCGGGCAGGGTGCCGGAATGGGTCTAGATTGGTTTTCAGTGGCTACGGAGGCTTCTGGCGGTGGAACTCCCGATCTATTATGCTCCCCGATCGTTTTTGGGTATATGTGTATATATAGGAGGAAGAGATATGTCAGGGGAGCCACGAGGGGCCCACGAGGGTGGAGGGCGCGCCCTAGGGGGGTGGACGCGCCCCCCCTACCTCGTGGCTCCCTTGTTTCTTTCCTAACGTGCACTCCAAGTCCATCAGGTTGCTTTC
The DNA here is from genome assembly GCF_056163025.1 of Triticum urartu. NCBI lineage: Eukaryota > Viridiplantae > Streptophyta > Magnoliopsida > Poales > Poaceae > Triticum > Triticum urartu. The sequence goes on along the minus strand of NC_141875.1, from coordinate 470,229,218 downwards.
CTTCCAAAAATAACTTCTCCAGAAGGTTTCATTCCATTTCGACTCTGTTTGATATTCCTTTTCTTCGAAACACTGAAACAAGGGAAAAAACAGGAACTGGCACTGGGCTCTGGGTCAATAGGTTAGTCCCAAAAATAATATAAAAGTGGATAATAAAGCCCAATAATGTCCAAAACAGTAGATAATATAGCATGGAGCAATCAAACATTATAGATACGTTGGAGACGTATCACGCACCCACTAGGGTTTATAGGGCTCATATAAAAAACATTCGTTTTTCCGGTTGATAAGTCTCAATTCTACTATACTAATAGTAGTACATTACATGTTGGATTTCGAGGTGCGTTAGATCATCCGACGCAAGCAGTGTCAAGAGGAAACTAACCAATTCATGTAGAAGTTCATGGAAATTTAGTGGTCATTCATGCATTCGTTCTAATTAATGCCTCGGTAAACATAACTTCTTGAGAAAAACGAGCGTACTAATTACTTGTGCAAACTACAAAATTAATTCGACCACTCACCGTCTACCTTGGTTGGAGAGATTTTGAAATTGAGCCATAAACTGGAAAGGAGGGAGTAGTAACTTTTGTCTCGATTACTATTTGTGGCCTTGTATAGATGCAAAATGTATTTTTTTATAGTGGCCTTGTATAAGTAAATGGAGGGAGTAGTAACCAAGGTACGTAGTAGGGACGAGGAGTAAACGGAGGGAGTAGTAAAATTTTCTCCTCGTGCTGCGAGCCACCACGCGCGTGGGCGAGGGAGCGGGCGTAAGGCGTACAGTAGTAGGAGTACTACTACTACTACTCGTAAGCAAGCTTCACCTCATCCTGCGAGCCACCACGCCCGTGGGCGGGGGAGACGGCGTACTAAGAAAGCTTCTCCTTGTTCTGCAAGTTGACGGGACACATCAAAAGTACTCCAGTGTATAGAGCCTTGCCTCTAAGGTAGTCCCCACATGGTTTGCCTCTTTTTTTAACATAACACGTCAAGTCGCAATTTGTTTGTTCACCCGTGGTAGACGATCCTCCCTCCACCAAGTGGACAACCAGTACACGTGTCAAATTACCACGTGGGCTGCCTTTTCGTACAGAAATGAGCTCCACCGTGTACCTGCTCGGGTGTGGTTGGGAAAGAGACGGGAGTACGTGCGCCGTGCGTGCACCTCTTCTCTTCGTGATCGTCCCCCACCTACGTGGGTGTGTGTGAGAGAGATACAAACCTAGACATAATGCGCCGTCCATCCCCATGCCTTCACCCAGTCCGACCTCCAGTCACCACCACGCCCCACTCCTCCTCACTTTATCTCTCATCTTTCTCCCTCCATTTTTATATACAAGGGGCCACTACCAAAATTACAATTTGCAGATATACAAGGCCACTAAAACTAATCGATGCAATATTAATGGTGTTTTCCTCGTGGTAGTAGCAAAGGAGGACATTAATTATCCCTTGCATGCATGCGGGAGTTTGTAAAAAATGCATCTTGATGTTCTGTGCAATGCACGGGCATCTTGCTAGTCCATGAAAACAACACATGTCAAAATTCCATGGTGAACGAGGGATTTGAATCTGTTGGGAGGGGCTATTTGGATCTTGCCCGGGGTAGCCAAAATATTGGCGACCCTTTTGTCCACCGGTGCCTTTGCCACCGATGAACGAGGAATGGCTCGGGTGCTCATGCTATCATGCATCCTCCAGCGCGCACGTTGGAGATGAGCTCTCATGAGCTGTGTTTTTTCTCCCACAACACCGCCCGAGCCGCCCGCAGACCAACCGGCGAACCGCAAATTACTCCATCCAACCGTAGCCGCACACATTATGACAACA